>NC_139623.1:51295914-51488414 GCF_964638095.1 Poromitra crassiceps
CAACAATGGGTCATCCCTGCGGTACTTCATAGAGAATGACGACTGAGCGAGAGCAATTGAGAGAGCAGGAAAGCAAAGGAGGCAGTCCGACAAAAAGAGAGAAGAACACACGCTACACATCTGTACATCTGTATATTCCATTGACTGTCTGTGAGCAAAGTCTCAAAACTCTCCTCTCTTGTCCTCCCCCAGCGTCAGACTCTAACCCTCAAAGTCTCAAAACTCTCCTCTCGTGTCTCCTCTCCTCCCCCAGCGTCAGGGGGGCTCTGCAGCCGGGGCGTCGCCCTCTGAGTACAACGCGGCAGCTCTGATGGAGCACCTGAGGGAGAAGGAGGAGAGGATCCTGGCCCTGGAGGCCGACATGACCAAGTGGGAGCAGAAGTACCTGGAGGAGAGCGTCATGAGGCAGTTTGCCCTGGATGCTGCCGCCTCCGTCGCCACGCAGAGGTCTGTGTTTTTGTGTTTGTGTGTTTGTGTGTGTGTGTGTGTGCGTGCGTGCGTGCGCACGGTGTGTGTGTGTGTGAGAGAGAAGCCGGGCGTGAACCAGAAGATTCAAGACATCGGCCGAAAGAGGCTTATTTTGAAATAATGACGGACTCGGTGTACATAATCCCTTATTATAACACAGTTACCTAGTGAAGATGTTACCCCTTTCACCTAAAATATTGATTGAAGTGCATTGGGTGCATTCAGACCTGCACTTACTTGAGATCGGATCGCCCAAGGCGGATGTAAATAATGAGTGTGCACAAGTTCATGCGAGTTAGGACTTCAGCTTTACTAGCTTTACTCAGCTTTACTTTAGTTGACTACCTGCGCAGATATTTAGCGCATAGTGAAATTGGTATTAAAATCTTGCATTCAAAGTGGTGTTAAAAAAGTCTTAAATTTAACTTGTTGAAACATGCAAATACCCTGTGAGTGCGTTCATTGGCCAATCAGACTGGAGCTTTCAGTAAAGCCTTGTAATAAATTGGGTATAGTAATCCTTGAAGTTTATATAGAGCAGAACTTGACTCCGGCACATTAATCTCAGGCACAGAACATAACAGCGAACGCTTTGTTGTCCTGACTGTGATCAGTGTACCACAGCAGGCTGCCTGACCAACTAACTGTGATCAGACAGTGTACCACAGCAGGCTGCCTGACCACCTAACTGATCAGACAGTGTACCACAGCAGGCTGCCTGACCACCTGACTGTGATCAGACTGTATGACAGCAGGCTTCCTGACCACCTGACTGTGATCAGACAGTGTACAACAGCAGGCTGCCTGACCACCTGACTGTGATCAGACAGTGTACCACAGCAGGCTGCCTGACCACATGACTGTCAGGTGGTTGTTTCCTTCCCTGACTATTGGTGCTTTCAGAAAATATTTACACAACAATATTTGTGATAAATAACTATCAGTAATGTGGATATAAAGACAAAGTGGCTAAAGAAAAGAATAGAACACCTAGAACATTCTGGTAAGTTCTGAAAATTACATCACTTTACTGTAATGCAGCGTTTAAACCAGGAAAAGACAACACTTATGCCATATCATTACGATATCAAAATCTAAGACGATATCTAGCCTCCTATCATATCGGTATATTGCCCAGCCCTAAACTGAACGCGTGCTAAGTTGCCGAATGTGAACATCTTAAGCCGAGTTCCGTCTCTAACCCCTCCTCCTTGTGGTGGTGCAGGGACACATCGGTGGCGGCGACGATGATAAGTCACTCCGCCAGCAGCAGCTACGAAACGTCGGTGGAGGCTCGCATCCAGAAGGAGGAAGAGGAGATTCTCATGGCTAACCGGCGCTGTCTGGACATGGAGAGCAGGTACCAACTGAATATGCAAACACCAAGCATCTTCTGCACAAGCTGTATGGAAATGGAGAGCATGCACAGCCTCTGACCATGCAAACATCAGGCATCTTCTGCTCAAGCTGTCTGGACATGGAGAGGAGGTAACAGCCTCTGACCATGCAAACACCAGGCATCTTCTGCACAAGCTGTCTGGACATGGAGAGCAGGTAACAGCCTCTGACCATGCAAACACCAGGCATATTCTGCACAAGCTGTCTGGACATGGAGAGCAGGTAACAGCCTCTGACCATGCAAACACCAGCCATCTTCTGCTCAAGCTGTCTGGACATGGAGAGGAGGTAACAGCCTCTGACCATGCAAACACCAGGCATCTTCTGCACAAGCTGTCTGGACATGGAGAGCAGGTAACAGCCTCTGACCATGCAAACACCAGGCATCTTCTGCACAAGCTGTCTGGACATGGAGAGCAGGTAACAGCCTCTGACCATGCAAACACCAGGCATCTTCTGCACAAGCTGTCTGGACATGGAGAGCAGAACAGCCTCTGACCATGCAAACACCAGGCATCTTCTGCTCAAGCTGTATGGACATGGAGAGCAGGTAACAGCCTCTGACCATGCAAACACCAGGCATCTTCTGCTCAAGCTGTATGGACATGGAGAGCAGGTAACAGCCTCTGACCATGCAAACACCAGGCATCTTCTGCTCAAGCTGTATGGACATGGAGAGCAGGTAACAGCCTCTGACCATGCAAACATCAGGCATCTTCTGCTCAAGCTGTATGGACATGGAGAGCAGGTAACAGCCTCTGACCATGCAAACACCAGGCATCTTCTGCTCAAGCTGTATGGACATGGAGAGCAGGTAACAGCCTCTGACCATGCAAACATCAGGCATCTTCTGCTCAAGCTGTATGGACATGGAGAGCAGGTAACAGCCTCTGACCATGCAAACATCAGGCATCTTCTGCTCAAGCTGTATGGACATGGAGAGCAGGTAACAGCCTCTGATCATGCAAACACCAGGCATCTTCTGCACAAGCTGTCTGGACATGGAGATCATGCACAGCCTCTGACCATGCAAACACCAGCCATCTTCTGCACAAGCTTTATGGATGTGATCATTTCACATTTTCATATTCCCACATTTGTTGGGTATTAGAGGTCCCACAGACCAGACCACATGGAGGTTATCTCTCTCTCTCTATCTATCTTTCTATCTATCTATCTCTGTCTGTCTGTCTGTCTGTAGGCCCTCACTAGTACTTTTCTGTTACTGATTCAAAACATTTTACACACCAAAGTTTGCTGGCTGGGTGGTGTTTGGACACCAATCTGGGCTGATCACAGTGCTTAAAAACAGATAACTCCACCCAACCCAACTGGGAAGCCAGGTTACATTAAACAAATCCACAATCTATAACTATGAAGGTATATCATAAAACTGTATAGCTGAATGCCAGCCTTTCATTGGTCAATAATAATAATGCTGCTCCTCCTTTTGTTTTACTTGGAAAAGTCATCTCATGAAATTTCCTGGGCAAGTAATTTTTTTAATCATCTGTATTCATTTTTTTTTTAATAGTTTTTGGCGATTTAATCTTCACTGTGTCTTTGGATGTTCTTATACCTGGATCTTGTTTAGTTGTTTAGCTCTATCCATGACTAGAGTTGTTCCAATAATAAAACCAGTATCGGAAATGCCTCTGATACTGCCTCATTTATTAGCCCCCCAAAAAGTACTTTCACCCAGATAAAACGGTTGTTTTCCTGGAGATCATAGGGTTTACCCTGAGCCAGGCCATACAACAATGATAGCAAGCAATTATACCACATCCATAATTGGCCAAGTATAATTACATGTATAATAAATATATCAACCAATACGCTAGTTTGGGTATCGGAACATCTCTATCCTTGATGCACTCTATCCATTCTATCTGTCCATGACTGACCACATCTATTCATTCTCCTCTTCTCCCTGATCCAGGATAAAGAACCTGCATGCTCAGATCATAGAGAAGGATGCCATGATCAAGGTGCTGCACCAGCGCTCCAGGAAGTCTGAGTCCAACAAGTCAGACGGCCCATCTGCCATGCGGCCCTCCAAGTCCCTGATGTCCATCGCCAACACGGGCTCGGGTGGCTCCGGCCTGCTGTCACACAGCCTGGGCCTCAGCAGCTCCCCCATCACAGAGGAGCGCAAGGACACCAGCTGGAAGGGCAGTCTGGATAATAACCAGGAGAGGAGGGACACCAGCTGGAAGGGCAGTCTGGATAATAACCAGGAGAGAAGGGACACCAGCTGGAAGGGCAGTCTGGATAATAACCAGGAGAGGAGGGACACCAGCTGGAAGGGCAGTCTGGGTAAGAACAAGGAGAGCAGGGACACCAGCTGGAAGGGCAGTCTGGATAATAACCAGGAGAGGAGGGACACCAGCTGGAAGGGCAGTCTGGATAATAACCAGGAGAGGAGGGACACCAGCTGGAAGGGCAGTCTGGATAATAACCAGGAGAGGAGGGACACCAGCTGGAAGGGCAGTCTGGATAATAACCAGGAGAGGAGGGACACCAGCTGGAAGGGCAGTCTGGGTAAGAACAAGGAGAGCAGGGACACCAGCTGGAAGGGCAGTCTGGATAATAACCAGGAGAGGAGGGACACCAGCTGGAAGGGCAGTCTGGGTAAGAACAAGGAGAGCAGGGACACCAGCTGGAAGGGCAGTCTGGATAATAACCAGGAGAGGAGGGACACCAGCTGGAAGGGCAGTCTGGGTAAGAACAAGGAGAGCAGGGACACCAGCTGGAAGGGCAGTCTGGATAATAACCAGGAGAGGAGGGACACCAGCTGGAAGGGCAGTCTGGATAATAACCAGGAGAGGAGGGACACCAGCTGGAAGGGCAGTCTGGGTAAGAACAAGGAGAGCAGGGACACCAGCTGGAAGGGCAGTCTGGATAATAACCAGGAGAGGAGGGACACCAGCTGGAAGGGCAGTCTGGGTAAGAACAAGGAGAGCAGGGACACCAGCTGGAAGGACAGTCTGGATAATAACCAGGAGAGGAGGGACACCAGCTGGAAGGGCAGTCTGGATAATAACCAGGAGAGGAGGGACACCAGCTGGAAGGGCAGTCTGGGTAAGAACAAGGAGAGCAGGGACACCAGCTGGAAGGGCAGTCTGGGTAATAACCAGGAGAGGAGGGACACCAACTGGAAGGGCAGTCTGGATAATAACCAGGAGAGGAGGGACACCAGCTGGAAGGGCAGTCTGGGTAAGAACCAGGAGAGGAGGGACACCAGCTGGAAGGGCAGTCTGGGTAAGAACAAGGAGAGGAGGGACACCAGCTGGAAGGGCAGCCTGGGTAAGAACAAGGAGAGGAGGGACACCAACTGGAAGGGCAGTGTGGGTAAGAACAAGGAGAGCAGGGACACCAGCTGGAAGGGCAGTCTGGGTAAGAACAAGGAGAGGAGGGACACCAGCTGGAAGGGCAGTCTGGATAATAACCAGGAGAGGAGGGACACCAGCTGGAAGGGCAGTCTGGATAATAACCAGGAGAGAGGGACACCAGCTGGAAGGGCAGTCTGGGTAAGAACCAGGAGAGGAGGGACACCAGCTGGAAGGGCAGTCTGGGTAAGAACAAGGAGAGGAGGGACACCAGCTGGAAGGGCAGTCTGGATAATAACCAGGAGAGGAGGGACACCAGCTGGAAGGGCAGTCTGGATAATAACCAGGAGAGGAGGGACACCAGCTGGAAGGGCAGTCTGGGTAAGAACAAGGAGAGGAGGGACACCAGCTGGAAGGGCAGTCTGGATAATAACCAGGAGAGGAGGGACACCAGCTAGAAGGGCAGTCTGGGAAAGAACAAGGAGAGGAGGGACACCAGCTGGAAGGGCAGTCTGGGACATGACATGACATGACATGACATGACATGACATGACATTATCCAAGAGTCCAAGAGACAAAATCTCATTAAATGTCGCTGTAGGGCTCCTTGATATGAAAAAGGTTGAGAATCACTGCTAGTTAGATTGTGTTTTTGGCTGAGTAGTTTGAGAATGTCCAGAATTCTACTTCTACTCTTCTCTTCATAACTATGTACAATTCCTCAAGTTAGTGTAATTGAATCATTAAGAGGAAGGTAGTTTTAAAAAGTCACTTCTTCAAAATACGCATTTGTTTTTTTACCATATCTCGTACATTTAATCACACGACCTGGAGGGCTGAGGGGTGAAAGTAACTGACTACAGCCAGTATCTAATTATTATTATTTATTTTATTTGCTTTTTTAAGTCATTCACATACTGTGTACTTGATGGTTATTGGTTAATTTCAATCTGTGTTATTTTCCTCTTCTTTTTTTTGCCACCATGACGATTGACTGTTTGAAAACTTTGTCACTTCCCTGTTCCCAGTTCGCTGCTCACTGGGCCAGAACACACTCCAAACCCAAAAAGCAAACTAAAAAACAATAAATAAAAGCAGACGCTAGAAGGATCTAAAATTACCGGATTCTAAGAATACGGTAATTTTAAGAGAATTTCTCTCATATTCCTCCAGGTGTTCTGCTGGGTCCGGAGTTTCGGGCAGACTCTCTCAGGACGGAGTCCATCTCCTCGTCCCCCTCTCCAGTCCTTCCCTCCACCCCCATGACAGCTGGACACTCCAAGACGGGCAGCCGCGACAGCTGCACTCAGACGGACAAGGGCCAGAGCCAGGGGGGCCCGGACAGCAAGCCCAGCACCCCCGCCCTGCAGAGCATGACGCTGCCTGCACGCCTCTCCAGCCCCAGCCCCATCTACATACCAGACCGCCTAGCAGGTGAGGAATGGCTTGGTGGCTGTGTACTAGAGCAGTGGTTCTCAAATGGGGATCCGGGGACCCCCAGGGGTCCTTGAGGAGGTTCCAGGGGGTCCCCAGCCAAAAGGGGGGTAATTTATTTTTGCTATAATTCCATTCATAAGTAACACAATGACTATTCTGGTCATGGGTTTTATACACTTTCTGTAATAAAACATCTAAAAGCATCACTCTTATTATCAGGGGGACCGTGGGACAAAATCCTATCAAATGGGGGTCCCTGGTCTAATTTTTGTCAGTTTAGTCCCTCATGTGAAAAAAATTGAGAACCACTGTACTAGAGGGTGACATGGGAGTGGTATTTCACTCCTGTCCCATCCCACTCCCTCAAAAATCAGGGATGCAAACTAGTCACTTTTTCATCCCAAAATAGGGCACTGAAGTGAATGATTTTGTGTGTGCCCTGGTGTCTGTCAACTTTTTCACTATCCATGACTTTTCATCTGAAAAAAAAATACTCAGGCCAGAGTAAAAAAAAAATCCTGTCCTGTTCCAATCCCGGTAGAATGACTCCCATCCCCTCCCGTCCCGCTCCCTTTTTTTAAATTATTTGGATTTGATGTTCTCCCCATCCTTTTTACATTACTGCAGTTTTAATTCACACCATTTGACCAGTAGGCCTACGTATAAAAACTCATCTATTGTTGTCATGATTCCCGGCATCCATACAGGCACGATTGGCTGTGTCTGCGGGTGGGAAGCCGGATGAAGGGTATGTCCAGGACACATACCATTAATCCGGTTTCTGGTCGATTGGAGCTCCTGTTCGGGGCGGAAAGGAACTGGTGGGAATAGCGTGATTGTGCCATGTGCTACGGCCTGCCCTGCTGTCAGGTGAAAAGAAGCAGCTGGCACCTGCGCATGTGTCGGAAGCATTGTGCCAGTCTACGGCTCTCCCCAGATCGGGGCAGCAGGAGCGGGGGAATTGGCGAAGTACAATTGGGGAGAAAATGGGAGGGGGGGGGTCAGAAAACAAAAAGTGAAATAACTCCCAATTCCGTGGGAATCCCACAGGAATCCCGAAATAATGTCAGCCTCTACTGTGTACTGTACACAGGACAGGACATCTAGGTGACGTTAAGCGCAACACTCGTTACGTTAGGTAACATTATCATTGTTCATTTTAAAAAGATGGAGGTTAAAGGGACAGTTCACCCCTGAATCAAAAATACGTATTTTTCCTCTTACCTGTAGTGCTATTCATCCATCTAGATGGTTTTGGTGTGAGTTTCAGAGTTTTGGAGATATCGGGTGTAGATATGTCTGCCTTCTCTCCAATACAATGGAACTGGATGGCACTCAGCTTGTGGTGTTCAAAGCGGCAGAAAAAAAAAATAATTTATAGCTGCTGCGCAGCAATGGGTCGTGGCCGGGCAAGTCTCAAGGCTTTGAGCTAGAGGTCTTCGGGTATGCCCGACCCCCCGAATACCCGAGGTTCCGACTCGGACCCGGCCGGGTCTGGGTCCATTCAAAAGAAGGGCCTCCGAGTCTGGGTCGGTTCCGGTAGCGATTGTCACGGGTCTCGGGGCTCTGACAGTGAAATGCCGGGTCCAATAAGACCCGAGTGGACCCGGCGATCAGCGCTGATCACGAGAGAAACGCATCAAAACAGCACACGTGAGGCTTGTTGTCACAAACTGCAAGTAAATCCATAAAGAAAATAACTAGCAAAGAGCGTTCCCATCTGCAATGAAAATTACTTCCTCGTTTACATGAGGCGCATGTGACCACCACATGCGCACACATGCGCCTCAGGCAAACGAGGAAGTGATTTTCGTTGCAGAGAGGTAACCCTCTTGCTGGCTCCTCTCGCTATGGATTTAATTGAAGATGACTGTTTCCCGTACTTTTGGATTATTATTCGATTTTCGCATGGTGAGTACACAAGTCACAACATGTATGTGATTGTTTCTAGCGCTGTTGTGTGTGTTTTTGGGCGAAGGAACGGCGGTAGCATAGAGAGACTGCCACTGTACTATCTAACTAGGGTTAGGCAGCATCAACCAGGTGAGAATGCTATAATGTTAAGATGCACAAAGTTTCATTTGATATACAACTTGTAGCAGTTAACAAGCAACTTTGACGTCGACACCACTAGTCTCTGCCTCGGTATTTCTCGGATCTGTACGGGGCCGGGTCTCAGATTTGTAATAATAGACGGGTCCACTCCAGGTCCGGGTCCGACATTTATCGGTTCTGAACGGGGCCGGGTCTCAGATGTCTAATAATAGACGGGTCCATTACGGGTTCGGGCACAAATTCCCCGGGTCCATTAGGGTCCGGGTCCGTGATTTTGGACCCGTGAAGACCTCTACTTTGAGCTATTATGACATCACAATTGCTCGAGTGACATCAGTGATGGCATCACAATTGCTTGACTGACTGATGACATCACAAATACAACCTAATTGCCATAGGTAATTAAGGCAATTATAGCTGCTGCGCAGCAATGGGTCGTGGCCGGGCAAGTCTCAAGGCTTTGAGCTAGAGGTCTTCGGGTATGCCCGACCCCCCGAATACCCGAGGTTCCGACCCGGACCCGGCCGGGTCTGGGTCCATTCAAAAGAAGTGCCAAACTGCTTGACCAAACCCTTAGAAAAGTCATAGCACACCTGTCCTCAATAAGCCGCATGTTTTGAGTTCGGACATGTCTATGTGGCGCAGAAATTGTGGGGGTTATTACGCGCCAAAAAAGTGGCTGCTGCTGGGCAAGTCTCAAGGCTTTGAGCTATTATGACATCACAATTGCTCAAGTGACATCAGTGATGGCATCACAATTGCTTGACTGACTGATGACATCACAAATACAACCTAATTGCCAAAGGTAATTAAGGTAATTAGGCTATACACGGGGCCAGAATTCAACGTTTTGATGCACTGTGGGCTCAATTTTTGACCGATCGAAAATCTGGTTTGATACTTTTGTGTAGAACAGTCTAACGATGCAGATACTGAAGTTTGGTGTCGTTTGAAGAAAAAATGTGGGAGGAGTAGGGTTTAATTCATTTTTGCAGTTTTTGCAGTTTTGCGGTCTTTAGACTTCATAATTGGCCATAGGTTGCATTGTACAAAAGCTTCCCCTCATCTAGTCGCACATTTCGGTGAAAGTTGCAAAGCCGTAGCACGTATGCCTGATTTTTTATGAATTTTTTAAGTTTTAAACTTTAGACGGTCGCTGTAGTGCCACCGTTAGGACTATTGGCCCCAAATTTGCGTCAAATACGTTTGGCATGGGACTGGACCTTTGTGCAAAGTTTGGTTAGTTTTCATCCATGGGAAGTCGAACTTCCCGGGAGAAGAAAAATAATAATAATACAGGCAAATACAATAAGTGGCCCTGCCGCTTCGCTGGCCCGGCCACTAAAAACTCAACAGCAATGTCTCTTTCCAGAAATCATAACCAGCAACCACCATAACCTCAAGATAATCCACAGGCCTTGTTGTCAGCAGTTTCATGTAAGAAATTTTCTTTCGACCAAACACAGCAGCTAGCAGGTACGGGTCGTTGTGTTGTTAGACATTTTCTATTTTTCTATTTTGTTTCCTCAACATTGCGGTTGCCCCTACCTGTTCTGTGGTCATAAGGCAACATAGATGTTGCGTTGGTTAAAAGTATCAAATCCATGCAGTGGGGGGAAATAATACAATCCCACTGTCGGTGATGGTTTATTAAGATATTATGGATAACGTTTTGTGTGTGTGTGTGTGTGTGTGTGTGTGTGTGTGTGTGTGTGTGTGTGTGTGTGTGTGTGTGTGGATAAGTTAACGCAATCTTGTTGCTGTTGTGTAAAATCAACTGGAAACACAGGCAACGCTAGCCGCCATATTGGTGTGAACTTCCAACTTCTCTTACTTCCAAGACCATCCAACGGTTTCCAAAAGGACAGTTCTACAGAGTAGAATATGGACCATGTATATTTTAAGTGGATTTCTAGTTTCTATTTTGGAGGAGAACTTAAAAATATGTAAAACAGCATGTGATGATTGTGTTTTGTGTGTGCAGATGTGCCAGTGTTTCACAGCAGCACGCTGGAGAGGCGGGCACCCGTCCAGGCCCACCCGCAGCAGCAGGCCCCGCCCCCTCCCCCGGCCACGCTCACCCAGCAGGAAGTAGACAACGACATGGTAGAGATCCTCATCTGACATTGCCGTGACCTTTGGCACCCAACTCTGCCTTCTGGAAATCATCGTCCCAAACGCACCACACAAAAATAGATGCTGAATATAGAGACATAGTCATATTTCTACATGCGCACACATCCAAACACATCTCAACTGAGTGAGAAGAACAGTAGATTCACATCCTTAAACACATACTTTCAATCTAGGTGAAGTATTTCTCTCTTTTTGAATGAACTCTTGGTGTTTGACATTGGCTTTGTTCAAATGCACTACTTTTTCTGAGCTGTATTTTCATAAGAAACAGCGTGACTGTGTGACCGGGGAGGTGTAGTGTAATTGTTGCAATGTTTAGGCTACAGACTAATGGCAACCACATTGCTGTCAACCAAGATTGAGCAACCGATTGCCAGCTGATAGCACCGATGGCATTTCAGCAGTAGGCGGGACATTTGGGAACCTTGGAGCGTGATTGGCTGCTAACAGCCAATTTTACGCGAATGTTATGCTGCTGCCTAACTACTCACCAGCGAGCAGCCAACCGGCGGCGAGTGTTGTAAAGAATCTGCAGACTTGCCTGGAGAGTGCAGCTCTCATAGAGTGCAGCTCTCAGCAACCGAATGGACTTTTGGCAACTAGTTTGTAGAGTTGCTTGTGGCGTGGACGCGATTAGGATCATGATCCTCTTGTACAGTGTTGCTGGAGGCGGTTCAGGTCACCAGCCCCCCTCGGACCAAATGTATTGTCTGCCTTTTTGTTGCATTTATTGCACTACTTATTTTTTTGAAGAGTTTTTTTCCCTTGCTTTAGACATCTGACGTAGGTATTGTATTTATGTGTAATAAGTAGGTTATTGTTTTTTTTTAATGCCTCCACTGGCGATAGCCAGGCCGGAGGCATTATGGTTTCGGGTTGTCCGTCCGTCCGTACATACGTCCGTCCGTACTGTACGTATGTTCGTCCGATGTTCGTTAACGCGATATCTGAGGAACGCCTTGACGGAATTTCATCAAATTTGCCTCAAACGTCCACTTGGACTCAAGGATGAACTGATTAGATTTTGGTGGTCAAAGGTCAAGGTCACTGTGACCTCACGAATGCCATTTTCAAGCTCGTTAACACGATATCTCCGTAACGCCTTGATGGAATTTCTTCGAATTTGCCTCAAACGTCCACTTGGACTCAATGATGAACTGATTCGATTTTGGTGTTCAAAGGTCAAAGTTCAAGGTCACTGACCTCACGATCGCACGTTCCATGCTCGTTAATGCGATATCTCAGGAACGCCTTTACGGAATTTCTTCGAATTTGGTTCAAACGTCCACTTGGACTCAAGGATGAACTGATTACAGTTTGGTGGTCAAAGGTCAAGGTCACTGTGACTTCACAAACGCCATTTTCAAGCTCGTTAATGCAATATCTCAGTAACGCCTTGACGGAATTTCTTTACATTTGGCTCAAACGTCAAAGTTTGAGCTGGCGGTCAAAGTTTGAGTTGGCGGAGGCATATATCCGCGGTGCGGACGTTCTAGTTTTTTTTTACCATAGTTAGACACGGCACTTGGGTAATCAGAAGTGATATTGTAAACTACAAAACATTCTTAACCTTGTAAATACTGTATTTACATAGTGTATGACATACACTGTATGTATAAGTACATGTAGTGGAGGGCTGGGGGGTGTTGCAGTGCCAGAGCCACTGATTTGGGATGTTGGATGGGACGTTGCCTTGGCCGCTGCTGCTGAGTGACTGTTAGAACTTAAATGCCATTAACATGAACACACGGCACTCTGAAACACAATCTCTTTTTTATCAATCAATTCTTCATGTAGCGACAAGACGATCACACAGCCATACGTTCTGCCTTCTTCAGCAGATCAATATATAGTATATCAGCCTAGTTGCTCCTACCTGCAGACTATAATTAATCATAGTAGGTCATAGCATTAACCAACAGTGTCTTCTTACATCATCTCAACTAGGGCTGGGCATCGATATTGTGCTATGAGACTAGATCTCGTCTTAGATTTGCATATCGTGATATGACATTAGTGTTGTCTCTTCCTGGTTTTAAAGGCTGCATTACAGTAAAGTGATGTGATTTTGTGAACTTACCAGACTGTTCTACGTGTTCTATTATTTGCCTTTACCCCACTTAGTCATTTTATCCACATTACTGGTGATTATTTATCAAAAATATCATTGTGTAAATATTTTGTGAAAGCACCAATATAGTCACAAATTATTATTATTATTATTTGGTCAAAAATATCATATTTGATTTGGTCCATATTGCCCAGCCTACATGTGGCTTTGACTTACTTTGAAAATGTAGCCCACTTCGTAGAAAATACTGAGATATATTTCGTTAATCGCCATTTTTCTTTAATTTTTAATTTAAATTTTTGTCCATATCGCCCAGGACTAATCTGAAGTCACTCATCAAGGAATAGGCATGATTTACCACTGACAATCATCACATAAGAAAACGCATAATCAGTCCAGGAATAGGCATGATTTACCAATCAATTACCACAGACGATCATCACATCACATAACAAAACGCATCAGTCCAGGAATAGGCATGATTTACCACAGAGGATCATCACATCACATAACCAAACGCATCATCAGTCCAGGAATCCAACTAGCAAGACTTCTCTTCATTTGGACTCAGTGGTTTTAATTTATGACACGATGAATTGATGAGTTAAAAAACTGTGCAGGTGAAAAAAGAGAAAAATATCAAAGTATGTTAACACTTTATTTGGATAGTCCACCTCCAGAGAGTAAAGATTATTTGTAGCATTTCAAAAGCTTATAAATTGACATTAGTTGCCATTTAACCATTTAATTGAACTGTTTGGCTTTGTCTGTAGATGTTTTAACAGCTTATTAGTTGAGATTCAACAAACGGATTATGTTTGCTTCCCATTCCACACACCTGCACATAATTTAATGTAGGTATGTTCATGAATTGTCACATAGACTCTATAGATAATCTGTTGAACATCTGTTAAACAGTTGAATTGTAGAATGTCAACTAATAAGTGTTACCGAAAGTATTCCTGAAGAAAGCACATTGTGAACATTATGTCCATGTTTTTTAGATCAACTAATTTAGATGTTCTGGCAGCAGCAGCGTAACCAAATTCTATCTCTGTCTCAGGCACTGCCATGCACGGACCATCAGACATTTCCACTGTGGTCCAGTTAGCTGCCTGTGTCCCCACTGGATGGGGTCACTAACAAAGAAATGAAGAATAGTTTAATTTAACTGTACTTCCTGTCACCACTCGCTCGGCACAGGACGTACTTCCTGTCACCACTCGCTCGGCACAGGAGCCAGAGGCTTCCCGTGTCTGCCTGAGGGTCTGGGGCCAAATGTTTTAGTTGCTTTCAGGCCCTTGGCAAAATGTCAGTGGGCATGTTCACATTGATTGCAATATTCTGTTATCAATCCGATTAAGACAATACTCTGAATAAGACGCAACAGCATTTTCTAGATACCTTAACCTGAATAAGGTCATAGCAAAAGCAATAGTCAAATGAAGACGTGGAGTATTCTGATCTTAGTCCCGTTATTGAAGTGCGTTGTAGACATGTACCTTAATCGCACTATGACGTCCTATCGAAGATTTTGCAGCATTTTGCAACACGTACGGCAGTCCAACTGCTTGACGACGCATGCTCTAGCTTCCAGCAAGTGTTGCGCAACTTGTTTACAGAAGAGGGAAACTTGGACGTCATGTGGGCGTGTCTTGAGTCATTAATCAGACTGCTGTGTAACATGTAAACAGGAATATGAATGGGATATTCTATAAGCACCTCATGTAAACATCATAAAAATATTGTCTTATTTAGAATAAGGTCATAGTAGGATCATTGCAGTCCATGTATATACCGTAGATGGGTCAGTGGGCCAAAAGTCAGGGTCATGTGGGGGTCCTCAACATGAGCGTGTAGAATAACCCGCGGTCCAAGATCTGCAGGATCAGCACATTAGCAGACATGCAGCAGCAGGTCAGGTCAACTTTGTCCAGTATTTCCAAATCATTCTCAGCATTTCTTCCAAACATGCTTGAAGTACCAGATGGGTGGGATTAACTGAGGACAGAACGAATAAGGTCCAATAAGGTTCGACAATCAGAGGGAAGACTACCAAGGTGACATTCCAGGACTTTGTTGTGAATGTCTAGATGTTGTGGCACTCATGTATATCATTCCTCCCATCCATCTGTTACTGTGGATGAGAACAAACTGTAACTAGTATTTGCAAATTTGACTGATTTGAGGTCTGATTTGAATCGACACCCTGCCTCAAAGGGCATCATCAGTTTGGGTTTGAACTTGAATGCCTTATCAAGTGGAACTTATATATATATGTATGTATATATATATATATATATATATATATATATATATATATATATATATATATATATATATATATATATATAATCATCAGGTTAGGGCGAAGTAATGCTGCATTACATTACACTATGCACAGAGGAGAGTTACGGATTGACTGTGAATGTCTTCCTTGAGTTAGGCAGTTAGCCTCCTAGCCAGTTGCATCTCTTGCTTCTGACCAAAGGCTTAGCATTTGTTTTGGGTACAAAATCCTTGTGTACACTAAGAAATCTCCATCTTAACAAGCCATCTCATCTCATATTCAATCTTAAAATCTTAAAACAGGTGAAATAATCTCCGAGTGGAGTGACAAATCAAGAAGTTTGTTGATTATGTCATTCAAGAACATGTGTTGTGGTTGAAATATGTTAAGATGGGCATTTTTAGGGTAACCTATTATGTATTCTCCCCATCAGTGGTTGTATGGGGGTGACAGGTGAGGATGGCTCAAGCAGTTGTAAGCAGGAGTGGGTAAAGTGTTTCCACTTTATGGCCAAAGCAAAAGCCAGAAAGTCAAGTCTCAATCAAAAAATATATATAAAAAATCATGGATTTAAGGTTTCAGTTACGCGTTTAGATCAATATTACAATTTAGTTTAGGTTATTCTGTAAAAATGTTTCTGCAGCTCAGCGAGAATGGGACAACTACAACATGTCCAGATTAGCATTCAATTTGTTCTGGACCCTTCTGGTCTTTTGTGCTTTTGTCACTTCCTAATGTTTGGTTCCCACCATTCCTTGCGGTGCTCCTGCTTGAGCACATCCACATCGTCGTCCATCTTTGTAGTTTGGAAGATGTCCAGTGAAAGCCAAAAAACGTGGGACCAAAGAAGCTGAGGCTGGTGGGACAAGCTGATGCAGATTCAGAGTCACCAAGTGTTTCACTACAGGACTGTTTAATCAAGACAACAGGGTTAGGAAGGAACGCACTGATATGCTTTATAACTGCAGATACTTCTCCCATCAGGGTTCATTACTCTAACACTAGAAGGGTCAGAATTCCATAACTACTAGAACGGCCATAAGCAGCCATTTTTACCTGTAGATTCCAAACTATAATTTCTCATGATAAATACCCAATTGAGAGATTAATGCATTTATTGTGTTAAGATATCTTTTAAAAAGACAAAACCACACCAAAATGTGAAAAGATGGGCTAAAAATTAGGCATAGAACACCGGGAAATTCAGTGAAGTAAAAATAACCGCCTATGGCCAAAATAGGCCAAAAATGATATTTTCTCTGCCTTTTGTGTAATTCATATAAAAACAATTATAAATGAAAATACAGACACTTTTAGGAAAAGTCAGGTACCAGCAGTATTGTATTTTTTTATTTGAGAAAGTTATTGCACACAAAGGTCAAAATGACTGCCGTGGCCGTTCTAGTGTTAACAAGATGTAGACTACAACATGGGGGTCAATGGACAACAATTATTGCAATATAATCAATGTTTTTCAATTGCAGAGATGTCAAATCCTGTCACTTTCTTTGATTCCCGGCACATAGTAACACGTGAACCTGGTATCTGATGCCAGCGTCGGAGGATCCCTAAACAGAACCCCCCCTGGTCAGGCTGTTGCTAGTTACCCTAACCCCTGGTCAGGCTGTTACTAGTTACCCTAACCCTGATCAGGCTGTTACTAGTTACCCTAACCCTCATCAGGCTGTTACCAGTTACCCTAAGGCAGGCTGTTACCACTTACCCTAACCCTGATCAGGCTGTTACTAGTTACCCTGACCCTAGGTCAGGCTGTTACCAGTTACCCTAACCCTGATCAGGCTGTTACTAGTTACCCTAACCCTAGGTCAGGCTGTTACTAGTTACCCTAACCCTCATCAGGCTGTTACCAGTTACCCTAAGGCAGGCTGTTACCACTTACCCTAACCCTGATCAGGCTGTTACTAGTTACCCTGACCCTAGGTCAGGCTGTTACCAGTTACCCTAACCCTGATCAGGCTGTTACTAGTTACCCTAACCCTAGGTCAGGCTGTTACTAGTTACCCTAACCCTGATCAGGCTGTTACTAGTTACCCTAACCCTAGGTCAGGCTGTTACTAGTTACCCTAACCCTGATCAGGCTGTTACTAGTTACCCTAACCCTGATCAGGCTGTTACTAGTTACCCTAACCCTGATCAGGCTGTCACTAGTTACCCTAACCCTAGGTCAGGCTGCTACTAATTACCCTAACCCTGATCAGGCTGTTACTAGTTACCCTAAGGCCTGGTCAGGCTGTTACTAGTTACCCTAATCCTCCTGATCATGCTGTTACTAGTTACCCTAACCTTTCCCCTGGTCAGGCTGTTACTAGTTGCCCTAGCCCTTCCCCTGACCAGGCTGTTAGTATTTACCCAAACCATTCCCCTGCTCAGGCTGTTACTAGTTGCCCTAACCTTTCCCCTGCTCAGGCTGTTACTAGTTGCCCTAACCCTTCTCTCCTGGTCAGGCTGTTAGTATTTGCCCTAACCCTTCTCCTGGTCAGGCTGTTACTGGTTGCCCTAACCCTTCTCCTGGTCAGGAAGTTACTGGTTGCCCTAACCCTTCTCCTGGTCAGGCTGTTACTGGTTGCCCTAACCCTTCTCCTGGACAGGCTGTTACTAGTTACCCTAACCCTTCTGCTGGTCAGGCTGTTACTAGTTACCCTAACCCTTCTCCTGGTCAGGCTGTTACTGGTTGCCCTAACCCTTCTCCTGGTCAGGCTGTTACTAGTTACCCTAACCCTTCTCCTGGTCAGGCTGTTACTAGTTACCCTAACCCTTCCCCTGGCCAGGCTGTTAACTAGTGAGATGTATTTTCATTGGGGAGTTAAAGTGATTTTGTAACTGAATAATGAAAGCACAATGCCAGTGTTAAGTATGCAATATGTCAACACATTTTTGTATTCACCAGCACATTGAGAAGTGTCCTTCACCTTGGTACTGTAAGATTTCTAACAAGAAGTTGTCATCTGTCCGGAGGGCTCAGCTGTAAATTAAGACAAGGGACCTGTGGGGAAGGGTCAGGCGTCCGGTGGGATCATCGCATTTTCTGCCTACAACTTTCAAAAAGTAATCTTTTCAGAAATAAACAAAATCTGTTTATTTGTCATTTTTGTGATGTTTTTTGTATATAGATTTTGCTACATGTCCTCCAATCCGTACGACAAATTGTCGTTTTTGTCCGACCATCCAATACAACCATATAATACGTTTGCTAGCTTAGCGCCACTCGGCGGTAGAGAAAAAGTACTACAGCAACTTCCCTCCCAAAAGCGAGAGCAGCCACTGAAGGCTGAGCCATAGCATCATTAAACACAAGAAGGAAAATTGTGAGAGGCTTTTGTTGAGGCAGACTCATTGTTTTCAGGATGATAAAAACAAGCCTGCGTAACACAATAAGGTACACACATAATATAGTAGTTACTAGTAAACTAGTCTCGCGAGCCAGCCTCTCTTCCCTTCAGTCAGAGAGTCTGGCGCCGTGGAAACAGGCAACAGGGATCAGCCCGCCCCTGCTCTAAAGCTGCTCTCCCATTTGAGCGGCTGTTTCGGTGGCAGCAGGATATCCGCTCCCCCGCTTGCAAGCTCTGTCACGCTCTGTCATTGGCTCCGACCATGTCAATCAGAGCGGCTTCCGCTCCCATGTGTGTCGCTGTAGCGTGATTTATATTCGCACATAGGTTACGCAACAACCACGCCCTGTGCCCGCCTACGCAGCAGTCAAGCGCCGGGATTGGCCAGGCGCCCATGCTCACGTGAGACTGACAAGGTGAAAGCCACAACAGACTCGTCCGCCTCGTATAAAGCTTAATAACAACTGATTCACTTGGACTTGTCTATTCATAGTATTCCCTTGATGTCACATGCATTTCCGACCAATATGGCACTTTACATTACACACAGCTCATTGGCTGTGTGTGTAATTAGATTGTAATCACCTGTTAATTGATTACAATCAGACCAAGATGTCTGTGTGGTGATGTCACAGAATACTATCAATAAACCACTGGTCTACTTGTTGCTGTGAGTTTTGTATTGTTGTGCTAACATTCTGGTATGATAAACATGGACCTGGAACCATTCTGCCTATGTTTGAATCTGGTTTTCTATTTTGACACTTATGAGCACTCAGTGCAGACTCAGAGTAGTTAACTGTTTCTTTAATGATTAATACATGTCAGTTCGTGAATATATTAGTTAATCATTAGATAGTTGCTGATTAGTCGGTCAATTCCTGAATAGAGTGGTTAATGATTAGTAAATGTGAAAATAATAATAATAATTGAAAACAAAATATTAAAAAAATATATATATATATTTTATATTATAAATTTTTCTTTTTCAAGTCTTTCATTTCCATAACAAAACTGCGTAGAGATCCATTGTAAGTTACCTAGGCTGATGGTCTAGGGGTTAAGTCGGTCATCTTAACAACTGCATTGTATGCGGAGAAGTGCAGGTTCGATTCTGCAGGGGATTTGAAGTTGTCTCCCCACCCCTCCCTCCCCCCCCTCATCCCCTCCCTCCTCTGCCATCTCCTGGCCTCCTTCCTTCACCCTGCTCTTCCTCTGCCATCTCCTGGCCCTCATCCCATCCCCCCACCCCTCCCTCCCTGCCATCTCCCGGCCTCCCTCCTTCACTGTGTTCTCACACAACCACTCTCACCATCTCTGCAGGGACTGTGCCTGCTCTCCTCTCTCCTCTGTGGGTCAGTCCCTGCAGAGATGGTAGTAGAGTGGTTGAGTGAGAACAGGGTGAGAGGAAGGAGGCTGGGAGATACATAGATAGATGGCAGAGGAGGGAATTTTGTTGGAGGACGGGAAGGGAGACAGGAGGGCGTTAGAAGGAAGGACAGGGGGCTAGAGAGAGGAGAGGTGACAGGAGGAGAGGTCAGGCAGTGGGGGTGGACAGGTTGGAGGGGACGTTAGACAGTGGGGAGGCGGGCGGGGGATGGTGTGGGACTGCTTGTCCTCTCTCTTCTCTCTCCTGCCTTGTCCTCTCTCTTCTCTCTCCTGCCTTGTCCTCTCTCTTGCCTTGTCCTCTCTCTTCTCTCTCCTGCCTTGTCCTCTTCTCTCTCCTGCCTTGTCCTCTCTCTTGCCTTGTCCTCTCTCTTCTCTCTCCTGCCTTGTCCTCTCTCCTGCCTTGTCCTCTCTCTTCTCTCTCCTGCGTTGTCCTCTCTCCTGCCTTGTCCTCTCTCTTCTCTCTCCTGCCTTGTCCTCTCTCTTCTCTCTCCTGGCTTGTCCTCTCTCTTCTCTCTCCTGCCTTGTCCTCTCTCTTCTCTCTCCTGCCTTGTCCTCTCTCTTGCCTGTCCTCTCTCTTCTCTCTCCTGCCTTGTCCTCTCTCTTCTCTCTCTTGCCTTGTCCTCCCTCTTCTCTCTCCTGCCTTGTCCTCTCTCCTGCCTTGTCCTCTCTCTTCTCTCTCTTGCCTTGTCCTCTCTCCTGCCTTGTCCTCTCTCTTCTCTCTCCTGCCTTGTCCTCTCTCTTCTCTCTCCTGCCTTGTCCTCTCTCTTCTCTCTCTTGCCTTGTCCTCTCTCTTCTCTCCTGCCTTGTCCTCTCTTCTCTCTCCTGCCTTGTCCTCTCTCTTCTCTCTCCTGCCTTGTCCTCTCTCCTGCCTTGTCCTCTCTCTTGCCTTGTCCTCTCTCTTCTCTCTCCTGCCTTGTCCTCTCTCTTCTCTCTCTTGCCTTGTCCTCTTTCTTCTCTCTCCTGCCTTGTCCTCTCTCCTGCCTTGTCCTCTCTCTTCTCTCTCCTGCCTTGTCCTCTCTTCTCTCTCTTGCCTTGTCCTCTCTCTTCTCTCTCCTGCCTTGTCCTCTCTCTTCTCTCTCCTGCCTTGTCCTCTCTCTTCTCTCTCTTGCCTTGTCCTCTCTCTTCTCTCTCCTGCCTTGTCCTCTTTCTTCTCTCTCCTGCCTTGTCCTCTCTCCTGCCTTGTCCTCTCTCTTCTCTCTCCTGCCTTGTCCTCCCTCTTCTCTCTCTTGCCTTGTCCTCTCTCTTCTCTCTCCTGCCTTGTCCTCTCTCCTGCCTTGTCCTCTCTCTTCTCTCTCCTGCCTTGTCCTCTCTCTTCTCTCTCCTGCCTTGTCCTCTCTCTTCTCTCTTGCCTTGTCCTCTCTCTCCTCTCTCCTGCCTTGTCCTCTCTCTTGCCTTGTCCTCTCTCCTGCCTTGTCCTCTCTCTTGCCTTGTCCTCTCTCTCCTCTCTCCTGCCTTGTCCTCTCTCTTGCCTTGTCCTCTCTCTTCTCTCTCCTGCCTTGTCCTCTCTCTTCTCTCTTGCCTTGTCCTCTCTCTCCTCTCTCCTGCCTTGTCCTCTCTCTTGCCTTGTCCTCTCTCTCCTCTCTCCTGCCTTGTCCTCTCTCTTGCCTTGTCCTCTCTCTCCTCTCTCCTGCCTTGTCCTCTCTCTTGCCTTGTCCTCTCTCTCCTCTCTCCTGCCTTGTCCTCTCTCTTGCCTTGTCCTCTCTCTTCTCTCTCCTGCCTTGTCCTCTCTCTTCTCTCTTGCCTTGTCCTCTCTCTTCTCTCTCCTGCCTTGTCCTCTCTCCTGCCTTGTCCTCTCTCTTGCCTTGTCCTCTCTCTTCTCTCTCCTGCCTTGTCCTCTCTCTTCTCTCTCTTGCCTTGTCCTCTTTCTTCTCTCTCCTGCCTTGTCCTCTCTCCTGCCTTGTCCTCTCTCTTCTCTCTCCTGCCTTGTCCTCTCTCTTCTCTCTCCTGCCTTGTCCTCTCTCTTCTCTCTCTTGCCTTGTCCTCTCTCTTCTCTCCTGCCTTGTCCTCTCTTCTCTCTCCTGCCTTGTCCTCTCTCTTCTCTCTCCTGCCTTGTCCTCTCTCCTGCCTTGTCCTCTCTCTTGCCTTGTCCTCTCTCTTCTCTCTCCTGCCTTGTCCTCTCTCTTCTCTCTCTTGCCTTGTCCTCTTTCTTCTCTCTCCTGCCTTGTCCTCTCTCCTGCCTTGTCCTCTCTCTTCTCTCTCCTGCCTTGTCCTCTCTTCTCTCTCTTGCCTTGTCCTCTCTCTTCTCTCTCCTGCCTTGTCCTCTCTCTTCTCTCTCCTGCCTTGTCCTCTCTCTTCTCTCTCTTGCCTTGTCCTCTCTCTTCTCTCTCCTGCCTTGTCCTCTTTCTTCTCTCTCCTGCCTTGTCCTCTCTCCTGCCTTGTCCTCTCTCTTCTCTCTCCTGCCTTGTCCTCCCTCTTCTCTCTCTTGCCTTGTCCTCTCTCTTCTCTCTCCTGCCTTGTCCTCTCTCCTGCCTTGTCCTCTCTCTTCTCTCTCCTGCCTTGTCCTCTCTCTTCTCTCTCCTGCCTTGTCCTCTCTCTTCTCTCTTGCCTTGTCCTCTCTCTCCTCTCTCCTGCCTTGTCCTCTCTCTTGCCTTGTCCTCTCTCTCCTCTCTCCTGCCTTGTCCTCTCTCTTGCCTTGTCCTCTCTCTCCTCTCTCCTGCCTTGTCCTCTCTCTTGCCTTGTCCTCTCTCTTCTCTCTCCTGCCTTGTCCTCTCTCTTCTCTCTTGCCTTGTCCTCTCTCTCCTCTCTCCTGCCTTGTCCTCTCTCTTGCCTTGTCCTCTCTCTCCTCTCTCCTGCCTTGTCCTCTCTCTTGCCTTGTCCTCTCTCTCCTCTCTCCTGCCTTGTCCTCTCTCTTGCCTTGTCCTCTCTCTCCTCTCTCCTGCCTTGTCCTCTCTCTTGCCTTGTCCTCTCTCTTCTCTCTCCTGCCTTGTCCTCTCTCTTCTCTCTTGCCTTGTCCTCTCTCTTCTCTCTCCTGCCTTGTCCTCTCTCCTGCCTTGTCCTCTCTCTTGCCTTGTCCTCTCTCTTCTCTCTCCTGCCTTGTCCTCTCTCTTCTCTCTCTTGCCTTGTCCTCTTTCTTCTCTCTCCTGCCTTGTCCTCTCTCCTGCCTTGTCCTCTCTCTTCTCTCTCCTGCCTTGTCCTCTCTTCTCTCTCTTGCCTTGTCCTCTCTCTTCTCTCTCCTGCCTTGTCCTCTCTCCTGCCTTGTCCTCTCTCTTCTCTCTCTTGCCTTGTCCTCTCTCTTCTCTCTCCTGCCTTGTCCTCTTTCTTCTCTCTCCTGCCTTGTCCTCTCTCCTGCCTTGTCCTCTCTCTTCTCTCTCCTGCCTTGTCCTCCCTCTTCTCTCTCTTGCCTTGTCCTCTCTCTTCTCTCTCCTGCCTTGTCCTCTCTCCTGCCTTGTCCTCTCTCTTCTCTCTCCTGCCTTGTCCTCTCTCTTCTCTCTCCTGCCTTGTCCTCTCTCTTCTCTCTTGCCTTGTCCTCTCTCTCCTCTCTCCTGCCTTGTCCTCTCTCTTGCCTTGTCCTCTCTCTCCTCTCTCTTGCCTTGTCCTCTCTCTCCTCTCTCCTGCCTTGTCCTCTCTCTTGCCTTGTCCTCTCTCTTCTCTCTCCTGCCTTGTCCTCTCTCTTCTCTCTTGCCTTGTCCTCTCTCTCCTCTCTCCTGCCTTGTCCTCTCTCTTGCCTTGTCCTCTCTCTCCTCTCTCCTGCTTTGTCCTCTCTCTTGCCTTGTCCTCTCTCTTCTCTCTCCTGCCTTGTCCTCTCTCTTGCCTTGTCCTCTCTCTCCTCTCTCCTGCCTTGTCCTCTCCTGCCTTGAAGTCCTCTCTCCTGCCTTGCCTTGTCCTCTCTCTCCTGCCTCTCTCTCCCTGTCCTCTCTCTCTCCTGCCTTGTCCTCTCTCACCCCCCACAATGGATCTCTAGGCAGTTTTGTTATGGCTTTCCCCAACAAACGACTCGAAAAGGTTTTATTGTCCTTAATAAACAGATCACTATTCAAAACTTGACAAGACAAAACTGAACTAAACTAAACACATACAGTAGGCTAAGCCCCTGCAAATGGGTCCAGTTACAGTATGTAGGCAGCAGTCCTGGTGCCTTCCCCTGTCAGAAGCAGGGACATGAATCCCCCATTGAAGGATGCAGCTCCCTCCTATGCAGAGACAAACATAATTAGTTTTCAATTAACCACACAATACAACAAGAGTCCCCTTCAACACAACTATTATTACATTGACTTTCCCATACGTCATCATTTATAATAACTCCAAGTAGTTTAACCCCTCAAAAATTGGTTTTACAGTTTTTCACAATTGTTTAAACACATTAGACACAATGTGCACAACCTGAAACTGAACATGCAAAGGCATAATTCTACTGTTAAAGCATTCATATAGTGTTTTCCATTCTGCACACCAGTGTTCAATGGGTGCTTAGAAATGTCTACTCATATGATGTATGTGTTTGTCATTTGAAAAGAAAATACCATTTAGTGAAGAGTTAACACTGTTTTGAGGGCAAAGTGTGCTTTTGCAAGAGAAGTGTAGGATTTTGCATTTTGTGTGTGAGTTTTGAGATTTGTGTTTCGGGTTTTGAGAAAGTGAGGTAGTCTATCAGGAAATGTGTTTAAGCAATTGTGAAAAACTGTAATCAATTAAACCCCCCTACTGAATCACACTTGGCATGTTCCACTGCTCCCCATCTACAAGTGAGGTTGGACCATGGGTTG
The DNA here is from genome assembly GCF_964638095.1 of Poromitra crassiceps. Classification (NCBI taxonomy): domain Eukaryota; kingdom Metazoa; phylum Chordata; class Actinopteri; order Beryciformes; family Melamphaidae; genus Poromitra; species Poromitra crassiceps. Next base: position 51,320,544 of record NC_139623.1, read on the forward strand.
GACCCATCTGCCTCCGTTTCGCCTCCTCAGTCCAGACCAGGAAACTGAGAACTGAGAAGAGGTGAGAAAACACACGGGGGTACAAACATTTTGCACAATGTTTCCCAATAAAGTCATTAGCTAATAAAATGTCTCTGTGTTGTTATTTAACTGTTTGAAGGGATTTTACAACGTGAGAGATTGCAGGATTACGTGGACACAGCACACGGAGTGTTAACTATCGCCCAGGCAGGAAGGCTTCCCCGCAGACAACAAATGTAAGAAATCGGCAATTAAAGTTTTTTTGGTACTGCCGAGCAAAAGGTAGGCAGGAAATCTACTGCTGCACTACCCGGGTGCCCAATTTCATGTCAACCGTGTGTACGGGTGTCAAAGTCACCAGACATGCCAATGAGAGCCAGTGGAGTGATGGAGACGTGGAGGGGGGAGGGAAGGCGGGGCCTGTTGGTCACAGAAATCCACCTGTAACCTAACCTCGCGTCACCAGGCTCTTCTCGGCGAGAAAGAGCCTGGCTCCCGCCCACAATTGATTTTGTCACCCTACTGGTTCCGGCCTAGAGCCCGCCCTAGACCGGATGGCAGCGTTTCTAGTTTGTCAACTTTCACGTTAACTTGACAATTTGACCCAAGTATCAGAACGGCAAACAACAAAACAAAAGATGGACGTACCGAAGTTCTTTTAGAAACATTGCGGATTCCCAATCTCACATCTTTTAAGCCAATACAGAAGCTTTGCATCAGACAATTAATCGAGGGAAGAGACATCAAGCTAACAGCAACACAGATGTTTTTTGGCGCACTGCCTTCCGGTGTTCATTCTGGTTCCGTGGTTTACGCCCCATGACAAAAAGCGGGGTGGAAGGTGCCCAGACTACCTGTAACCCGGGGCGCCTACCTTGTGCTTCTCTTAAGTAAAGAGTTTGAGTGGAGTCCCACCTCCTTCTTTTTGTTCTCCCCGACAAACAACGCGGCCACGTGGGCCGGCAGAACGTTCTCCAGCAGCAGGTGGTTCAGGTTCTCCCTGGTCTCGATCTCGTCCTGATCTGTGTGGTTCTTGTTCTTCAGCAGAAAGTCCTGTCGGAAGCACGACTCGTCCTAGCAGAGAGAGACGGGTGGTGAGGATGAGGGAGGTGTTTTTTCTTCTTCTAAAAAAAAATATATATATATATATATTATATATAAAAGTATATATGAAGAGTTCATTTGCAAAAACAGGTATCTCCGTTTGGATTTTTTATCATTTTATTTTATGTATTGATACTGTAATTAATTTATTTTTGGGAAATATTTATTATCAATCATAACTAAAACATATTCATCTGATAATTTCCACATAAATCAACTCAATGTTTTCTATGTGCACTCCAGGGAGTATCAAACAGATGTTTGTTCATTTTAAGAATGGCGTTTACCTGTTTTTGCAAATTAACTCTTCATATATATATTATATATATACATTTTTTTATATATATTTATATATATATATATATTTAGATATAGAGGTTGGAGAGGTTTGCACTCAATTTGAGAAATTATTTTGAGAAAACTTGTTATTTCAAGGCAAAATGACAAACTCCAGCATAGCATAAGATGCAAGAAGCTACTTGTTACATAGTCAAAGCCACATCACTGGCAGAAAAGCAGCTCTTACTCTAGGTAAAAGAGAGGAGGGCCATGAAGGAGGGATGTAAGAAAGGTTAGGAACCAAAGGTCACACATCTGCCATCCAGGTACTTACGAGGCACCGTTAACTCTATAGGGATGCTATCAGTCTGTCTTTATGCCTGTGAGCAATACAAAGTTATTAATGTGTGTGTGTGTGTGTGTGTGTGTGTGTGTGTGTCTCTGAGAAATAAGGGATAAAAACGGGGAGGGAAATGGGGTGAGGAGCATTATCCTTACCTGTTGTGAGATGATGAGCATAGTGACCAGGAACAGGGCGATATATATGCAGCTCATCACCTGGGGGTGTTTAACCAGGCCAAGCTCATTCAGGACAGATGCATCGTTAATGATGTAGCACAAAGGGGAATTCATGGTTGGACCTCAGTTTCATTTGAAATGTTTCACCTATTCATACATGGTCATTTTAGGGATGCAGGAATAATTAGGGTTAATAATTGTAACATTGTTTGTTCGTTTGTCTCTGTGTCTTTGACCCTGGTTGTCTAATGATGTTGGTATCAAGGTATTTAAGATGATCATCATACTATGGTGGTCACTGTAAGTGGTTCTGATGAGTGCCGAGCCACCTTCCTGGGCATGAAGCCTGCTTCTGCTACTGGCGGTCTCAGTTCTGCCTGGTGCTGCCGCTCCTCTGAGGCCCAATTTAAGATCAGCATTACATTTACTCATGCCAAATGGAGAGTTCAACTTCTCAGTTTTGTGGTCGTCACAGACCCTCTGAGACATGCATGTGAATTAGGGCTATACTACAAATCAACTTGACAAACTGAAGATGTAGAGCTAAATATTAACAAAAAAGGCATGTAAGGCATGATGTACTGTAACCTATTAGAATGAACACGCAAGTGTCGGTGCAACTTAAAACTTGTGTCCATCCACATACATGTCGCTAGCCACACACAGCACTATTGTAATTGCTCAGTCTTGAATTTGTACTGCAATGACTGTAAATGGCAGAATGTAACATTAGGGGGCGGTACAGACAGCAAGCAGCAACAGGTGGCTAATTGGCAGTGGCGTGCCGTCCATTAGGCGAACTAGGCAAATGCTAAGGGCGCTTGAGCCGTTAGGGGCGCCAGAGAGGGTAATTTTTTTTTTTTTTTTTTTTTTTAGAAATACTTTTTCATGATAATAGGCCTACTATTATTTTACAATAGTAGACAAAAAATAAGCACAACAACATCTTAAGTCTTTAAATAATAGTGAAATCATTTTTCTAATTCTGGCTTTCTGGCTGCCTGGGCTGCAGCACTTTCACCATGGTCCCTAATCCATACCACCCCACTGCGTGATTTCTAACCCCACATAGGATAAGCAATAACCACGCCCTGTGGCGCCGGGATTGGCCAGGAGCAACACTGGAGGGCACGCAGCCCAGCGATTTCATGAACCAACTGAATAGCTCTTGAGAACGGACAGCGATTTCGAGAGCGGACATTGAGAGCGGACATTGAAATTAATTATGGTCACCTACCTTCCTTAGCATAGTAATAATAATAAGCATAATAATTGTAATCTACACAATGTACACAATCTACAAAAACATGCAATAATATAAACGGTGTTGTGTTCACGTTCATAGCTCATATAATATAATGTATCATATCGTTCATTTCAAGCTCAATTCTTACCCAGAGAAAAGGTACAGCACTGAAAATGTAACAAGCAATAGTTTTTTAAACATCTTTATTTTAAAAGATGAAAAAACCCAGGTGCTTTAGTCCATCGACCTATATGCTTTAGTCCCAAGCTTCAATGCTCCTGGCCAATCCCAGCGCCACAGGGCGTGGTCATTGCTTATCCTATGTGGGGTTAGAAATCACGCCACCCCACCCCCTGCGCGGCCGCGCCCCCTTTTACCTGCTCGGAGCTGTTTCCCAGAGTGGGGGGGGGGGGGGGGGGGGGGGGGGGAGCAAGGGAGCTGGAAGGTGGGTGCTGAGGGTGCTGCAGCACCCCCTGGTGCCAAGAAATGGGATTTTCGAAATTGTTGGATTTGGCTGTCTTGTGTTTATATCACCAACAAAATGCATTAAAAAACAGTTTGTGCTTCCCAGCTCTGATCTTATTTAATATGCTCTCTCTTCAAAAGTGTTTGATTTTCATCATAATCTGGTTTTCCATAATAATAATAATAAGTTCAGTGTTTATGCCTGTGTTGCTGTCTGTTGTAGTGTAAAACGACTAAAGGGAGAGCAGGTGCTTATATGAAAGTGAGTGAGAAAAGGAGAAGATACTGAATAATGACATCACAACAGTATAATCCTAATGTTAATTTAAAATTAAATATTCTTCTAAATATGGATTAAAGTCCAAAAAACATAAAATTTTCTTCGGCGCTGCCCTTGCGGGCAGCACCGAGAGACCCTTCCTTACAGCACCCCTTCCTAAAAGTACTTCCAGCGCCACTGGGGAAGGGCGATTCTGAGCCTGCACTGCAGTGGTGGAATTCGGTGCGATATAATTTTTATTATATTTTCTTTGGTGGAGGGGGGGCACCAGCACAAATCTTGCCTAGGGCACCAACTTGGTCAGGCACGCCACTGCTAATTGGAAATGTGGGGTGGCAGGGGGAACAGCAGCCACACCTCCTGAATGGGAACAAGCGTCCAGTCAAACAAAATAATTCATGTCAACTATAGACTGTAAATAAAGATGTAAACACATGCTACAGATCTGTGTATTTGCACAGCATAGTTAATAGACTAGCGTTGTTACTGTCTGTTTTTATGTCTGATAGTCAAAGTGATCTATTTTTACAATTTTGTTGGTTCCAGTCTGGTGATAGCAGTGACAGACAAATATTATATAATATAGGGCAAGTATATTCTGAGTTCCAAGTAGATCTGTTAGCTACACAAGTTGTTTAACACAGGGTAGAATAGAATCCCTATTGGTTGGAGTTTGGAATACACTTTTGCACATACAACACACACATACACGCATAGACACATACATACATACATACATACATACACACATACATACTGTAGCGACTACTATCAAAAAAGTCCGCTACAGAGGCTGAGTAGGCTCTTACTGTGACGCGTTCCAATAAATCCATGTTTGAGTTCCGATACGTTTTAGACAGTTTATTATATGAAATAATAACAGGCAAAGCACTGAGATAATAAAGCAAATAGTGAAACAAGTTACGACGGTCAACAGAAAATATCGGAGCCAAACTCACCCTCTAACATCAAGCCAGACGCCCAACTGCTGAACAGGTAAGTACTGAATGAATGAATGAAACCACACCCCGTGTCAACGTGAAACCACACCCCCTGTGCCAATTGACCAATTACAAGCGATAATGGCTATCAATGAACGTATGCAGCTCAAACATTACGTCATGTCAAACAAAATAAACAACATAGACAATATAGATATTATGGCTTCTACAATACCGGCCCCTAATTATTATGTTACAGATAATAATTACACAATAATTAAGGATAATCAAACACTGTAAATTCAATACTCAAACAGTAAATTTCAATATTCAAACAAAGTAATAATTAGTAGTAAATAGTAAATAGCAAATAGTAAATAGTACATAGATATTTCTTTTCTTTTCCCTTTTTTTTTTTTTTTTTTTTTTACGTTATGCCAAAGTTCATAGTTCATTATCGCGTATCCTTAGAGCGATAGAGGCGATAGTCCAGAGTTCATTATCGCGTATCCTTAGAGCGATAGAGGCGGTAAGACCAGAGGTTACTAGCACATAGCCTTTAATCAAGAGTGATCACGCTCTGTCGTCAGTCAAAATCTGTAGTCTGGCAAGGGGCAAATTCAAAAAAGGGGCAAAACAAATAATCAAAAAACAAAGTCAATTGGAAGAAAGATCCTCTGCCTCTAGTAGTAGGCAGACCTTGTTGATGTAAACAAAAAACAAAGTTAATTGGAAGAAAGATCCTCTGCCTCTAGTAGTAGGCAGACCTTGTTGATGGGTCTGTTCAGAAAGCCAGTCTTGGTTTTAATCCGAACATGACGAACAAGTCCCTTTTTGTCCAGAATGGTCTCATCGATCTTTCCAGTTAGCCAGGAGTTTCGAGGCGCTGAATCGTCCACGATGATCACGATGTCTCCTGGTGTGAAGTTGCGTCTGATGTTAGACCATTTCTGTCGTTCTTGTAGTTGGGGAAGGTATTCCTTTATCCATCTTTTCCAGAATAAATCCGACATGTATTGAACCTGCCTCCACCGGCGGCGAGCATATATGTCTTCTTTCTGAAAAAGTCCTAGTGGCAGGGATGGCGCAGTCTTGAGAAGCAGAAGGTGGTTCGGGGTAAGGGCTTCAAGGTCATGTGGATCTGTAGAAGCCTTGGTGATTGGGCGACTGTTGAGGATCGCCTCAGCTTCACACAAAACCGTATGGAGACCCTCTTCATCAAGACTTTGCACATTGAGGGTGGAATTGAGAACCCTTCGCACTGATCTAATTAATCTTTCCCATACACCTCCATGGTGTGAACCAGCAGGGGGATGGAAGATCCAATGGATTCCTTTCTGGAGCAGTGTATTGTGGATCTGATCTTGATTCCAGCCTTCAATTGCCTCCCTCATCTCGCGATGAGCTCCTACAAAATTGGTGCCATTATCAGATCGCAGTTCTTTCACTTGGCCACGTCTGGCTGTAAAACGCCGAAGGGCATTGATGAAGGAGTCTGTATCGAGTGATGATGCAACTTCGATGTGAATTGCCCGTATGGCTAGACATGTGAAAATAACACCATAGCGCTTCACAACACTCCTTCCACGCTTCACTCCAAAGGGTCCAAAATAATCGACTCCAACATATGTGAAGGGAGGTTCATCAGGTGAGACTCTATCCAGGGGCAAATCTGCCATCTGCTGTTGTCCCGGAGTAGCATTTATACGTCGACATACAACACATCTTGACAGAATTTTTCTGATCGACACAGTGGCGCCAGGAATCCAATATTGTTGTCGTAGTCTGGATAACATATGGTTGCGACCACCATGTCCCACCTCATTATGAATATGTCGAAGTATTAGGTCAGAAATGTGAAAGTCCTTTGACAGTATGGCAGGATGTTTCATTTCTTCTGGCATTGCTGCTCTGCTAAGTCGGCCACCAACTCTTAACACACCATTTTCCAGCATGGGGTTGAGCTTATGGATATGGCTGGTCCTCTTCACATTCATACCTTTTCTCAGATTTGAGATTTCATCTGCAAACCGCTTCTTCTGGCAAAAGCAGATTATTTCTATCTCAGCATTAGCCACTTCTTCCACTGTGAGATTATTGTTTGCTTGAGGCTGGATGTTATCTGGATGAAGCTGAGCAAGAACGTTGTTTGCTAGTTTCCTCTGTCTGCTACGATGCAGTAGCAGTCTTTTGAGTCTGAGCATCCATGCTATTGCCCTTTTCAAATGAATCCAGGATGAGAAGTGATGGATTAAGTGGGTGGTTGGATCCACTTCCGGAAAAGTTAGGTGAGTAGCATTTACGGTTATGCTCTTGACTTCAGAGTCCTGAAGCGAAATGTTCTCCAAACCATCAGGATTTTGAGGCCACTCTTCCTGTGGGCGGCGAAGAAACTGAGGTCCAGACACCCATGTTTCTTTCCTTAGGAAGGATTTGACTGTCAAACCTCAGGAAGCCATGTCTGCTGGATTGTTATCTGTGTTAACATATCTCCACTGTACTGCCCTCCAAATCAAAACCGCAGTAACTACAATTTTGGTCAAAATTGAGTTATTATTATTGTGCTTGCTGACAAGCAAGGCACAATCTTGAAATCCCACATACTTATTATTATTATATCTGCCAAAAAGTTCTACGCGTAATAACTCCCACAATTTTTGCGCCACATAGACATGCCAGAGCTCAAAATGACCGTCTTATTGAGGACAGGTGTGCTATGACTTTTCTAAGGGTTTGTGAAAGCGGTTTGGCCGCTATTCGCCATTAAGCGCCATTTTCTTCCCCATTGACTTGCATGGGGTTTGGAAAAATCTTGCAAAATCTTGCAGTAAATTAGCTGTCATTCAGAAACCATAAGAGCTAGAGCTACGAAACTTGGTAGGGAGGTGCACTGAGGGGTCTTTTACTATCCCCGAAAAAATTGCACCAATTGACCATATGGTGGCGCTATAACAGCCCTCCTTACCTTTTGCTCCATAACTTTTGAACCGTAGGGTCTATCATCAAAATTATTTTTTCCCTGGATTCCTTGGGTCCTCGCGCATCTACTCAACTAGGCCACGCCCATTTGCGTCTGACTAGATTTTCCGCCATTTTGCATTTTGTCCAAAACCGTTTTTTCCCGATTTCTCCTTGAAATTTTGTCCAATCTTCACCAAACCAACGCACACATCATGTGGGGACTGTCCTGCACAACACTGATTTGGAAGTTTTTGAAAAAAACGCACCGTTGCGATATAATCCACTTCCAACTTTCTGTGGGTGGGGCCTATTTCACAAAGATCGTCCGATGCTAACCAAACTTGGTACAGGTGTGGAGGGATGTACTCTGAGCCTATAGGAGAAGTATTTTGTCATTTCACCTTTAGGGGGCGCTATAGCAGCATTCAGTGCCTGTCCCTTCTAAATTGTTTTATTTTGAAGGGCGGCAGGAAGTGCGGATTCATTCTCATTATGGCCAGCCTTCCTTCTTGTATGACACTTGACACTTCTGAGTTGATTTCAGAAGAGATAGTGTCATTTGGCATGTAGGGGGCGCTATTGTTTGCCTATGGGGGGCGCTACAGCAACGTATCTCCGCAACCGTAACTCGTAGAGACTCACAGATGGCGGCGTTGGAATCGGGGTGAAAAAGTACGCTAATGGTGGGCAGAATCACGATTGCACCTTCCGTTTCCGAGATAAAAGCAATAATTATTGTGCTTGCTGACAAGCAAGGCACAATCTTGAAATCCCACATACTTATTATTATTATATCTGCCAAAAAGTTCTACGCGTAATAACTCCCACAATTTTTGCGCCACATAGACATGCCAGAGCTCAAAATGACCGTCTTATTGAGGACAGGTGTGCTATGACTTTTCTAAGGGTTTGTGAAAGCGGTTTGGCCGCTATTCGCCATTAAGCGCCATTTTCTTCCCCATTGACTTGCATGGGGTTTGGAAAAATCTTGCAAAATCTTGCAGTAAATTAGCTGTCATTCAGAAACCATAACAGCTAGAGCTACGAAACTTGGTAGGGAGGTGCACTGAGGGGTCTTTTACTATCCCCGAAAAAATTGCACCAATTGACCATATGGTGGCGCTATAACAGCCCTCCTTACCTTTTGGTCCATAACTTTTGAACCGTAGGGTCTATCATCAAACTTCTTTTTTCCCTGGATTCCTCGGGTCCTCCCGCATCTACTCAACTAGGCCACGCCCATTTCCGTCAGACTAGATTTTCCGCCATTTTGCATTTTGTCCAAAACTGTTTTTTTGCGATTTCTCCTTGAAATTTTGTCCAATCTTCACCAAACCAAAGCACACATCATGTGATGAGTGTCCTGCACAACACTGTTTCGTGGTTTTTGAAAAAAAAACGCACCGTTGCGATATAATCGACCTCCAAAGTTCGGTGGGTGGGGCCTATTTCACAAAGATCATCCGATGCTAACCAAACTTGGTACAGGTGTGGACGGATGTACTCTGAGCCTATAGGAGAAATACTGTGTTGAAGGTGGGGACTGGGACTTTTCCACTGAGAAACACCCACGTCCCAGGTGTCTGGAAGGCAGCATTAGTCCCTCTAATTGCATGGGCAGGGACCTTGCAAGCCAGGCGGTGCATGGCGGGGACAGCAAGCACAATTACATTTTCGTTAGGAAATGTAGACCTTCTAGTTGAAATTGAACTTTTAGATATCTGTTTTATCATGTGACAAATTTTCTAAGTTCAGTCTCGCTCTATATTTGAGAAAACACAGTATAAAAGTTGCAGTAACTACGAAATCCAACCAAAAACCAGACAAAACTGCAGTAACTACACTTACTGCAGTTTGATTTGCTTTCACAGAGCTTCAGCTGGACTTAAACAGAGATAAACGCAGTAACTACACTTTGAGGTGTAGTTACTGCGGTTCAGACTGGTTTTTGGTTGGATTTTGTAGTTACTGCAATTTTCCCGCTCTTTCCATAACAAAGCCCAACATATCAATCACTCATAATGGCACAATCTGTTTAGTTAATCCAGTCAATTCCCAATATGAGAGTGCACTGACAGCTGTCCAAATTGTTAATGAATGAGTCTTCAGTGTCTTTAAAATCGTAAATGTTGTATTCCTAGCTAATAATCCATAAGAGATCATCCAATAAAGAAGGGTATTGTGTTCTCCACTGGGAAGTGTTAATCTGGCTGTAGATAGTGATAACTGTTTGGTATCACTACCTAGCTCATCAGGACAATCTTTTTAATTGCTGCATAAATTATCAGCATTCAGACTCAGTCTGTAATTCATTTTATTCAAAATAATTGTAATATGCTATGTAATATACTGTATATGTTCTTGTATGAATTATCAATTGTGATTTGTAAAGAAAACCTGTTCTAAATTAAGATAATAAAACAACTGTGCTCATTAATTAATTGTGTCAGAATGATGACCAAAAAGCAACACCAGTGGTGAAGATTACATCAACTGACTTCAGGATTCCCTGAATTTATCTGTTACTCATCCATTTAAATGTTTTAAACATGTAAACAATAAAACAATTAAATACAGATATGATGTGGTATCGAAATCAAAACCGATTACAATTGTCTCATGAAAAACAAGACAGGAGAAGCACATTAGATTGTAGTTACGGCGCTTTTCCCTTGTACTACCTACACATCTGTTTAAGGTTTAACACAGACAGAGTGCAGTATCTGCATTTCTGGGGTCATAGGTCAAGTAATTGATAATTGTTTTGCCCCCAAAAAATACTTGAACGTATACATATTTAATAAGCACATTGCCACTTTTCAACCTATATCTCATTTGGCTGGACAGTCAAAAAACTTTAAAGCCATTTTTCTCAGTTTCAGTGTTGGCGTAGTTACTGCGGTTATGATTTGTAGGGCAGTGTAGTGCATGTGAGACTTTAGCGATTTCGGAGATTCTGTTAGCCACGAAAGTTCGGAATCTTGTGGTCTTGTTGTTAATGTACTTGAGCACAGAGGTGCTGTCGGTCCAAAATATAGAGTCTGTTAGTTCCATCTGCAACTCTTTCCTCCATATTGCGTCCATTCTGCTCGCCATGGTGGCAGCTGTCAACTCCATTCGAGGGATCGTGGCTGGCTTTATTGGAGCCACTCTTGCTTTTCCTGCCACAAATCCACAATGTGCCTGGCCATGGCTGTTATGCAGTAGCAGATAGCTAACGGTTCCGTAGCCATCCTCACAGGCATCTGCAAAGTGATGCAGTTGAGCCGATGTAACCACTCCAAAGTTTGTGGGTTTGAAGCATCGTTCAACCTTGTAGTCTTCCAGCTTGGGAAGGTCCTGAATCCAACTGATCCATTCTTGTACAATGGAGTCTGACAGCATATCATCCCAACCAATCTTTTTCCTACACAGATTTTGCAGGATCTTCTTGGCAGTCAGGATGACTGGTGCCAATATTCCCAGGGGATCATATATTGAACTGACTGCTGAAAGAATCCCCCTTCTCGTGAGTGGCCGGTCTTTCAAGATGATCTTAAACTTGAATACATCAGACTGAACACACCATTGTACACCTAAGACCCTCTCCACCGGAAGTTTGTCATGGTCCAAATCCAGATTCTTAATTTCCTTTGCTCTCTCTGTTTCAGGTATGGCAGCTAGAACACGACGGCTGTTGCTTATCCACTTGTTGAGTAGAAAGCCTCCCTTGTAACAAATCGCTCGTAGCTCAAGATAAAGAGCTATTGCTTCTTCCTCTGAAGCTGCTGAAGCGAGGCAGTCGTCAACATAGAAGTGGTTCATGATAGTGTTTACAGCTTGAGGGGTGAACTCATGTGTGTTGTCCTCAGCACATTTTCTCAGGGCGAAGTTTGCACAACTGGGCGATGAGGTTGCCCCAAACAGATGCACGGTCATCCTGTGTTCCACCATGTTCTGGGTGTAGTCTCCGTCAGGCCACCAGAGGAACCGTAACAAGTCGCGGTCCTCAGTTGGTACTTTAACCTGGTGGAACATGGCTTCAATATCTGCAGTTATGACAATGGGTTCTTTGCGGAATCTAGACAAGACTCCCATCAATGTGCTGGTCAGGTCTGGCCCCTGCAATAGCTGAGAGTTCAGTGACACTCCTCTAAACGTTGCTCCGCAGTCAAACACCACTCTAAGTTTTTTCTTTTGTGGATGCAAAACACCATGGTGAGGTAGATACCATTTTTTGCCATCATTACGTGCCAAGACATCATCCGGTACCTTCTCTGCATATCCTTTGGAAACCATGTCAGACATGAAGCTGGTGTAGTCTGAATGAAAGGAAGAATCTCTCTTGAATCTTCTCTTTAGGTTCAGTGTCCGTTGTTCAGCAACGATTCTGTTGTCAGGCATGCATGTTTCCCTGTCCTTTAAAGGTAAACCAATGCAATAATGGCCGTCGACTAGCTTGGCAGAATTTGAGACTAAATCCAAGAACTGCTGGTCTTCTCTTGACGGTTCTTGGTCGTCCCTGGTGCACTCTGGAAAGTCAGTCTTGAACTGCTGATTCCACAGCTCATCAAGTTTCACAACTGAAATCCTGTTGACACTTGCTGACTGTTCCTGAGTGTCATCATTTTTTCCTCCTAGTGGTCCATTAACTGTCCAGCCAAGCATGGTTTTGACAGCGTAAGGTCCATCTCCTATGCTCCGGATTACGTCGAGTGGTTCCAGAGCCTTTGGTACATCTGAGACAATCAGCAACTCAATCTCAGAGTCAATTTCAGGTAGATGCACTTTCCTCAAATGAGGCCACTGATCAATGTCCTCTTCATGTGGGATATTACCTTTGTGCACAGGCATAGTCTTCTGAGTATATATGCCTGGCAGATCACAAAAGTCGCTGCTGTTCAATCCAGCGACCTCAAGGCCTGAAACTATGCTGGTTTCAACGACCTTCCTTTGACCAATGGTTCTTAGAAGAATGTTTGATCTTCTTCCCTGAAGATTGAGCTTATTCATGAGCCCCACTGTACAAAAAGATGCAGTGCTACCTGGGTCGAGAAACGCATGCGTATACACTGTTGTATTCCCCTTCTTGGCCTTTACTTGTACAGGCACTATGGAGAGCTTGCAGTTATCTTCACCGGCCCCAGTAAGCCCACTGGTCTGGACGGAGGTGAAAGCACTGCCCTCAGCTGCTGGCTTTATTCCTGCTTGCCCTTTATCCGGTTCCTTTTTCTTTTGGTATATGTGCAGCATTCTGGGATGCCTTAAAAGGCATATGTTGCAGCTGAGTCGCTTCTTACAGTCTTTGCTGATATGTCCTTTAGACAGACAGCCAAAGCACATTCCATTTTCCTTTAAGAAAGTGATTTTATCACCATGTGTCCTCCTTTCCAACTGTGAACACATCTCCAAAGCATGTCCACCTCCACAGAACAAACAGCTCTTCACAGCAGGTGAACTCTCCTTCTCCTTATTTCCTTGATCATATTTCTTGTCTGCAAGTGACACAGTGGTGGCAAATATACTTCCTTTTATTCTTGGATGGAGTTGTGACTGTGACTTGGGCCTCCTTATATCTTTGCTTACTGTGGGTGTGTCTTTGATATCTCCAAATATTGGATCTGTTGCAATTCTCACTTGCCTTTCAAGGAAGTCCACCATCTCCTTAAAACTGGCTCTTTGAGAGCATTTTTCCTGGAAATCACAGGCCCTGGTTCTCCATTGATCCCTCAGACGATATGGCCACTTCTTCATGATGACCAGCATGTTAGTAGGCAGGTCAAGCTCATGCATGTAGTTGACGTCTTCCATGGCGTTACAACATCCTCTAAGAAAGAGGGTGTATGCTTGTAAAGCCTTTGTGTCATCCGGTCTTATTGGTGGCCATAAAAGAGCCTTCTCCATGTAAGCTGTGGCGATTTTATGTTCGTTGCCAAAATTATCTTGTAGTAGAGTCTTAGCCTTTATGAATCCTCTGTCTGAGGCCATATGCAGGCAACTCCTTACAAGCTCCCTTGGTGGTCCTCTTGTGTATTGTTCTAGATAATAGAGACAATCCCTGGGGTTCTCATTCTTGCTTTCAATACTATGTTGAAAGGATTTAATGAATGTCTGGTACTGAAGTGGGTCACCATCGAAAACTTGAATCTCCTTCTTAGGCATGGAAGAGAGACACTGTTGTTGGATCAACAATGCAGTGATTTCATTTTGCTTTTCCATGACTGAGAATATGTTGCCCTGTGCACTATTGCTTGCAGCAGCTAGTGTAGGTTGAGATGTCACAGGTGCACTGATACTTGGCTGGAATGTCAAAGGAGCTGATGTATTAACAGATTGTATTTGAGTTACAGCTCTGGCAGCGGTTGTTATTATTGGTGGTTGTGTATTGGCAACACTGGGTTTTGAGAGGATTTGTCCATGTGTATGCATGGCTGGTAACACTGGTGGTTTGCTTGCTTGTAGTCCTTTCTTCATGTATGACTCCATACCATCAGACACTTTAGAGGTGTGTTTAGATGAGTGTTTATGTTTAGATGAGACACTAGATCCCTTTGAGCCTAGCACCTTCATTTCTGCCATATTAGCAGCAATGTCTGCTTCCAAGTCCAACTGTTCCTTTTTCCTCCTTAGCTGCTCCTCCTGTTCTTCCAAGGCATGTTTATCCTTGAGCATGTTTTGTCGCACCATCAGAGCAGCCACTTCAGCCTCAGCCAATAAACGTGCAGATGCAGTACTTGAAACTGTGGAGCTTGAACTAGAGGAAGTTCTGCTTGTCTTGTGTCCAATATTTGAGATACTGTCACTTGCTTGTACTTCATCCTGTAATCTGTCAGATGTTACCTTGATGATTAACTGGGAAGAGGTCATGTCAAGTTGATGATCAGTGTCTGAAGTTTTCTCTAATGCAAGTCCCTCTGCTGGTGCATTGGGAGAAATCTCTGTACTTGCAGCAATGTGTAACTCTGCAGTCACATGCTCTTTTTGCCTTCCAGTCTCAGAGAGCCATAGTTTCACATCCTCCATGAAATTTGTATGGCCTTCGGTTATGCGTTTAAACCATTCAATCTGGGTTTCCTGTTCCTCCTTAGGAATTAATTCAACAACTGACTCATGAGCTGCTTGTGCACTTCCATGCAGTGAAATCAACTTCTCCATTTTGAGATGCACATCCTTTGCATTCTCATCATTTTTCATTAGCTCTTTAATTTCCTGTGAGAGCTCTTTAAGTTTTTTTACGTTTGATTTTCTTTCCTTCTGAAGTGTGTCAATCTTACCAGCCAACGCCTTGGCTGTAAGCTTGATCTTCCTTCTCTCCTCCTTTTCATCATCATCTTGTTCGTTTTGTGCAATTTGTTCATTTGTTCCAGTCATTTTGCAATTTTTCAAAATGCAATAATTAATCAAAACACACAGCAGTAAAACACAGCAGCAAAGCAACGTCGCCCCACAGATAAACCGCACCCACAACAGCCCAACTAGTGGCAATGCGATTTTCCAATTCAACTGGGCACGGAAGCCACAGCTTACAATCAAACAAGCAAACCAGCCCACACACACAACACAAGCCAAAACAGTCCCCAATGGACAAACGGTAGCAATTCCAAACTGTGTTCAAACTTGCAACAACACAGAAGGAACACCCAAACAATCCTACGGCTTCTGATGGCTGTCATGCGCTGCTGTCAATCTCAATCATTCAATGTCTACCGCTGCTGCAGTCATTTCCTGGCTTCTCCAATACAAGCCGCGAAAGGGGAGACATCCAATACGTTTCAATAATGTCCATTGAATCCAAAATGCGAGGTCCAAGACGTCCGTCCGCTGTGTCCTTGATACTGCTAATTTTCTGTTGACTAAATGTAGCGACTACTATCAAAAAAGTCCGCTACAGAGGCTGAGTAGGCTCTTACTGTGACGCGTTCCAATAAATCCATGTTTGAGTTCCGATACGTTTTAGACAGTTTATTATATGAAATAATAACAGGCAAAGCACTGAGATAATAAAGCAAATAGTGAAACAAGTTACGACGGTCAACAGAAAATATCGGAGCCAAACTCACCCTCTAACATCAAGCCAGACGCCCAACTGCTGAACAGGTAAGTACTGAATGAATGAATGAAACCACACCCCGTGTCAACGTGAAACCACACCCCCTGTGCCAATTGACCAATTACAAGCGATAATGGCTATCAATGAACGTATGCAGCTCAAACATTACATCATGTCAAACAAAATAAACAACATAGACAATATAGATATTATGGCTTCTACACATACATACATACACACACATACACACACTAGGCAAGAATATGATGAGAGTAAATACTCCTACTCTTTAAATGCTTACCATGAAGAGGATGCTGGATAGATGCTGTGGCCCTTTAAAAACAATAGCAGAAGTATTATACAAAAAAGGTGCATCCCACTGAGTTCACTTTAGGTTCTTCTGTCTGTAAGTATGATGACACTTGCAAATTAGTTTTTATTGGAGGCGGGGGGGGGGGGGGGGGGGTTCTGTGGTTTCTTGTCTGAAGGATTGCAATACTAACCCCCTTAAAGAAAAACACCATGAATATAAGACTTGATAATCAGAAATCAAAAGTGTACCGGTGCAAAAATGCTGCTGCTTGATTCAACACATACGAATGTTGTGCAAAGGAAATCTGCAACTGGACAAAATAAGATGTTAGATGTTTACAACAAAATAAGGTCAAATTCAATCTTCCTCAATATGGCACAATACTTCTTTTCAATTGTGGCTGGCGGACATGGTTTCGGTTGTACATATGGAAAGACTCAGTTTCTTGAGGACCAACTCACTCGGGAAGTTCTCAACCATATGGGACCCGTTTCTGGCCTACTTGGACAAGGTTAGAAACGACGAGTAACTTTCCCAGTCAAATTCTTTTGTAAGCGCATAGGCTTCTTAGGTAGCTGGTAGCACCATGTCGCAATGTTGGTATGTTTTTGTTTGTTTGTTTGTTTGTGTGTTGTTGTTTTTTCCTTTCTCTGTGTTTGAGTTTGTTTAGCTTTTTTATGTTTTTTGTTTGTTTATTGTTTTGTTTTTCATGTTCATGTTTTAAAAGTTGAAAAATTGAAAAATAAAATAATGGGAAAAAAAATATGCCACAATACTTGTTTTGTTTTATTGGCTCATCTGGTGACCAATTATCAAGGACAGCACTGACTGTGGCATTGGTCTTTTATTAAATATTGCATACCTGTTTGCTTTTTCTTTTCTTTTCTTTTCCTTTTCTTTTTTCTTTTTTTGTATATATATATA
Organism: Poromitra crassiceps; assembly: GCF_964638095.1. NCBI lineage: Eukaryota > Metazoa > Chordata > Actinopteri > Beryciformes > Melamphaidae > Poromitra > Poromitra crassiceps. Next base: position 51,337,626 of record NC_139623.1, read on the forward strand.
TTTTTTAAACTTTTATATTGTTTTAAATATATTGTCCTGATTTTTTTTTTTTTCATTATTAGTCTTTAATTTGTTTTTAAATAAGGTGAGACTCTATAAACCCTTCCGGGTTTCTTTCCCTCACCTGCACAATTTCTTTGTATTAAGATACTTGTACTATCTGTTGTTATTCTTTTTTTTTTCATTGTGCAAATAAACAATAATAAACAATAATATCAAACAGTCAGTGTTGTCCACTGCAAATATGATGGAGTTCCTCATTTGACCACGGCTTCATAAAAACAAGTCTGTAAAACCTGCAATGATTACTTTTCTTTTCTTTACTTATTTTATTCATTCACTTTATTGTTCAATTATGCTTTTATGTAATTATTCATTAGAAGACCTACTGTAAAGTATCTAAGTTCCCCCTTCCACTGGCTGCGAGTTTAGTGTCACTTGATGCTTGAGACTTTTCCCCTTCAAAATAAAAGTCTGGGGGAAACATGTTATTTTGGCACTTGACACATTTAACATACGTTATGTCTGAAAATCTCTCACACATAGGCCTACATACATACATACTATACATATATACACATAACATAGCCTACATACATACACATATCCATGTGTCTTGGAAACCTGTTTGCGTTGGGCAGGAGGAGTGCATGACACTTTAATAAATCAGTCAATCAACAATCATACACACACACACACAGGCAGCGGAACGCATCTGAACTTGGGGGAGCCGGGGGGCGTGTCGGGGGGGGGGGGGGGCGTCCCACACACACACACGTCTGTGAACCACCATCATTGATTATTATTATTATCATCATATAAAGATTTTGGTCGTTTGAAGCCAGATTCATATAGGAATATCTCATTTTAAATTAACATTAGGATTAGACGGTTGTGATGTCAGTATTCGGTCTTAACAATCATATATTTGCTCCTTTTCTCACTCACTCCTATGTCACCACCTGCTCTCCCTGCAGGGTTTGAGATTAAACTTTTTTTTTAATCACCAGCCAATATGGCTGCTAGATTTTAAAGTTACGAGCCAATTAATTTCAACTAGCCAAAATGTTTTTCTTGAAATAAACCAGAATATGAGTGCCACTGGGTTAATATAAGCATACATATCAGTACAAATAAGTTATAGCATAATGAATCTATAAATTACAGCAGGGCTATTCAACTAAATTGTTCAGGGGGGCACATTGTCAGAAACCTAAGGGACCGGGGGCCGGACCGTTCCCCGAGCCAGTACACTTGACACATTTTCGCAGCCGCGCTGGAACTATTATTATGTAGGGGGTGCTGTAAGGAATGGAATCTCGGCAGCGTCGAAGAAAATTTTATGTTTTTTGGACTTTTATCCATATTTAGAAGAATATTTAATTTTAAATTAACATTAGGATTATACTGTTGTGATGTTATTATTCAGTATCTTCTTTTCTATTACAGCCTGCATGCAGCTCGGCGTGGCCAACATGATTTCGGTAAAAGGGTAAATTAACAATGTTTTAACTAATTTTTCTCCATCAAAACTTCTTAGCAAAACTAACAGTTAGATTGTTCTTATAGCACAACTTTTTTCATCTCGTCTTAATCTGATATTTGAGGCAATACTTATCTTTATCCTCAGAAAGCCCTGTGAGAAAATCCCATCAATCTGCATCAACCCCAAGAGTACCGTAATATCTCTGGGTTGCTTGTTACATTTTCAGTGCTGTACCTTTTCTCTGGGTAGAATTGAGCTTGAAATTAACAATATGATACATTATATTATGATATGAGCTATGAACGTGAACACAAAATATTATTGCATGTTTTTGTAGATTGTGTACATTGTGTAGATTACAATTATTATGCTTATTATTATTACTATGCTAAGGAAGGTAGGTGACCATAATTCATTTCAATGTCCGTTCTCAAGAGCTATTCAGTTGGTTCATGAAATCGCTGGGCTGCGTGCCCTCCAGTGTTTGTGGTGTGGGACAAAAGACTTGCTCCTGGCCAATCCCGGTGCTTGACTGCTGCGTAGGCGGCACAGGGCGTGGTTATTGCGTAACCTATGTGCGAATAGAAATCACGCGTCGCTGTAATGCTCCCGCTGAACGCTAACTAGCTAGCGTAGAAAGCTAACGGCAGAACCCTACAGGCTAACTCGTTGCTACACGGTGAAAATGGCAAGTTTTGAAGAAAATTTGGATTGTGCAATAAAGAAGGCCTGCTCGGCACAAGTTCCACCCCGAAACTATTTTCCAAGGGCACTAACGCTAAGCACCGCCCAAGAAGAGGATGATTGGCTAACCCAAACAGAGCATTTTTTTCGCAATCCCACAATGGAAACCTGCGGCGCCAGACTCTCTGACGGAAGGGAAGAGAGGCTGGCTCGCGAGACTACTAGTAAACTAATGAGAAACTAACTTTTAGTTAATGAATAGTTAATGATTAACTAATGGCCCTGGTCTGCGAAACGCGTTGTTCTTAATAAATCATGTCCCCCCCCCCGATTTCTTTATCCCATTTTTATTCTCCGTTAGTGCTAATTTTTTATTTATTTATCTTGGTTGCTGCTCCACCCTCTGCCGATCTGGGGAGAGCCGAAACTGGCTCCATGCTTCCTCCGAGACATGGGCAGTAGCCAGCCGCTTCTTTTCACCCGACAGGGGAAGCTTCACCGGTAGGACATAGCACGTGGGAGGATCACGCTATTCTAACGAGTTCCCCTCCCTCCGAACAGGCGCCCCGAACGACCAGAGGAGGCACCACTTCAGCGACCAGGATATTGCATGTTTTGGTGTGGGGTTCCTATATGAAGGAAACCCCCAGGGGGCACGGGGAGAACATGCACAGCACATGCACAACTCCACACAGAAAGGCCCTTTTTGACGACCCCACCCGGGCGGTGGTCACTCGAGGACATGCGGACAGGCGAACTCCATGCGGACTCCTTCAGCGCTCACAGCCTCCCAGGTGGGAATCGAACCCAGGACCAGGACCTTCTAGCTGTGAAGCGACAGCACTACCATTGCGCCACCATGCCCCCCTAATCATTCATTCATGATTAACTAATGATTAAAGGCCATTAGCTAATCATTAACTATTCATTAACTAAAAGTTCGTTTCTCATTAGTTTTCTAGTAACTACTATATTATTTGTGTACCTTATTGTAAAGTGTTACCCACGGGTGAAATAGTATCGGCTATTAAAGCTGTCCAGCTTTCCTGAACACACACACCGCACAATTGTGTATTTTTTCATAAGGATCGTGTTCAAAGACATGACGGCGAAAGAGGAACTAATGTATTGCGAGGCTATTATATATTATGTTTTCTTTCTGGTTTGTGTCTTATGAAAAGAATAAGTCATAAGTGTGGGGAGCTAATTACGTTTTGTTTCATTTGGTTTATAGCTTGGTTATCTTTTCTTTTGTCTTGATGGTTTGTCTGATGGTTATCCATCTTTTTTTGTTTTTTGTTTTTGTTTTTAACCATTTAAAACCAAAACCTGTAATCAACTGGATATGGGACTAAGTTTACAGGGTGGGAGAAAATGTTTCTTTTCAGATTAAGCACTCACACTGTTGGACACTGTCACACTGTATGCAACTTATTTGAAGATTATTGTTTTGGGTTCTGTCCCACCTGCAGTTGTGTTGATTTTTTGCTTGGGGTTGTACACCCAATTGCTTATGGCATTAAACTGATGTCTGAAAACGAAACAATAAAAAAATTATATACATAAAATAAATGATAAAATTATTTCAATTTTAATATTAAGCTGCTTCATGGAATCATGGAATGTGTACCTAAACGGTGTTATTGGAACCTGTTGGCTGTGGTATAGTTGCCACAGAAAGAAGACTCTTGAGGACATTTTTCAGACATTCAAAAACTTTATTGGCAAAACCAGGGCCCAATGTCCATTAGTGTCAATCGTTTCCCGACTTCCTTAACTTTCACTGCATAATTCGACACAATTTTTGATAATCAATCATCAGTAATGTGGATCTAATGACTAAGTAGTGGGTAAATCCAAATAATAGAACAGCTAGAACAGTCGGTAAGTTCAGAAAATTACATCACTTTACTGTAATGCAGCCATATCACGATATTACCATGTCCAAAAATCCAGAATCTAAGACCATATCTAGTCCTATACTCTATATTATATCCATATATTGTCCAGCCCTACTTTTGTCTTCTCTACATTTGTCCACTCTGGGAGAGAAAGGGACATATCAAAGGGAGAATATCAAAATATCAAGATCAGATTTTTTTTTACTCCCTATTATCGGTAGCGGCCCCAGAAATCCACACAGTTTCACAAGGTTTTGATGTGTCACACGTTGAATTTAAATACAAAATCTACTTTTATTAAATAAACACACAGAAAAACAAAACGGTATAACTTCAAGAAATATAAAAAACATTACAACCCATGTGACCATGTGTGTAAGTGCTCAGTCAGTGCTTAGCAAGATTTAAATTCAGAGGCACAAACGAGCTGCAGTAACGGAAAGTAACTCTCTGTATCCTCTGTATTCACCTGCTGCAGCCCCCCAGTGTTTAGCAAGTCCCTCTCTGTATCCTCTGTATCCACCTGCTGCAGCCCCCCAGTGTTTAGCAAGCCCCTCTCTGTATCCTCTGTATTCACCTGCTGCAGCCCCCAGTGTTTAGCAAGCCCCTCTCTGTATTCACCTGCTGCAGCCCCCCAGTGTTTAGCAAGCCCCTCTCTGTATTCACCTGCTGCAGCCCCCCAGTGTTTAGCAAGCCCCTCTCTGTATTCACCTGCTGCAGCCCCCCAGTGTTTAGCAAGCCCCTCTCTGTATTCACCTGCTGCAGCCCCCCAGTGTTTAGCAAGCCCCTCTCTGTATTCACCTGCTGCAGCCCCCCAGTGTTTAGCAAGCCCCTCTCTGTATTCACCTGCTGCAGCCCCCAGTGTTTAGCAAGCCCCTCTCTGTATTCACCTGCTGCAGCCCCCCAGTGTTTAGCAAGTCCCTCTCTGTATTCACCTGCTGCAGCCCCCAGTGTTTAGCAAGTCCCTCTCTGTATTCACCTGTTGCAGCCCCCCAGTGTTTAGCAAGTCCCTCTCTGTATTCACCTGCTGCAGCCCCCCAGTGTTTAGCAAGCCCCTCTCTATCCTCTGGTGTGGCTGAGCATACGCCTGCCTGGATATGCTCACTTTCCGCATATAGTGTGAAAGTGTAGTGTCCAGACAAGCCCAGTGTGTGTGTGTGTGTGTGTGTGTGTGTGTGTGTGTGTGTGTGTTTGTTATCTGCGGACCCACAGCCAGGCATTGAGCAGACAGGCAGACAGCAGCAGAGAGAAGAGGACGACCTCGCTGTTCCTCCGCTCGGCGTTTTGCCTCTCGAGCCCAGCCAGCCGACGACTCATCTTCATCACCTGACAGACAGAGAGAGAGGGAGGGAGGAAGGGAGGGAGGAACGGAGAGACAAACAGACAGGCAGAGAGACAGATAGGCAGGGAGGGAGAGACAGACAGACATACAGGCAGACAGAGAGATAGACAGCCAGGCAGGGAGAGAGAGACAGACAGGCAGGGACGGAGAGACAGACAGTCAGGCAAGGAGGGAGGGAGGGAGGGAGGGAGAGACAGACAGGCAGGGAGACAGGCAGGGAGAGACAGACAGGCAGGGAGACAGGCAGGAAGGGAGAGACAGACAGGCAGGGAGACAGGCAGGAAGGGAGAGACAGACAGACAGACAGGGAGAGAGAGACGGACAGGCAGGGAGGGAGGGAGAGACAGACAGGGAGAGAGAGACGGACAGGCAGGGAGAGAGAGACAGACAGACAGGGAGTGAGTGAGAGACAGTGAACAAGCATTAAAAATGAAACTGGGAGAGTGTGAGAGAAAAATGATTGATTGATTGCTTATTGATTGGTTGTTGATCATTATTGACTGTTTAATAATGATCTATAGCTGTGTCATTTTGAGTGTCTGAGATGAGTCTCGTCTCTCTAGTGAGCTGCTTGGAATGTCAAAGCCATTCCACCTGGAGAGGAAGAGATAACATTGTGTTTTGTCTTTCCAGTAGACAGAAGGTTGTGTTTTGGCTCATTGTAAAGATCAGGGTCCTGTTGTGTCTGTCTTGAGAAACATCCGATGGAAAGTTACACCAGCCACCAGCCACCAGAGGGGGGCTGGAGTTTGGTATAATTGACCCGCAATCCTGCTAATCTGGGCACAAACTCTCTCTCTACATTGTGATGCTCTGTACAGAGGGATACATTGTGATGCTCTGTACAGAGGGTTACATTGTGATGCTCTGTACAGAGAGATACATTGTGATACTCTGTACAGAGAGATACATTGTGACGCTCTGTACAGAGAGTTACATTGTGATGCTCTGTACAGAGAGATACATTGTGACGCTCTGTACAGAGATATACATTGTGATGCTCTGTACAGAGGGTTACATTGTGATGCTCTGTACAGAGGGTTACATTGTGATGCTCTGTACAGAGGGTTACAGTGTGATGCTCTGTACAGAGGGTTACATTGTGATGCTCTGTACAGAGGGTTACATTGTGATGCTCTGTACAGAGGGTTACAGTGTGATGCTCTGTACAGAGGGTTACATTGTGATGCTCTGTACAGAGGGTTACAGTGTGATGCTCTGTACAGAGGGTTACATTGTGATGCTCTGTACAGAGGGTTACAGTGTAACTCACATTGCGTCACATTGTGACGCTCTGTACAGAGGGTTACATTGTGATGCTCTGTACAGAGAGATACATTGTGACGCTCTGTACAGAGGGTTACATTGTGACGCTCTGTACAGAGAGATACATTGTGACGCTCTGTACAGAGATATACATTGTGATGCTCTGTACAGAGAGATACATTGTGACGCTCTGTACAGAGATATACATTGTGATGCTCTGTACAGAGATACATTGTGACGCTCTGTACAGAGGGTTACATTGTGATGCTCTGTACAGAGGGTTACATTGTGACGCTCTGTACAGAGATACATTGTGACGCTCTGTACAGAGAGATACATTGTGACGCTCTGTACAGAGAGATACATTGTGATGCTCTGTACAGAGAGATACATTGTGACGCTCTGTACAGAGAGATACATTGTGATGCTCTGTACAGAGAGATACATTGTGATGCTCTGTACAGAGAGATACATTGTGATGCTCTGTACAGAGGGATACATTGTGACGCTCTGTACAGAGGGTTACATTGTGACGCTCTGTACAGAGTGTTTTACTTCGTTTCGAACTCAAGCTCTCACTAGTACCTACAACGCTGCGTACGCAGCCCTATGGAAGACTGTCATTTTGCTCCAAAATTACTTTTCATTAAAACCGACCACCCACCCGTAGGTGGCGTGGTGCCCCCCTGGGGCTGACACGGATCCACGTGACTACGTCACGTCCTGTCAGCCCAGGGATAACCACTTTACGTTTCTTCCAGCCACTGAGAAGACGTGTTTTCAAAAGCTCCGTGGTTAACTCTGAGTTAGCGCTCTTAACTCATTGAGTGCCAGCCACTTTTGGAGAACGGAAGCTCCCAGTGCCAGAGTTTCAGAGCGTTTTCAGTGATTTCTCGAGGCCCACAGAATATTGTGTGATATTACTATGTAAACACCGAACACGCACAAAGAACGAGGAGACTCTCTTCTATCATCTGCAAACAAAAGTTTATTGATCCCATTTTCCGTTCTTTAGTTATGAGCCGGAGAAGATAGGCTGTTTTGAGCAAAAAGACAGGTTTCAAATTATAAGCTGAGATATTCAGCCTTTTGTGAAATGAAGCATTTCAAGCACATTCACTGACTAGCTAATATTTTCTGATGTAGTGACGTGGTGTAGTTCTGTGGAGCCTGCGTGCCCCACCCCCCTCTCCCCCCCTCAGCTGCAAACTCCTCCCCACACGCACCCAGTCTATTTTCGGAGCCTCCGTTTTTGCGCCGGGCGGCTCCCAGCGCGACAAGGAAATGCCAAACGGGACTGCAGGGAAAGGTTTGGCCCTTCGGCGTCGGGTGCTGCCTTTCTGGCGGGTAATCGTGTGGAGAAACTATATGCAGACAGACAGACAGAGGCAGAGGAGCTCAGTTGTGTGCGCAGATTGACTTATGTTCGTAGCCGACGTCAGCTGCAGACAGAGCAATCTATATGGCTCTGGCTGCAGCATGCATCGGTTTCTCTTTGATCACGGCTTTTTCCTGCAGTTTTCCGGACCTTTCTGTAATCTGGAGAGCACTGTCGCCACCTAATGAGTCCGTAAAATAGGTTATACACCTTCAATAGCTCCCATATTTGTACAGGAGATGCCTGATGCTTTGATCCACGTCCCACCGTCAAAAAACGCAATTGACGAACATACTCGTCCTTGGCACTCTACGTTACTAAACGAAATGACGAACATACTCGTCCATGGCACTCAATGAGTTAACATAGCTTTAGATACTAGGCTCGTTCCGTCTTATTTGCCCACCTTAAGAGGTTTGCGTGGAACGAGGTAAAGCAGGCTTCGGGGACCCGATCCTGTTCTCTCCACCAGCGGCGTCGGATCGTCATCTAAAAGCTAAGAGTGTCTTCTTTTAGTTAACTGTTTTATTGCTACCGCCGTGTAGCTGTGTTTAACGTTCCCCGTTGGGGCAGCGTTATCGGATTGAGGGCTGACTCAGGTCCGCGCTCAAAACTGTTAGGCTAGGTTGCATACGTGCGATTAGCTTACAGCAGTGCTTGTAGCACTAGAACAATAGGCTAGTTAGCCCAGTTCTTGCGGATAAGCTAGCGTGCACCCGTGTGGTTAGCGTCCGTGTGCTTGTTTTAGGCGCCGGCTATATTGTCAGAGCGCGCACGTTACTCCAGGAGTAACATTAGATAGATAGTTAGCTAGTTGCTCAGTGCAGCTAGCTTGGACTAGCTTGTAGCACTCCAGCTATCTGGCTGCGTCCCCAGACAGGGTAACGCACCCAGTTTTGTGGCAGATAGCTAGCGTGCACACGTGCAGTTAGTGTCTGTGTGCTAAGTACTTTAGGCGCCAGCTACCTCTGTGTAGGGCGCGCATTAAGCGAGAGTATTAGCTAGAAGCCATGCTCTTCAGTTAGTTAGATAGCTAGCTTGCTCCCGTGCAGCCAGTATCTAGTGTTGTGTAGCACTCCAGCTTTCTTACCGCTGCAGGCTTAGCTTACACGGTAACCCCGTTATTCCTGTTAGCAGAGAGAGGGGGGAACAGCTAGGTGCTGTGTTAGCTGTTAGGCTACGCTGGCCGGTTACGACCGGCACAATGAAATGAATGTGTGCACTGCCTAAGGGCATGAGCATGCTGCCCAGGCGTTGCTGGGACCTACATACTGCTTGTAGTGTAGCTATTACTGGCGTTGGCCCCGAAGGGGGCACTCTGAGATTAAGCTGAGCGAGTACGCTAGCTAAAAGTTGTGTTGGCTTCTCTCAGTTCTTACGCCATCTTAGCCAGCTTGCTTGTCTGCTAAGTGTTGCTTGCCTCGTGCAAATAGCATCTACTAGATTGTAACTCCCTCTGAGGAGTTTCTTCTGAGATTGACTAGCTTCGCGGGCCGCTGGCCTCTGCCTGCGGTCACGCTTGCTTCCCCGTGTTACTCAGGGTAGAGACTCGCTGCACCGGCTTGTGCGCAGGCTTGTGTTAGCGCACGCTTGTCTCTCAGTGCTTACGCTAGCTTAGCTAGTGGCTTGTTCACGCCTGTTCTCTCGGGTTAACAGGTTGTGGGTATTGTTGCCTCCCCTTCGGGCTGGGCTATTGCCGCTTACGTTACCGTTGCACGCGCACGTTCGCTAGCCTCCGGGTTGCTTACTGTCTAGCCTGTGCTTCTTGCTAGCCTGCTAGCTTGCTTAAACGGTACTCCCGCTAACAGGGTGCGGCCCGCGGGAGCTTGCTATTAGTGATTAGCTTCAGGCTTTCTCTTGCTACTAGCAGGGAAAGTCAGCGAGGGGATGGGCCGTGTGTATTACTACATCGGCCGAGTATGAACCGGCACGATAAGTGCGTGTTCTGCCTTGGGCATGAGCACGCTGCACAGGCGCCTTGAACCCTCAGTCTTGCAGCTGCTGGGCTATCTTCACGAGCGAGCCCTCCAAGGGAGCAGTTCGTGGGGCGATGCCCAGGGCCGCAGCTAAGCTCTTGAGAGCGGACCAAGGTCCGCTCTCAAAAGAGTGTGAAAGCTAGCTTGCATACGTGCAGATAGCATTAGTACTGTTTAGCACAGAACTATAGTATTGTTGCAGATAGCTGGCGTGCACCCGTGCAGTTAGTATCTGTGTGCTAAGTACACTGGGCGCGAGCTACCTCCGCTACAATAGACGTACCGCCCCTTGCTGGCGCTACGCGTCCAGCAGGGGTTACAGCTCGCCAAGGTCTGGGCTCAGTGCCAGCCTTTGGCTTGTAGCTCTAAGGACAAGCCCACCGCCCTTGGTGCCCAAGGCCCGGGGTGGTTGGGAGCTCTCCATGGGTCGCACTCCCTTGTTGGAGCGCCCCCTGCAAGCGCAGGGAGCCTGGCAGGGGGCACAGCGCACCTTGGTCCATGGCCACGGCCTGGCCTCGGTTGGCAGCGCTCAGGTCAAGCCCTCCGGTTGGCTCACCAAGGCTGGGCTCAGTTCCAGCCTGCGGCTTGTAGCTTTAGACCCACCGTCCTCGGTGCCCAAGACCCGAGTTCGGTCGGGAGCTCGCCCAGGGTCTCATACCCATCATCAAGGCTCGCCTTGGTCCATGGCTACGGCCTGGCCTCGGCTAGAGGCTCCTAGGACAGCCCACCATCAATGGCACCGAGGGCCCATTGCTGGTCGGGAGCTCGCCTGGGGGCCGCACTGTCGGACAAGTCCACGTGCGGCCGGTCTCGAGAGAGAGAACGTTACCTCCGCAGTCCCCCCTGCGAAAGTCGCACCGCAGGGGGGGGGGGGGTTACTTCGATACAACACACCCACGGGGTGCGTCAGTGGGCGGAGCTTGCGTAAGAAGTTCTCCCCCAGCATGCACAGCTTCTACGGAACTGACCATGCGGCAGGGGGGCGTAGCCTCTCACGTCCCGCCCCCCCATCAGGGTACCGGATCAAAAGGTCCCGGTGCCCAACAATATGCTCATGACGGGTTCCGCTCCTTTGGCCACAAGAGACCATCTTGTCCAACAGGCTCGATGCCTGGGAGCATCTATGTTCCCCGTCCCCATTACGGCGCACCCTCCAGAAGGGATACGCTCTACAGTTTGCCAGGCCCACACCCACGTTCGACGGGACCCCCGATCCGGCCGTGGAGGGGGGAGGCCATGGACATACTCCACAAGGAGGTTATTCGTTCCTCGCCAAAGGGGCGATTCGCTCGGTTCCCAAGGCAGATGTGCGCTTGGGTTTTCTACCACAGGTACTTTGTCGTGCCCAAGAAGGACGGCTCCATGCGTCCAAAATTGGACCTTCGGCGTCTCAACAAGACGCTGAGGAAGTCCCGTTCCGAATGCTCTCTTTCCCCGCCTGTTCAACGAGTTGAGACAGGGGGATTTCTTACTTCCGGGGATCTGAAAGATGCGTTCTTCCATGTCCACGTGGTCAGGAGACACAGGAAATACCTGAGGTTCTCCTTCCTGGGGAAGGCTTACGAGTTCTGTGTCTTGCCATTCGGCATGTCTTTGAGCCCGCGAACCCTCACGGTGTGCGTGGAGACAGCCTTGGCTCCCCTCCGCGCGAGGGGGATCCGCGTCTTCCTATATCTCGACGACGTTCTCTTAGCGGCCGACTCGAGGGTCCGTGCCACGGAACATACCAAGGTGGTGACCGATCACCGGCAAACCTTAGGGTTTTTGGTGAACTGGCAGAAGAGTTGACTCGTCCCAGCGCAGGCGGCGACCTTCCTGGGGCTCGAGCTAGACTTCCTGCGAACCTTTCGCCAGAGCGACAGGCTCGCACAGTGCGGACAGCAAGCCAAGGACGTTAGGTCTGTGCCCTCGGTGTCAGTGCATCAGTGCACAGTGATGTTGGGCCTGATGGCCTCAGCACTGCATGTGCTCCCGCTGGGGAGGCTACACATGCTCCCGTGGTCCAAATCTGGTTTCTCAGGCTTCGCCTGGACTCGGCCGGGGACCGGCATCGCAGGGTTCCTCTGACAGGTCAGGCCTGGCAGGCGCTGGCCATATGGGCGGACCCCCGTTACCTCTCGAGAGGTACTCGGTTGGGCCCTGTCCCGCTCAGGATGGTGATTCGCACCTCTGGGGAGGGGGTGCGATTTGCGGGCATTTTTCGGCGAACGGCCGGTGGGAGGATCAGGAGCTTCGCCACATAAACGTGCTAGAGCTGAAGGCGATTTGCCTGGCTCTGCTTCAGGACAAGCCCACCATCAATGGCGCCGTGGGCCCATTGTTGGTTGGGAGCTCTCCTGGGGACCGCACTGCCGGACAAGTCCGCGTGCGGCCAGACTCGAAAGAGAACGTTGCCTCCGCAGTCCCCCCAGCCTGCGGAGGTAACACTTCCAGCGGCTCACACATGGGCACCATGTTCTGATTCGCTCGGACAATATGGCAGCGATCGCCCACCTGAACAAACAGGGCGGTGTGCGGTCGGGGGCGCTGAACCATAGCGGGGATTCACCTGTGGGTGTATCCCCGTCTCCTTTCAGTGTCAGCGGTCTATCTGCCGGGACGGCTGAGTTACGACCGACCTGCTGTCTCGAGGCAATCCCCGTTATACGGAGTGGTGCCTCCACCCTCGGGTGATGGAACAGGTTTGGGCCAGGTTTGGTCGCGCCCGCGTCGATCTCTTGCATCGCGGCGCGCGACACACTGCCCACTGTGGTGCTCGATCCAGGAGGACAGCCCCCGTTAGGTCATGACGCGCTAGCGCACGCGTGGCCGAGGGAGGGGCTCTATGCGTTTCCCCCGACCCCCCTGTTCCGTCAGGTGTTGGACAGGGTGAGGGAACAGCGCCTCCGGCTCGTTTTAGTCCGTTTTGGCCCAGGCAGATATGGTTTGCGGAAGATCCGCCCTGGGCGTTGCCGGTACGGGCCGATCTATCCCAGGCGGAGGGGGAGGTGTTCCACCCCTCCCCAGGCAGGTGGAAGCTAGCAGTCTGGCTCCTGAACGGGACCAGTTGCTAGCCCAGGGCTTGCCTGATAATGTGGTATGCACTATGCAGCAAGTAAGGGCGTGGATCCAGTGAACTGCAGTGTGCGACCAGTTCTCTGTTTCCTTCAGAGCCTGCTTGACGCGGGTCAGTCCCCGCAGTCGCTTAAGGTGTACGTAGCCGCAATTTCTGCTTGCCACATGGGAATTGAAGGGAGCCCCGTGGGGGCGTACCCTTTGGTCTCGTGCTTCATGAAGGGGGCGCGTAAACTGCGCCCGCCGTCGCGGTGCGTTTTTTCCCAAATGGGACCTGGTTACGGTGCTGGACGGGCTAACGGGTCATCCGTTTGAGCCCTTGGACTCCGCCGATTTAAAGGTTCTGTCTTTAAAGACCGTGCTGCTGCTGGCCTTGTCGTCAGGAAAGAGAGTTGGTGACCTGATTGCCCTCTCGGTGCAGCAGGCCTGTATGGTTTTGGGAATGATGGGCGCAGGGTTACGTTGCGACTAGGGCTGCAACTAATGATTATTTTGATAATCGATTAATCGGTGGATTATTTGTTCGATTAATCGATTAATCGGATATATTGAAATCGCTCAGAAATGCTCGATTTAACCCTTTGATGCATACAATTCCAACATTACGATGATTCTAGTAGTCCCTGCAACATAAGTCTGCATCAAAACATTATTGTTTATACTGTATTCATTAGTGGTTTATATTGGAACACTTCAAACTTGCATACAAAAAGGGGGAAACCACAACCAAGTTAAATTGTAGAAAACTGTTTTTATTTACTCAAGAACATGAACCGAACGAGTGCTATTTTTCTTTTTTCTGTCATTGACTGTCCATCAGTGTGGTACATCTTTTTTCTTTGTCCCCTCTTCTACTGTATTCAGTGGTAAACTTTATTTTAAACTTGCAAAGAAAATGAAGAGGTTTTTTTGGTGGTACATCTTTTTTCTTTGTCCCCTCTTGTTTATAGTATACTGTATTCACACTGGTTTCTTTCAAACTTGCAAAGAAAAATGGGAATCACAAAATCACAGTTAAATTTAAAACACAAAAGTTAAATTGAAGATAACAGATTCACCCCTTCACCTCCCCTCTCCTTCACTGCCTCCTTCCTTCAGCCCTTCACCTCCTCTTTCACTGCCTACTTCCTTTAGCCCTTCACCACTTTACTTCCTCTCTCCTTCACTGCCTACTTCCTTTAGCCCTTCACCACTTCACTTCCTCTCTCCTTCACTGCCTACTTCCTTTAGCCCTTCACCACTTCACCTCCCCTCTCCTCCCTCCAGATATCTTCATATCTTCTTAAATAAAGTGCTTTAACGGACCTGCTCCTGGAATGTGTCTTCATATTTTCGCTCCATCAGTTTTGTGAAGAATGTTCTTGAAGGAAGAGTGTAGCCAGGGTGGAGGGTGTTAATCATGGCAATGAAGCCTGTATCTCCAACCATTGACATGGGCCTCATGTCGGTGACCAGCATGTTCAGGACACTGTCTGTCATGATGGCTGCTTGCCTTGGTGTACAAGCCGCATTCCCCACAACGAAACGCCTCATGGTGAGTTGTTTTTTTCTGAAATGAGAAAGACAGTATGAGCGAGTATGCCTAACAGCACTATTAACATAAAACTCAATAAAACTCACTCATTGATGATTTAGTTGATAATTGCTTATGTAAAGAAGGCCTTTATATAACAGAAACCTCAAATTAAATTTGTCTTAGCTCACTCCTTACATTAAGATGCGCGCACACACACACACACACACACACACACACACACACACACACACACACACACACACACCAATGAACAAGGGACAACAACATCTCTTTTAGCCTTAGTTTACAGACCAAGTCTGCTCTACCACTAACGTTAGCAAGTTAACGTAACGTTAACTAGCCGGTCGGCTATAACGTTAATGTTGTCGACCTGGATGCGGGCGGAATGCGCATCGACTGTTAACGTTAGATAAACAAAACAAACTATCTGCTGTGAGACGAACATTTCCACTTCAAACAACAATACACATGGGTCTAATAATGTAACACTAGTTTACATGCATATCGAGTTTGTAGTAGAATAACGTTAACTTACCCCGCTGCTGAGCTCCCTTGGCACCATCCAATGATCCAACATGTTTGCGTTTAAGGTGTTCACGCAGGGCCGTTGTGCTGCCATGCCATGCAAGATCGGCTTTGCACATTTTGCACGTAACAGACTTTTTATTTCCAGTTAATATGAAGTGCTCCCAAACTTGCTAAGTTTTGGGTCAAGCTGCTTTCTCCTCGGCCATGTTTCCAAGTTGTTTGTCGTTTACTGCGCGTGCGCAAGGGGAGTGACGTAGTCGGCTCCGCGACAGCGGGGCCAGGGAGTGACGTAGCCAGCACTGCGCCGCAGCAGCTGCGATCAGCTGTTGTTTTTTATCAACAAAACAGATGGCTCTGCGGTCCAAATAATCGCGAGGCAACGAATCGATAATCAAATTCGTTGCCAACGAATTTGATCATCGATTTTAATCGATTTAATCGATTAGTTGTTGCAGCCCTAGTTGCGACCTAACCCGGCTTACCAACCTAAGAATATTAATGTCAGCTTTAGGTCTATGGTCATAGACTTATCAGCATTCTGTCCCCCGCCGTTCAGTTCGGGTGAGGAGTGACGCTTGCACATGCTGTGCCCAGTAAGGGCGCTCTCGGCCTATGTGGCCAGGACGCATTCATTACACACTCCAAACCAGTTGTTGGTCTGCTTTGGCAGAAGGCCCAGGGTGGCCTCCTTTCCAAGGATCGCTTATCACACTGGATAGTGGAGGCGATCGCTTTGGCATACTCTGCCGTGGGTAAGATACCCCCGGAGGGTATCAAGGCGCATTCTACGCGGGGTGTTGCGACATCCTCTGCGTTGTTGCGCGGTGTTCAGGGGAGGACATGTGTGCCGCGGCCTCATGGTCCTCTCATCACACTTTTGTTAGGTACTACAGTCTCGACGTGTCCGGTTCGCAATTCGCGCACGCGGTGCTGTCGGTGGCAAGAAAGTAGTATCGTTGGCACTCTAAAATGTCAGACGGTCAGGCATGAACGGTGCCTTTCGGGTCGCCCTGTGGGGTGCTCCCGGCAGCAAAGTCGGTTGAATTAAGGCACTAGTGAGAGCTTGAGTTCGAAACGAAGTAAAACGTTAGGGTTGTGCTACAACCCAGGTTTTACGAGTGAGAACGAGAGCTCTCACTACCCAGCCTTGCTGCGTCGATGCGTCACGGGGTGCGTCGGATCTCAGCTGGCTGGAAGAAATGTAGAGTGGTTATCCCTGGGCTGACAGGACGTGACGTAGTCACGTGGATCCGTGTCAGCCCCAGGGGGGCACCACGCCACCTACGGGTGGGTGGTCGGTTTTAATGAAAAGTAATTTTGTCTTCCATAGGGCTGCGTACGCAGCGTTGTAGGCACTAGTGAGAGCTCTCGTTCTCACTCGTAAAACCTGGGTTGTAGCACAACCCTAACGTTACATTGTGACGCTCTGTACAGAGGGTTACATTGTGACGCTCTGTACAGAGAGATACATTGTGACACTCTGTACAGAGAGATACATTGTGACGCTCTGTACAGAGAGATACATTGTGACGCTCTGTACAGAGGGAATCTTCTGATGGAATAAAAAACCTCCTTATTCGTTTTAAAACCAGCAACTCATTTATTGATGAATCAACAAGGCATTTCATTTATTTTTGCCATTACAAGAGAAACAGGTTGTTCGCAGTATTGTACGTTTCTGTCTCTGTGGTTTCCTTGCCTACCTGTCTCCTCAGGACGATGAACTCCACCACAGCACCACCCCCTTCTTCTACACTCCAGCTCTCCATGGCACTGAAGACCATGCAGGGAGAGAGAGGGAGAGAACAGACAGGGAGAGAGAAAGGGGGAGACCAGGCAGGGAGAGAGAGAGAGGGGGAGACCAGGCAGGGGGAGAGAGAGGGGAGACCAGGCAGGGGGAGAGAGAGAGGGGGAGACCAGGCAGGGAGAGAGAGAGGGGGAGACCAGGCAGGGAGAGAGAGAGGGGGAGACCAGGCAGGGAGAGAGAGAGAGAGGGGGAGACCAGGCAGGGAGAGAGAGAGAGGGGGAGACCAGGCAGGGATAGAGAGAGAGGGGGAGACCAGGCAGGGAGAGAGAGGGGGAGACCAGGCAGGGAGAGAGAGAGAGAGAGAGAGAGGGAGAGACCAGGCAGGGAGAGAGAGGGGGGGACCAGGCAGGGAGAGAGAGAGAGGGAGAGACCAGGCAGGGAGAGAGAGGGGGAGACCAGGCAGGGAGAGAGAGAGAGGGGGAGACCAGGCAGGGAGAGAGAGAGAGGGGGAGACCAGGCAGGGAGAGAGAGGGGGAGACCAGGCAGGGAGAGAGAGAGGGAGAGACCAGGCAGGGAGAGAGACGGGGAGACCAGGCAGGGGGAGAGAGAGAGGGGAAGACCAGGCAGGGAGAGAGAGGGGGAGACCAGGCAGGGGGAGAGAGAGAGGGGGAGACCAGGCAGGGGGAGAGAGAGGGGGAGACCAGGCAGGGGGAGAGAGAGAGGGAGAGACCAGGCAGGGAGAGAGAGGGGAAGACCAGGCAGGGGGAGAGAGAGAGGGGGAGACCAGGCAGGGGGATAGAGAGAGAGGGGGAGACCAGGCAGGGGGAGAGAGAGAGGGAGAGACCAGGCAGGGAGAGAGAGAGAGGGGGAGAACAGGCAGGGGGAGAGAGGGGGAGACCAGGCAGGGGGAGAGAGAGAGGGGGAGACCAGGCAGGGGGATAGAGAGAGAGGGGGAGACCAGGCAGGGGGAGAGAGAGAGGGAGAGACCAGGCAGTGAGAGAGAGGGGGAGACCAGGCAGGGGGAGAGAGGGGGAGACCAGGCAGGGGGAGAGAGGGGGAGACCAGGCAGGGGGAGAGAGGGGGAGACCAGGCAGGGGGAGAGAGAGAGGGAGAGACCAGGCAGGGAGAGAGAGAGGGGGGGGGACCAGGCAGGGGGAGAGAGAGAGGGGGAGACCAGGCAGGGGGAGACCAGGCAGGGGGAGGGAGAGAGAGAGGGAGAGACCAGGCAGGGAGAGAGAGGGGGAGACCAGGCAGGGAGAGAGAGAGAGAGACTGATTAGTGAAAAGCATTAATCCTCTACTTCATTTCAATCTTTTTGTAATCAAGTGTGCATCTGCTTCTAGGGGCAGAAAAGGGTTTTTGTTCCGCTCTCTGTGGGATGATACCTCTGGCCACGCCTCCATCAGTGATGTCACTTCACCTTTCGCAGCAACAAATCTATTCTATCTGCACATGAAAGAAGCACCTTCACATTTGCACCTGGAACTTCTGTTCATTTATCATCTTATTTTGGCATTGTGGGTTTATTTTTTTATGTATCGTGACCTTTTCTTCTGGCTTTAGTGATTCATTGTATTGTCTTTACTGTGGTTTTACTGTGGTTCTGTTATTTGGTGCATGTTTGTATACCCATATCTGCTAGGACACAATACAAGTTCAATTGAATTGAGTGAGGTATGAGGGTAGCTTTGAACACACACACACACACACACACACACACACACACACACACACACACACACACACACACACACACACACACACACACACACACACACACACACACACACACACACACACACACACACACACACACACACACACACACACACACACACACACACACACACTTTCCAGTCACCTCTTCCTGCCTTGTTCCATGTGTGCAGGAGTGGAGGCTTCGACCACAGCGGGCGCCGGTGGCGGCTTCTCTTGGTCGCCAAATCTTTATTCCAATAAGACAGACAGATAAGAGACCTTGGCTTTGGATAACCTGACATCAAATCCCTGGTTGAGGGAGTGCAAGCATTTTAGCGGCCAGCGGAGGGCGACGTTAGCCAAAAGCAAAGGAGGGAGAAGGAGGCAGACGACAAGAGCAAAAAGTGGAAGCTGCAGGTTGCGAGTGAAGATGTACTGATAACAATACTGCCTTCAAATGGATCTCATAGTTACGACATGGGAAGTTGTGTCACAGCTTTCAGAAAACTTCCACTTATGAAGTTATGAATATCACAGGAGTGAGGCGTTCATATGGACCCTCCTCCTGAACATATAACTTATGAATTTCACAGGAGGCGTTCATATGGACCCTCCTCCTGAACATATAAGTTATGAATATCACAGGAGGCGTTCATATGGACCCTCCTCCTGAACATGCTAAACACCAGTCCATTTGAAGGCAGCACAATACTGGCAGCAGAAATTGGGACAAACTCCAGGTTCAAGCAGGACATTGCATCACAGCACTCACCACATACTATCATGTGATGTCAGAAGTAAAAGTCAGAGTAAAACCCCTAACATACTATCAAGTGATGTCAGAGTAAAACCCCTAACATACTATTATGTGATGTCAGAGTAAAACCCCTAACATACTGTCATGTGATGTCAGAGTAAAACCCTAACCCTAACATACTGTCATGTGATGTCAGAGTAAAACCCTAACCCTAACATACTGTCATGTGATGTCAGAGTAAAACCCTAACCCTAACATACTGTCATGTGATGTCAGAGTAAAACCCTAACCCTAACATACTGTCATGTGATGTCAGAGTAAAATGTGATGTCAGAGTAAAACCCTAACCCTAACATACTGTCATGTGATGTCAGAGTAAAACCCCTAACATACTGTCATGTGATGTCAGAGTAAAACCCCTAAAATACTGTCATGTGATGTCAGAGTAAAACCCTAACCCTAACATACTGTCATGTGATGTCAGAGTAAAGCCCTAACCCTTAACATACTATCATGTGATGTCAGAGTAAAACCCTAACATACTATCATGTGATGTCAGAGTAAAACCCTAACCCTAACATACTGTCATGTGATGTCAGAGTAAAACCCTAACCCTAACATACTATCATGTGATGTCAGAGTAAAACCCCTAACATACTATCATGTGATGTCAGAGTAAAACCCCTAACATACTATCATGTGATGTCAGAGTTAAACCCCTAACATACTGTCATGTGATGTCAGAGTAAAACCCTAACCCTAACATACTGTCATGTGATGTCAGAGTAAAGCCCTAACCCTTAACATACTATCATGTGATGTCAGAGTAAAACCCTAACCCTAACATACTGTCATGTGATGTCAGAAGTAAGAAGCCAGAGTAAAACCCTAACATACTATCAAGTGATGTCAGAGTAACACCCCTAACATAATATCATGTGATGTCAAAGTAAAACCCTAACCCCAAACCTACCTCGCCCACCCCCCACCCCTAAACCCAACGTCGGCATAGCGGGTGGACCCCGGGACGTAACGTTACGGCGGCCGTGGTAAATGATGCCCTGCTCGGCCACCCGCCGAAGGAAATGTCCCGGCGCAGCCCGGGCCTAGCGGAGCTGTTGCGTTAGGGGGATGTTGATATATCAATTGATAGCTTGCTTGTTATGTCCAATTCACGTTTTTCATCGAAGGTCAAATTCGTTTTGACAATCCGTTGCTCGTTGATATAATTGTTTTACTACTACCAACTACCAAATTTAGTAGCCAAAGCAGAGATCGCCTGTCTGTTTCTGTTATGCATGACTATCTATCTATCTATCTATCTACCTATCTACTGTATCTATCTATCTACTAGATAGATAGATAGATGATAGATAGACAGACAGACATTGTAGCTTTACGTCTGGCTATAACGTGTAGGAAGGAGGAAGAATGTTAACGACAAGCGGGTTTATTCCCTGCCACAGCAAAACGCAGAAGACTAAAACAGAGCATTTCAGACAGAGGGTGAACTGAAGGGGGAGAGCCGTAAGAGCCAGTACAAGATTAGTCTCGACGCCAGACCCATGAGAGTTCTCACGCTGATACACTACGTTACTGCATGATGCAGAGCTCTCTCTGGGTCTGGGACACTTTCCCTCAGAGGGCTGGTTATGGGAGGGAACCGTTCACTTGGCCAGTCATATGCCGGTGATGGCTTCACTCATTCGATTTCAAACCGCCTTCAAAACCAGCAGTCGCTGTTAACTGGCACAGACTCACTTATGTAGTATGCAGAGTGCAGCGATTCAACGTAATATTTGAGTCTGGGGAGAGACTAGTACAAGATAAACAATGAGTTTTTGGCCCCGGTGCTTGGTAATGCACCAGGGGCCTTACATTCCCGCATGTCGCCAAGACTATTATGCACCCTTTCAGCAGACTAAATGGCGGCCGGCCACTAGAGGGCGCCGCTGCCCCACTAAGATTTGCCGTCATACCTTCCTCAGGGTATCAGCTGTTTCCCCAAAACAACGTGCCCAGGTCGCTTTGCAGAATGCAGCTTACGCGGCCCCTCCCCCTTGCTGCATGCCAGACGCACAGTAGAGAGGACCCTGTGTGTTTACAATAATGTGTGTGATAAAGCAGGAGAACGCAAGGACCCCCCTGAACTTTCCCCCATCTAAAAACGTTGGCTGTATGGGAATATTTCGCCGTTTGTAAAAATACAGATGGCCATAGCCTCAACGCAAGACTCATCCGAATGACTGATGAGTCTCGCGTTGAGCCTAGGATGGCCAAGGCTTAGATCTGCGTGAGCACGACCCGTCGTAATTTGTCAAATTCAAGGTACATTAAAACGTTGTCTTGCTTCAACATACATCGCATCGCATAAACCATTTCCACCCGCAGGTTTGAGGAGTAGCTAACATAAACGTCAGATAAATACTCTATAGGCTAACGTTACCTACTGAGGCAGCTAACATGGCTAATTAGCTAGCTAACGCGGTCCATCGATATACAGTCTGGTAGACAGATAAAGCAGTGTGTTCCTTCTGTTTTACACAATGTTAGCCAGCCTGCCTGGTCTCTTCTCTGTATATCCAGCTAAGAGAGGAGCTTGTGAAGATTGAACGAACATCCCCACAGTCAAAGCACTTCCCTGAGATATCAATATAAAAACGTTTATTGCTTTAATACCAAAAATAAAACCTCCAGTGTCTGTAAGCTAACGCTAACGCGTTAGCGATTAGCTATTGGCTGGTTGTTGTGTACACTTGTGTAGGCCCCATGTTATGGTTAGACCCGGGAGTTAACATTATAAAAACACATTTCCTGGCATATGCAGGTAGTTGGAAAACCTGGTAAGTTCTGAAAATATGTGTCTATTATTGTGTTATTCCAGCTATCGTTATCGGTTGTTAGGTTAGAGTAATATGAAGCCGACAAAAACCGGCAAAACAGACAAGCGGTTAATGCTAGTCTGCTTCCATTAAAACCATTGTGTATTAAAATAAACGATAACGTAGCTGGAGTAACTAATAAAACACATTATTTTCTGAACTTACTTAAGTCCCAACCAACTTCGCGCAGCTTTCTCAAAACAATGTCCTTTTTATTGCGGTCCATCGATATACAGTCTGGTAGACAGATCAAGCAGTGTCTTCCTTTTGTTTTACCAAGCAGTGTCTTCTCTATCTAAAACAGATCTATAAGGTGAAGAGCCTGTAGCCTGTAGATGATGGCTTGAGACTGGCTGCCACACCTGTCAATCATCCCTTTTTATATGTCAAATACGTACTTAAAAACAAACTGATCAGAAAAATGACCACTTGCACAGGCATTAGCATGACAATAACTATCTAAAATGATACAACCCACCTTTGGAAAAAATGCGTGACGATACGCACCGGGGCTATGCCAGGTTTCGACCTGGCCTTGTTTGAACTATGAATGATGCAATAAGCTACTCTAGTGGAGGCCAACAATAAAATAATAATACATATTAGCAAAATATGGGCCCTTTAACATACTATCATGTGATGTCAGAAGTAAGAAGTCAGAGTAAAACCCTAACATACTATCAAGTGATGTCAGAGTAAAACCCCTAATATACTATCATGTGATGTCAGAGTAAAACCCCTAACCTAACATACTATCATGTGATGTCAGCAGTAAGAAGTCAGAGTCAAACCCTAACCCTAACATACTATCATGTGATGCAAGAAGTCAGAGTCAATCCCGACCCTAACCCTAACATACTATCATGTGATGTCAGAAGTAATAAGCCAGAGTCAAACCCTAACATACTATCATGTGATGTCAGAAGTAATAAGTCAGAGTCAAACCCTAACCCTAACATACTATCATGTGATGTCAGAAGTAATAAGTCAGAGTCAAACCCTAACATACTATCATGTGATGTCAGAAGTAATAAGTCAGAGTCAAACCCTAACATACTATCATGTGATGTCAGAAGTAATAAGTCAGAGTCAAACCCTAACATACTATCATGTGATGTCAGAAGTAATAAGTCAGAGTCAAACCCTAACATACTATCATGTGATGTCAGAAGTAATAAGTCAGAGTCAAACCCTAACATACTATCATGTGATGTCAGAAGTAAGAAGTCAGAGTCAAACCCTAACATACTATCATGTGATGTCAGAAGTAATAAGTCAGAGTCAAACCCTAACATACTATCATGTGATGTCACAAGTAATAAGTCAGAGTCAAACCCTAACATACTATCATGTGATGTCAGAAGTAATAAGTCAGAGTCAAACCCTAACATACTATCATGTGATGTCAGAAGTAATAAGTCAGAGATAAACCCTAACCCTAACATACTATCATGTGATGTCAGAAGTAATAAGTCAGAGTCAAACCCTAACCCTAACATACTATCATGTGATGTCACAAGTAATAAGTCAGAGTCAAACCCTAACATACTATCATGTGATGTCAGAAGTAAGATGTCAGAGTCAAACCCTAACATACTATCATGTGATGTCAGAAGTAATAAGTCAGAGTCAAACCCTAACCCTAACATACTATCATGTGATGTCAGAAGTAATAAGTCAGAGTCAAACCCTAACCCTAACATACTATCATGTGATGTCACAAGTAATAAGTCAGAGTCAAACCCTAACATACTATCATGTGATGTCAGAAGTAATAAGTCAGAGTCAAACCCTAACCCTAACATACTATCATGTGATGTCAGAAGTAAGAAGTCAGAGTCAAACCCTAACATACTATCATGTGATGTCAGAAGTAAGATGTCAGAGTCAAACCCTAACCCTAACATACTATCATGTGATGTCAGAAGTAAGATGTCAGAGTCAAACCCTAACCCTAACATACTATCATGTGATGTCAGAAGTAAGAAGTCAGAGTCAAACCCTAACATACTATCTATCCTGTGATGTCAGAAGTAAGAAGTCAGAGTCAAACCCTAACATACTATCTATCATGTGATGTCAGAAGAAGTCAGAGTCAAACCCTAACATACTATCATGTGATGTCAGAAGTAAGAAGTCAGAGTCAAACCCTAACATACTATCTATCATGTGATGTCAGAAGTAAGAAGTCAGAGTCAAACCCTAAAATACTATCTATCATGTGATGTCAGAAGAAGTCAGAGTCAAACCCTAACATACTATCTATCATGTGATGTCAGAAGTAAGAAGTCAGAGTCAAACCCTAACATACTATCTATCATGTGATGTCAGAAGAAGTCAGAGTCAAACCCTAACATACTATCTATCATGTGATGTCAGAAGTAAGAAGTCAGAGTCAAACCCTAACATACTATCTATCATGTGATGTCAGAAGAAGTCAGAGTCAAACCCTAACATACTATCTATCATGTGATGTCAGAAGAAGTCAGAGTCAAACCCTAAAATACTATCATGTGATGTCAGAAGTAAGAAGTCAGAGTCTAACCCTAACATACCATCATGTGATGTCAGAAGAAGTCAGAGTCTAATCCTAACATACCGTCATGTGTCAGAAGTAAGAAGTCAGTCTGAGCTGAAATGGCTGACATGTTTCAGAGTGTTCGTTCATTAACTGGAGAAAAGTGGATTAAACCCTGATCACTTTGGTCCAATGAGCCAAGACTTGTCACCAAAATCTAGAAGTGTTGTTCAGTCAATGTAATAGATGACATCAGTACTATTGGCCAACAGAAGGATTAGTACTCTAAATAAATCTATATTAATGTTGAAAGCTCAGTCTGCATCCCTACAAGCTCCAGTGGACTTGAGGCTGCAAGTATCCAGAAGAGGGCGACATTAGCCAAAGCAAAGCATGGGTGATGAATCCAGCAGGGCAAGCATCAGTGAAAACAGCTGGAGGCTCAGTGTTAACGTGGACAGATTTTAGTAGAAGCCATGATCAGGGATGCAGACTCATGCAGAGTGAAAACGGTGACAGCTACCAGGGCAGACACAAAACCACCCATTCATTTATATCTTTTTTACATGAAAAGTCCCACTAATACACGTGTTTTTGTTACCCAGGAAAGCAGCAGGGGGTAGCAGCAGCAGCATCGCCTTTTAAACTTCTAGATCGTATTCTCAATCCATTCAGTTTCCCCCTCCCTTCTCCCATGGCTGGTCAGTGTCATGTCAGCCAAAGCAAAATGGAAACTTCCGGTTAAAACTTTCAAAATAATGTTATTTAAACAAGTAAATAGCCTTACTGACGCACGTTGGAGATAAAGGTGTTTCAACAAATGAAGCAGCAAACATTGTATCAAAATACTCGTGATGTTAAGATTACGTGAAACTGTGGCTGTAAAGCATTACCCAAAAATTAAATGAATGTTAACATTACAACAAGGGTTTTATTTTGAAAGAGCTAAAGCGGATGACCTACTTACATTCTGGCTGACTTGACGCAGTCTATGTGCCTGGCAATCGTGCACGCTTTTTTCTGTCTGCATACTGTATTCTGTCAATGTAAAGTAATTAACTGTTAAGAAAGTCAAATTTCAGCCTATGGGAATCACTGAATCGCACCAGAAAAGGGGCAGGAAATCCATTAAATCCAGAGTAGAAGAAGAACATGGGGCGGAAAGTAACGTGTAGTTGGACCACCACCGCCAAGATTGATATCGTCAGCTGTGCAGAGCCGTGGTGTTAATAACCCGCCTCACTTGCAGGGTCGCTCTACCGGCTAACAGGACGGCTTGGCAACTTTTAGACTGAAGAAAATGCCACTAGTTTGTGGATATTAGTGGGATTTTTGGCCAATCTATCTAATAAAAGGAGCTTTAGGTACCCTATTCCAGGATCAAAATGGTGATTGTTGTGTCACCTATAGGTGACTAGTTTGCATCCCTGCATGATGAGTGCTGAAAGATCATCAAAGTTCAAAACGAACAGAAGACTTGATGAATGGATTATTAGCTATTAAAAAGGCAGAGGCAGACGATGCACATAAAACACAAACCAAACCAAAAACACAAGAAGGTACAGGACAGGAGGAGGAAAGCAGTGTTCACCAAGAACGAGATAAAAGTACAAATTTATGTACGGTACATCTAGTTACTGACTAGATTAGAAAGAGGACAGCTTGAACCACTCGACCTCTGAAAACCAGAGTATATAAAGTACTCACCAAGATCAGAGTTGAATTTGGAGCTTTGGATATTCACTTTCCATTCATTTGAATGAGGGCAGAAAACTCACATGTAACATTGATTTAACAACAGATCCTGCTTTATTGAAGACAATATGGTACAGACTACAGCCCGACCCCAACTGACAAGAAGAAAAGCAGTCTGTTGTAAATGTTGGACCAACAGTCAACTGACTGTTGATGAAGTTCACCAACGTGTTCAACGTCAGCTTCCATTCAAATGAATGGGAAGTAAAAAATCTGCTACAAACTGGTCCAGCTGCATCTGATCTTGGTGAATAAATGATAATCTGATGGTCGACTGCCACATAACCGCCATGTTCAAACTAAGTTTAAAGCCATCAATCCAAAGTGTTTTGACGATGCGTTGGATCATTTAGCCAGTAAACCATCCTGATCCTGTTGGGTTCTGTGGATCAGTCTGGTCTCCAGCCCGCCCCTAACAATTTTCAGAAATGACACAGAGTGCACGGTCCTATCAGGGACCTGCCTTGTAGTTGACAACGTAACTGGCCAATCAGGCATACTGGCAACACAGTATGGCGGCTTCCGAAACAACGAGGAGTAACGGTAACATTAGTAGAGTAAACACAGCCCTACTGTAAGTGCAGAGTTACTGCAGAAATAGCCCCAACAACAAGCCTCAAGAACACAGTTATGCAAGAGTATGCACCAGCGGTTTCTCGGCAGAAAATAAGTTTTTGTCGTTCTTGCGAGTGGATTTGGATTGCATTTGGCAGCGCTGATTGGCTGAAGGAGTTGTCTGTCAAGGCAAGTCCTCCCGGTCGCCCACTGAAATCGCTGTGGACGGATTGGAGTACTGACTGATATGTAGAGCGAAACAGAATGAGAGATCACGGCATCAGGATGGTTTTAACCAGGCTATCATTTCATGCTTTTTAAAAACCACCCCGACCTGTACTTGTGGCTGACGGTCTGCAGGAGGCGCTGTGAGGCCTGCAGGCCCAGCTGCCTGGCTGCCTGCAGCATGGAGTGTGGGGACAGGAGGCTGGGGGGGATGGAGGGGAGAGTGAGCGGCAGGGCCCCTGGCTGGGCCTGGGGAGGGGCAGAGGAGCGCTGGCGAACGGGATGGCTTGAACCTCGACTAGAACCAATAAAGGAGGAGGAAGTGGAGAAGAAATTGAGAAGATTTAAGATGGTAGAGCAAGACTCAGAGGGAGAGGAGGGGAGAGGAGAAGAGGGTAAGGAGGGAGAGCAGGGTTATGAGGGAGAAGGAGAGGAAGCAGAGAGGGAGAGGAGAGAGGGAGAGGAGGAGAGAGGGAGAGGAGGGTTATGAGGGAGAAGGAGAGGAAGCAGAGATGAAGCAGAGAGGGAGAGGAGAGAGGGAGAGGAGGGTTATGAGGGAGAAGGAGAGGAAGCAGAGAGGGAGAGGAGAGAGGGAGAGGATGAGAGAGGGAGAGGAGGGTTATGAGGGAGAAGGAGAGGAAGCAGAGAGGAAGCAGAGAGGGAGAGGAGAGAGGGAGAGGAGGGTTATGAGGGAGAAGGAGAGGAAGCAGAGAGGAAGATAAGATATCACTTTATTGCCAGACACAGTCCGAAATTTGTCTTGCATCCTAAGACACTTGTTTCTCATAAATACATACAGATGTACAATACAAACGACAACACCATCACATCATCAAAGTGCTACATACTGTGGAACCTCAATACACGGAATTGATGACAAAAAAACAAACAAGAGAAGAAAAGTGGCTGCAGTGCTTCCTTAGTCCCTACCTAGAGCCTCTAACCTGATTGAACAGTTTGACAGTCTGGGGCACAAAATAGTTTCTCAGTCTGTTTAAGCGAGCCTGTGGGACTCTGAATCTTCTGTTTGAGGACAACAGCTCAAATTCATTCAAAAGAATGTGAGTTGGGTCACATATTATGCTACCTGCTAGAGACAACATTCTTCTTGTGTGTGCTTCTTGAAAGTTTGTTTCAAGTGTTTGTCCGACAATTTTCGAGCATATGCGGATTAACCTGCCTAGTCTAGTTTTAAGCTGCACAGACAGACAGCTATACCATGCACTACTCCCAGAGGTGAGGAGGAGAGGAGGGTTATGAGGGAGGAGAGGAAGCAGAGAGGAAGAGAGGAGGAGAGAGGGAGAGGAGGGTTATGAGGGAGAAGGAGAGGAAGCAGAGAGGAAGAGGGAGAGAGAGGAGAAGCAGGTTGAGGAATTCACCATAAGGCGTGACAGATGAGACCACGATCATTTCTATATCATTTGTGAAGCAGTAACCACAAAATGTCTGTTTGTTGTTTTTAGTAAATAAATGACCAAAATGATTCAGTGTTCAATTATAATCAATTATTATCAAGTGATGAATTGACTCATCATTTCAGCACTAATTCCAATACAGGTTAAGGTTGGGATTGGGAAACTCTCCAGTGGACACTCCGGGGTTAAATTGCACACCCAGCTGGAAGCTAATGGCGGCGTCTCAGAGACAGATATAGCTTCAACACGCCTCACATGACGGAGCGGCCAGCCAGCTTCACGTGCAGAGCAAATATATCACTGACCTACATGAGGGGAATGTGGAGCAGTTATCTGTCACCCCCTGCAGGAGGAGACAGAAGGCGTCCGGTACCCCGGGACGCTCACAGGGAAATGGGTGCACTGTGTAATTGTGTTGATCCATTGGGGCGTTTTTGGATGCAAGTGATCGCACACGCTTCCTAGTATTGCACGTCCCCCCCCCCCCCCGTCCTGCCATTTTCTCCTTCATCGTACTTGTACTTGGCCAATTTTTCCACCCTCTGCCGATCTGGGGAGAGCCGTAGACTAGCACCATACTTCCTCCGACACATGTGCAATTGGTCCAATCAGGTCTGTGGCCCTGATTGTAATGGCAGTCACATTCGGGGGCGGACCAAAAAAATAAAACCTCACTTCAATTGTTCAGGAGAATCCTGTAACTTTGTTTCCATGCAAAACTTCACAGATGTTTTGTGGATTAAAAAACCTCACCCGTCCATCCACTGGCATGGAGGAGAGTAGATGGCAGAACATCCACTGGCATGAGGGAGAGTAGATGGCAGAACATCCACTGGCATGGAGGAGAGTAGATGGCAGAACATCCACTGGCATGGAGGAGAGTAGATGGCAGAACATCCACTGGCATGGAGGAGAGTAGATGGCAGAACATCCATTGGCATGGGGCAGAGTAGATGGCAGAACATCCACTGGCATGGGGCAGAGTAGATGGCAGAACATCCACTGGCATGGGGCAGAGTAGATGGCAGAACATCCACTGGCATGGGGCAGAGTAGATGGCAGAACATCCACTGGCATGGGGCAGAGTAGATGGCAGAACATCCACTGGCATGAGGGAGAGTAGATGGCAGAACATCCACTGGCATGGGGCAGAGTAGATGGCAGAACATCCACTGGCATGAGGGAGAGTAGATGGCAGAACATCCACTGGCATGGGGGAGAGTAGATGGCAGAACATCCACTGGCATGGAGGAGAGTAGATGGCAGAACATCCACTGGCATGGGGGAGAGTAGATGGCAGAACATCCACTGGCATGGGGGAGAGTAGATGGCAGAACCATCCACTGGCATGGAGGAGAGTAGATGGCAGAACATCCACTGGCATGGAGGAGAGTAGATGGCAGAACATCCACTGGCATGGAGGAGAGTAGATGGCAGAACCATCCACTGGCATGGAGGAGAGTAGATGGCAGAACATCCACTGGCATGGGGGAGAGTAGATGGCAGAACATCCACTGGCATGGAGGAGAGTAGATGGCAGAACATCCACTGGCATGGAGGAGAGTAGATGGCAGAACCATCCACTGGCATGGAGGAGAGTAGATGGCAGAACATCCACTAGCATGGAGGAGAGTAGATGGCAGAACATCCACTGGCATGGGGCAGAGTAGATGGCAGAACATCCACTGGCATGGAGGAGAGTAGATGGCAGAACCATCCACTGGCATGGAGGAGAGTAGATGGCAGAACCATCCACTGGCATGGAGGAGAGTAGATGGCAGAACATCCACTGGCATGGAGGAGAGGAGATGGCAGAACATCCACTGGCATGGAGGAGAGTAGATGGCAGAACATCCACTGGCATGGAGGAGAGTAGATGGCAGAACATCCATTGGCATGGGGCAGAGTAGATGGCAGAACATCCACTGGCATGGGGCAGAGTAGATGGCAGAACATCCACTGGCATGGGGCAGAGTAGATGGCAGAACATCCACTGGCATGGGGCAGAGTAGATGGCAGAACATCCACTGGCATGGGGCAGAGTAGATGGCAGAACATCCACTGGCATGAGGGAGAGTAGATGGCAGAACATCCACTGGCATGGGGCAGAGTAGATGGCAGAACATCCACTGGCATGAGGGAGAGTAGATGGCAGAACATCCACTGGCATGGGGGAGAGTAGATGGCAGAACATCCACTGGCATGGAGGAGAGTAGATGGCAGAACATCCACTGGCATGGGGGAGAGTAGATGGCAGAACATCCACTGGCATGGGGGAGAGTAGATGGCAGAACCATCCACTGGCATGGAGGAGAGTAGATGGCAGAACATCCACTGGCATGGAGGAGAGTAGATGGCAGAACATCCACTGGCATGGAGGAGAGTAGATGGCAGAACCATCCACTGGCATGGAGGAGAGTAGATGGCAGAACATCCACTGGCATGGGGGAGAGTAGATGGCAGAACATCCACTGGCATGGAGGAGAGTAGATGGCAGAACATCCACTGGCATGGAGGAGAGTAGATGGCAGAACCATCCACTGGCATGGAGGAGAGTAGATGGCAGAACATCCACTAGCATGGAGGAGAGTAGATGGCAGAACATCCACTGGCATGGGGCAGAGTAGATGGCAGAACATCCACTGGCATGGAGGAGAGTAGATGGCAGAACCATCCACTGGCATGGAGGAGAGTAGATGGCAGAACCATCCACTGGCATGGAGGAGAGTAGATGGCAGAACCATCCACTGGGATGGAGGAGAGTAGATGGCAGAACATCCACTGGCATGGAGGAGAGTAGATGGCAGAACATCCACTGGCATGGAGGAGAGTAGATGGCAGAACCATCCACTGGCATGGAGGAGAGTAGATGGCAGAACATCCACTGGCATGGAGGAGAGTAGATGGCAGAACATCCACTGGCATGGAGGAGAGTAGATGGCAGAACATCCACTGGCATGGAGGAGAGTAGATGGCAGAACATCCACTGGCATGGGGCAGAGTAGATGGCAGAACATCCACTGGCATGGAGGAGAGTAGATGGCAGAACCATCCACTGGCATGGAGGAGAGTAGATGGCAGAACATCCACTGGCATGGAGGAGAGTAGATGGCAGAACCATCCACTGGCATGGAGGAGAGTAGATGGCAGAACATCCACTGGCATGGGGGAGAGTAGATGGCAGAACCATCCACTGGCATGGAGGAGAGTAGATGGCAGAACCATCCACTGGCATGGAGGAGAGTAGATGGCAGAACATCCACTGGCATGGAGGAGAGTAGATGGCAGAACCATCCACTGGCATGGAGGAGAGTAGATGGCAGAACCATCCACTGGCATGGAGGAGAGTAGATGGCAGAACATCCACTGGCATGGAGGAGAGTAGATGGCAGAACATCCACTGGCATGGAGGAGAGTAGATGGCAGAACATCCACTGGCATGGAGGAGAGTAGATGGCAGAATTATCATTTTTGGGTGAACCTAAATTTTAAAGGTCCCATATCATGCCATTTTTAAGTGTATCAAAGACATGTATGTTAGGGCTAATACTCCTGTGAGTGCCCCTGACCAAGGCAATGGCGAAAGAGTTGGTCCCCGGGCGCTGCACTGTGGCTGCCCACTGCTCCTAGTTCTAGGAAGGTTCCTAGTAGAGGATGGCTCAAATGCAGAGGATAAATTTCCCCATGGGGATAAATAAAGGATAACTTAACTTAACTATAAGACATTTCTCGTGGGTCTTTAAAACAAGGTTATGAATTCTGTTGGCAGAAAAAAATCTAATCCAGCCAGCTGTGGGCCTTCTCTATGTGCTTTGTCTCTCCCCTAATTAACTATGCACTGTTTTGATAAGATAAGATAAGATGATCTGATCTGTTAGGATAGATCCCTCTTTGGTGCAGTTGATTGTTTTCTGTACATTTTTCCATTCTACACTATTCTACAGACAACAAGGTTTGGTCTTCCATATTCAGTTGGTGGGGCGGCGCTGTAAGCGGGCAAATGGAATTAGTGTTACTTTGTGATGTCACAAAATCACGGAAGTCTAAATGGCTCGTTTGGAGGCACTTTTTCCTTACATGGCTTGTGTGGCTTTATATCGGGACCATGTGTTTTGAGACTTCCATTTAATATGATATGAGGCTGTGGATAGGGCTGCCGCGATATTGACTTTTTCCATACCGCACAAATTAGTTGAGCCAATCAAACCTAAAAAAAAAATTAAAATAAAAAATGTAATTGCAGTGTACTTTTTTTGCAGTGTACTGAGTGCACTATATCTGATACTAGCTGATGATTATAAATAAAAGCTATTTTCCCGCATTGTAACGTTACTGAAATGATAAGACCATATTGGCCATATTCAGCTGCGATGGGAAACAGCTTTCAGAAAGCGTGTGCGATCATGATGGTTATAGTTATGGTTATGTAAGGATAGCACACATATCATGGCTAATTAGTTGGCAGAAAGGAGAGTGAGACAGCTTTTGCTATTTATTCCAGTAACATCTTACGTCTGTCTAATATTACCAGAGTTGGAGTGTATCTCTGGGCTGCCTGTGGCTAGATGGGGTACAGCCACGGATGGAGTGACGTAAAATCATGGCAATTGTTATACCATTTAATTTGTGTTACCTCTTGTATTCACCTTATGTAGCCACTTGACCCATTGTGTCACGACTTCCTGTTCAAAACGGCGGCTGATTTACCTGCTCAAACTAGTCTATCTCACCTGGTCAAACTGACTCACATATAAGTCAGATTAGGTTTATGAGTCACAGAAAGTGAAAATACAATCAGAACTTCCGATTGTGTTTACACTTCCTGTTAGTCTCTCAAGCCAGACTGTCTCTTCTGAATAGTGTCATGACAAAGGAAAGAGATAAAGGATACAGCCCCTCAATATTCAAGTATAATACTGTGTGTGTGTGTGTGTGTGTGTGTGTGTGTGTGTGTGTGTGTGTGTGTGTGTGTGTGTGTGTCATGTATGGGATCAACAACAAAAAAGGCAAATTAAGTGAAAGATGTGCTACTTTGGCACTACTTTTGTAATCATTATTGGCAAAAAAAACAATCGGCTATTCAAACAGTGCAAACTATGAATATCCACAAATAAATGTAATAATTTACTTAAAAAAGTAGAGTTGGGATAAATAAACTCCATTGATCAGAAATGATTTGATTCTTTGGCCCAATCCCATTTCTATGTACCCCCCCCCCCCCCCCCCCCCCCCACACACACACACACACACACACACACACACACACTCATTTTGAGTGCCCCTTGCAGTGAGTCTTACGTGATCATTCTGCCAAACTGGGATAATAAAGCTATTTCTGGTTCAAACAGATTGAATGAAGTCTGCAGATTGTTATACAGTAGATAAACTATTTGTCATCATATTTTCCCAAAATTAATTAATTAAATTCTTGATAACTGATTCTTCTTTAAATTGTACCATTATATTAATTGGCTGGTTTGTTCAGGAGTCACTGGAAAATGATTATTACATAGTAGGCTACTATAGAACTTCGTTCTCTCTCTTTCCTTATTAAAAAAAAAAAAAAAAAAAAAAACTACGGTAACCTAAACTTGTACCACTGTTCCTTCAGAAGTTGTAGTTGTCATAGACTGTGCTCCATAGTTGATTGCTCTATTGTGGACAAAAAATGTGTTATTGTAAGTCGCTTTGGATAAAAGCGTCTGCCAAATGACGTAATGTAATGTAATGTATAGGATAGTATATAGTCAAATTTACATTGATATTGTAGCCTAGATCTTCTGGTTTTCAGAAGTAAAATTACAACACTTTATTTTGGCGATTGGGTTGCTTGCTTCATAATGGGGAGATTAAACTATCCCATGTGCTTGTCGCTGTGTCATAGGGATGCCACGGTGTGGACATTTTCCCACCGTGTAATAAACCCGTGTTACCGGTGACATAGTAAAAAAAAAAAAAAAAGCTCCTCAGCAGTCCTCACGGTCCGTATTTTTAATTTAACTGCTCTCAGTCTCAGAAATAAGTTATTTCCGTGACATTAGGACTGACTGATTGAGTGAGTGAATGACTGAGTTACTGACTCACCCCAAAAAGCCATCTCCTGACCACACGCAGCTCTGCGCACGTAGTAAAAAAAGAAAAAGATAAAAGAAAAGAAAATAATAATGATACATTTGAATATTAATTTTCATATTCGAATATTCTTTTAGTTTTTATATTCGAATATATATATTCAAATAAAGAATATTCTTTGACAGCCCTAGAGGGCAGTGGAGGAGGCAATGGCTCTTATGGAGTGCACATTGACACTCTGAGGGGGCTCGGTCCTACGTGTAGGCCTCTGTGATAGCATCACAAAGCCAATGGGAAAGCCTCTGTTTTGACAAGGCGGACCCCGTGGTCCGAGGCCCATATTGGACACAGCCGGTGCGCCGCCTCCTCCAAAGCGTTCCTGTGAGGAGGGGGGAAAACCCCTCCAGCGAGATGGCTCTCGACCGAAAAGAGCTATTCAGCGATTTCGGTATGAAGGAGGGATTGGGCAGCAGAGCAGCGCTACCATCTTCCCTAATCGAGAGGCAGGACTGTGCCACTGATAGAGCACACAGGTCACTCACTCTTTTGGCTGAAGTGAGAGCCAAAAGGAGATCCGTTTCCATGGAGAGCATCTTGAGCGAGATTCGATCTATTCGCTTAAAAAGGGGCTCTCCTAAGGCGCGCAGGACCAGGGGCAAGTCCCACCGTAGGTCTCTCGTGCCTCAACCCTTTCAGGAAGCACTTGAGAAGGATATGTGAAGACAGATCTGTCTCCATATCCTTCATGGCAAGATGCTATTGCCGCCGTGTAGCCCTTGATAGTCTCTGGGGCTGGATTTTTGTCCGCTAAGGACTGTAGAAAAGACAGGATAATGGGGAGAGAGCATGAGGTAGGCTCTATCTCCTTTCCCCTGCACCAACGTCGGAAAGCGGCCCATTTTTCCGCATAACACACCGTGGTGGAAGTCGGCTCTGGCTTTTTTGGATTGTACACACCACATCTGGGGCCAGGTCTAGCCTTTCAAGGTGTTGCTGTTCAGCGGCCAGCCCCACAGACGCTGAGGCAACGTCGGCGGGCTGAGGATTGCGTTGCAACAGCGCGTCCTCGTGCAGGGAGAGCTGCCACGGACTCCCTGCCAAGAGCTGGATCAGGGATGGGAAACATGATGCAGCCGTGCATTCTGGGACTACCAGAATCACCTCCAGCACCCGCCTCCTGAATTCATCACCTCCAGCCCCTCCTCCTGAATTCATCACCTCCAGCCCCTCCTCCTGAATTCATCACCTCCAGCACCCGCCTCCTGAATTCATCACCTCCAGCACCCGCCTCCTGAATTCATCACCTCCAGCCCCTCCTCCTGAATTCGTGACAGGAGGCGGGGGATTAGGGCGGCAGGCGGGAAAGCGTAGAGGAGCCTCTTTGCTCCCTACCTCAGACGTCACCATACGCCAAGCCGACCAACGGGGAAGCTGGATCATGTGAAGAGATGGAGGAATCATCCTCCGGGCCGGAGTCGTCGAGTGACTGGTCAGCCACCACCGCCCCGGCCTCAGGGAGGCCAGCCAGGGCAGGCCTGGCTTTGAGCCGCCATCTCGGGAGCAGCAGCAGTGGTGTCAGTGGCAGCAGCATTGGCCGGTTCTTCCTCATGCTGGGTAGAGAAGAACTCGGCTCGGCACTGGAGCTCCTCCCAGGACAGCTCTCTGCCGTAAGGGCAAGCAGCGTGGGCAGTGACGGCAATACTCGCATGCCGGGGACTAGGGATGTTCATCAATAATTGATCATCGATAATTGATTGTTGAGGAATGAATTTGATCATGTGGAATTTTTATCGATTATTGTTTTGTTTTTGCGGTCTAGGTTTGGGTGGAATTTGTTCCTCCTCGCCCCACTCCATTGCACAGCCAACTAACGTGAGGTGGAGCTTCGTATAGTCTCTAGTTTTCTGGCTGGGCGGGGCCCTTTGTGCCAAGAACACTGTTTTTAACATGGGGAATTCACACCGGCATGCGCCGGGGACTAGGGCTGCACAATTAATCGTATTTTCATCGTCATCGCAATATGAACATGCGCAATAAACACATCGCAAATAGAGATGCTGCGATCCGATCATGTGATCGGATATCGGCGCGATATCAGCCAAAAAACATGGATCGGATCGGATTCCAGCGAAAATGACCGATCCAAGGCTCCGCGTTGAGCCTAGGATGGCCAGGGCTTAGATCTGACGACCCGTCGTAATTTGTCCAATTCAAGGTACATTAAAACGTTGTCTTGCTTCAACATACATCGCATTGCATAAACCATTTCCACCCGCAGGTTTGAGGAGTAGCTAACATAAACGTCAGATAAATACTCTCTATAGGCTAACGTTACCCACTGAGGCAGCTAACATGGCTAATTAGCTAGCTAACACCAGCTATCTTTCTCCTCTATCTAACGTTAACGACACGTTAGTTGACTGAGCGAACGGCGCTGTACAGCAGGTCGTTATCAAAACGTATTGCACTGAAGAGAAGTAACATTAGATAATGACGAAAGACTCCTCCAATCTGGCAGTGGAAATGTATACACAAACTTTGTGTGTGTGTGTGTGAGAGACAGAAACAGAAACAGGGACAGGGCTGTGTGTGTGTGTGTGTGTGTGTGTGTGTGTGTGTGTGTGTGTGTGTGTGTGTGTGTGTGTGTGTGAGAGAGAGAGAGAGAGACAGGGACAGGGCTGTGTGTGTATGTGTCCTGTGTGAGACAGAGTGGGGGTGTATGTGTGAGGAAACAATAATTATTTGTGTCCAGTGTTCACCCATTACAAAAGAAGTGTGTACGGTATTTGATTGTTATGTTTTAGTTTTACATCAAATTAATTAGATGAACTAAATCGTTTACATACTATATTACCAAAGCACACACATACATACCTAACCCTAAAAATGTTTGTTGCCTGCTAGCTATCAGACAGCATAGAGAGGCTTAAATATGTGCTGTATCGGTATCGGATCGAAATCGGTATCTAATCGGGTATCGAAATTTGATCGGAATCGGATCGGTTTTGAGGCTAAAATATCGGAATCGGATCGGAATTGAAAAATGTCGATCGCAGCATCTCTGATCGCAAAGACTGCTTGAAATGCAATGAATAACAAAAGTGGTTTTATTTACATGCGTCATGCATTCCCACTCAGCTTCTGATCATTTTGTCTTGTGTTGTAAATCCAGCGTACACCTTTCCCTTGCAACAGTGCACTCCGCCCCTCTGCCAAAGCCCAAACACGCTGTGTGTAGTTTCAGCTATAGAGTCAGTGTGTATTTAATTTCTTTATTCAGTGGGCATAGGCTATGTTTGGGGTCTATGTTAGCATTATTAAAGCAGAAAGACATAGGAACTGTAGCTATAGCTAATATGCATACTTTAATATTTGTTTATTTATCGCAAGACGTATCGTCATCGCTATATTGAACAATGTTATCGCACATCGCAGATTTTCCTCATATCGTGCAGGCCTACCGGGGACGACTCTGCGATAGTTGGATGTATCAACGATGGCGATGAAGAAGAGTATCGGGATATGGTGGCCAACTTTGTCACATGGAGTGAGCAAAACCACCTGCAGCTCAACGTGTCAAAGACAAAGGAGCTGGTGGTGGACCTGAGGAGGGTCAAGGCTCCGGTGACCCCTGTTTCAATCCACGGGGTCAGTGTTGACATAGTGGAGGATTACAAGTACCTTGGAGTGTACATTGACAATAAACTGGACTGGGCTAAGAACTCTGATGCACTCTACAAGAAGGGGCAAAGCCGTCTCTACTTCCTGAGATGGCTGAGGTCCTTCAACGTCTGCCGGACCATGCTGAGGATGTTCTATGAGTCGGTGGTGGCTAGTGCCTTCCTGTATGCTATAGTGTGCTGGGGCAGCAGGCTGAAGGCAGCGGACGCCAACAGACTCAACAAACTGATCCGTAAGGCCAGGGACATTGTGGGGCTGGATCTGGGCTCTCTGAAAGCGGTGTCGGAGAAGAGAACGCTGTCCAGGCTACGCTCCATCATGAGCAATGACTCTCACCAACTCCACGGCATGCTAGTCAAACACTAGCCTGGGTAAACCCAGCCCCCAGTGACCTGCTCTCAGGCTCACCCTGCTTACAGTCACAAGGGTCTGGTCCCCCACCTATGGTAATCGATTTCTAGCGGTTGTTGCGCCCCCCCCCCGATAGACCACTCCATCACGCAACCGTCATCCAACCAGCTTAGTGCACAGAGCACATGCGCAGTGCAACAGATGGCGTCATCACTCTGCGACCTTTGTTGTTAGCACGCGAGCTAACTACACTTTCATTCACTAGACTAGGCTACTGCTAGCGACCACAACAGCAGTGCGATGGCTACCACCAATGTGAACGATTTTTGCAGGTTGTGTAAGAGAAACCTTCGAATTTTGTGTAATGGTAACACAACCTGCAATTGTAGAACATTTCAATATTGGACCAAATAAAACATTGAAATGAAAACACCACCCTATGTGAAACATATATGTAATCCTGGGTCTATATATACCCCTCCCTCGTCGATTTAACGTGATTTAGGTAAGTGACAGCTTCTACTGTCATCTCCTACTGTGATGTCCGCTCCAATAAATTGGCTCTACTTCACATTTTAGTTTTACAATAAAAACACACGTTGTAACGTTTGAATCAGCGTTTCATAACTTTATAATAGCCTATTACTGTATAGCCTGGATGACGTTAGCTAATGCTACCCAGCCTTACATTGGCATATGCTGCATTTAGCTTGTGGTATTATGTAGGCTACAGTAATATTGTATAGCTGGCTAGACAGACGAGTTTATCTGGAATCAGTGTGACAAGATCCCTGCTGCTAGCTTGTCTGCCTTTCTGTGTCAGAGTATCCAGCTACAGTATCTGCAT
The DNA here is from genome assembly GCF_964638095.1 of Poromitra crassiceps. Lineage (NCBI taxonomy): Eukaryota > Metazoa > Chordata > Actinopteri > Beryciformes > Melamphaidae > Poromitra > Poromitra crassiceps. Next base: position 51,377,281 of record NC_139623.1, read on the forward strand.
TACATGCTACACCATGCAAATATATTTCGATATAATTCAAACAATTAGCCCACCGTACCACTGGACTGTACAGTATTGCTGTGAAAAAGTTACATTTGATTGTGTCAAGTGTTACATGTTATATTTTTAACTGAGCTTTGCGGAATTACCTCAACACAATTGTGTTGTGTATCAGCTTTAAATATCCAATATATACAGCATTAAACAAACGACCAGCAGCATTCAAATGTGCAAAAACGTTATATTTATTGAAATGTGGTGATCTCATGTCACATTACATAATGTTATGCCCAAATGGTCTACTGCCCAGAAGCGTCACTTTACATGTTTGGTAGGGAATTATTTTAATTATGTTAAACCAGCGTTTATCTTCCATAATGCATTAACCTTAACGTTACAGCATTTAATAATGTTAATTTTCGTGTACCCGATGCCAGGATATTTAGCCACTTTGTTTTCATCAAGTTCTCTGGATTTGCATACAGAAGGTCACAGCGTCCATGTAAATCCTCACCTTTATCATTCTCCCCACCGATCTGCAACACCATGATTCCCACATTAACATTAACAGCTGTTTTCACTTGAATTTCCTCAACGTAGTTGCATAGCCATATAGCTAGCCAGCTAGTAGCTAGCTCGGGAGCTATGCTTTGGAAAGACAAAAAGCTAATGGCTAGGTAGTGCTAAGCCGCTGCAGCTGTTACACGTCATTGACAAAGACGCACTCTCTGATTGGCCGATCATGGCAGGACTGATGTTGGCAGTCACGCCGTCACTCATTGGCTGCGGGTCTGCGTGGGTCTTTCAATCGCCCCAGAAATCGATTTGAATGGCTCGGGGTCTAGACGCTAGTGACTGGGAACTGAGAGAGCAGGTCACGTGGGGGCTGGGTTTACCTAGGCTAGTCAAACACAGGAGCACGTTCAGTGAGAGGCTGATCCCACCTAGATGCAACACAGAAAGGCACAGGAAATCATTCCTGCCTGTGGCCATTGGACTCTTTAACGCCTCACTTAAAAGAGCACCTCGGCGAGACTGAGTCAGCCGATTAACTGTGCCTTAGCTGAGCCACATGTAATGGGCAAGCTGACTTAATATAATTCCAGTGTGCTATAACTGCAATTTGACACGTACTGTAAATTCTACTTTATTATACTTTAATCTACTTACTCTACTTTATTTTAGCTTACTCTATGGCATTTTACTGCATTTTACTTATTGTACTGACTGTTTAAGTTTAGGGAGATAGGCTACTGTGTGATACTGTGTTATGCTATGTGTGTTCTGAGTGCGAGCTGCTGTAACTTTTCCCCCGGACCCAGCGGTCTGCGGACCTCAGTGAGGCTGTTATAACTATGACACTTCGTACACTTCTCTCCTAATTTTCAACAAAGTGTGAGTAACGGTACACATGTTTAAGTGAATTCAAGTCGTTTTATTTGTTTATAACGTTATGAACTATGTAGCAGCAGTCAGCATGGACTCAGCTAACCTTTAGCTACTAACGCCCACCTGAATCAATTCACACACATCTCGTGGCAAATAACGCTAATAATATCCACGCGTCGGACTGAGAGCAGCTGGATGGAACTCGACCATCAGGACAGATGAGGTTTTTCTCACAAGTTTATAAGCCTGGAAGCCGCGGCCGGTGAGCTGAGTCCTACTTTCTAAATGTGAGTACAGTAGCCTACTGTAGCTAGCTAGGTTACATCATGTAACCTGTCATGTGTCTGTTTAGCTGGCCACAGCGCTAGTGTCTGATATTCTTACTACACAGCGGCATCGTCATTATAGCTGGCCGAGAACGCGCAACGTTATTACCAGACCAGAGTAATATATATATATATATATATATATATATATATATATATATATATATATTAGTGGTGGGACTCGATTAAAAAAATTAATCTAATTAATTAGAGGCTTTGTAATTAATTAATCTAAATTCAATTATCATATCAATATTTGACACAAGAAGCAACATTTTTCAATTCAAATGGATTTTGGCATATGAGTGAATCAGTGAATAGGTAGTAGTAGTAGTAGTAGTAGTAGTAGTAGTACTTGATTTGGCACATAGCAGTCAGTAGACTGAATTATTGACCAATTTACAGGTTAAAAAGCAAACATGAGCACAGGTTAAAATGCAGACATCATAGTAGCTTCACTAAATAAAATAGAACTTTCAGTCATAAACAAAAGGAGACCAGACCAACAGGACATGTTATGGGGTATGGAGGAGGTTCAGGAGTCTAGTAAGTATGGTAGGGATTGGTAACTCTCCCTATAGGAGAGTTCTGATGGCGACGTGTTTTGTTTTGAGAGGATTGTTCAGTTAGAACTAGGGGTGGGACAAAATATCGATACTCACGGTATCGCGATATTTCCACTTGCGATACGTTATCGATACACTGGCACCAAGTATCGATATGTTTATCTAAAAAAAATAAAAAATAAAAAATAAAAAATAAAAAATGTATAAACAGGCTAAAATATTATGCTGTGTGTGGTTGAAACATAGTTTCAAGTTGACGTTTATTTATGTTTGTAGTTGAAACAAAAACATAAATACTGTAGGCTACATGAATGGAAATGTTTGATCATTAATATCTACTTTTAGAAATTATATAGGTAGGTAGGTTATATAGGTTTTCTTGTTTTAATAATAATAATAAAAAGACTTAATGTGTAACTTTTCCTCCGTGGTATCGAAAACGGTATGAGTGAGTGAGTGAACTCTGAGAGAGTTCATGTCAATTCTGCTAATAAATACATAATACCTGCTTCTTGCCTTTTAGGGGTATTTTTTTCTCTTCAGTTACACAGATATCGTGATGTATCGTAGGTTAAATTTCTTCCAATATATCGATTATCGCAGAATCGCTGTATCGTGATAATATCGTTATCGAGGGCCAAGTATCGTGACCATATCGTATCGTGAGTTACTCCACGATTCCCACCCCTAGTTAGAACAGACAATACATATTGCTGTATTTGCACTTATCAGACGTGAACTTACTAATCTTGGCTCTGAACCCCGTCATCTGGTCGAGTGTGGGTTGGTGTCTCTGCTTAACGTTAGTATGATCAGCGGCTAAGTTAACGTTACATGTACCTCTGGCTTCCACACAGCTGCAACATGTTTAGCATTGAGGTGATAACGGAGGCTTGAAGTGCTGATATGCAAATGTTTGTCGTTACAGCGCACTTCCCACATGTGGGGCTTTGTTGTCTGATGTCACATGATCAGTATGATTGGTATGCCTGGAATTCGTCCACTGAGAAACGTTCCGTAGTCTCTGTAGTGCAAAACTAAAGTGTGATTAAAATGCGTAAATTTTTTTAACACATTATTTTTTCTGTAATTAATTAATCGAAATGAATGCGTTAAAGTCCCAGCCCTAATATTATATATATATATATATTAGGGCTGTCAAACGATTAATTTAATTAATCGCATCTTTGTATCGCATGTTTAAAATCCCATTATTTTGCATTTCAAAGCATTTTTAATTTGATATTAATAATTCTTACCAGTGTGTCGTGATTGGGAATCAAATGAATGCAAATAAATGTACTTTGTGATCTTGAATTTATTTTCAATTCAATAGAAGTGCAATGTAGACCAGGCCCGATTTTAGCCTGCTACATTAGGATGGGCTGGTAGGGGGAAACTTTGGCAGTAGGTTGCCAGATGTTGTGGGTTCGGGGATGGGGATTAAGTTGCATTATATTCTAATGAGTTAAGTGTAATGAGTACACCAAATTGTTCCAGTAGTCAGCCACCTACTTGTGACAGGTTGACAGATATTGGAAGATGTCATTATAATGTTTATGTTTACTATGGGGGACCAACAACTTAATTTATTTACCTTATTGCACTGACAGATAATTTTATAATTTTAATAGTTTCAAATATTTGGGTTTTCAGGATGATCACCCCCATCGTGCTGTGCTGTGAATCTGTGTTTTACGGGTGCGTCTAAGGGACAAAATAGCGGCATGCGATTAACGCGATTAAAAAAGAATAAAGCGTAATGGTCGGCCCTTAATCGCATCGCGATTAACGCATTAAAGCAGCTACGAGCAACTTTTTCGATTGTTATTAAACAGTATAATTACAATATTGATGCATCACATCTTACCTATAATAGTAGCTGAGACCAAAGCTGTGTGAATTGGAGATTGCTCCCTTAGATGATTATTAAGTCTGTGTCTGTCTAAACTCGCGTCAACAGGGGTCTCTCTCTCTCTCTCTCTCTTACCGCCGGACCGGCTAAACCCGGAAGTGAGACGCGGAAGTGAAACCCGGAAGTGAAACGCAGCTGCCTGCCTACCCCGTTCGCGCTGCCTAGCAACATAGCATAACAATGTGAACGCCACGCATACTCTCGCGAACATCTCTCGTTATATTCGAACAGGTTTTTTGGAAGTTATTTTGTGGTTATGGCCGAAGTGGCTGCTGCAAACCGTTTCATTTCACTTCCTGATCTTCCCTGGCCACAGACAGACTACACTGGCCGATTCACTCGGGGTTCAAGCGAGACTACTCTGCGTTGGTCTCAGCTACTATTATAGGTAAGATGTGATGCATCAATATTGTAATTATACTGTTTAATAACAATCGAAAAAGTTGCTCGTAGCTGCTTTAACGCTGACAGCCCTAATATTTAATTAGTTCATATTTAACGCGTTAATTTTGATTAATTAATTTCAGACAAATTAACGCGTTAAAAAAATTAACGCATTTTAATCACACTTTATTTTTGCACTCCAGAGACCACTGAACGTCTCTCAGTGGACGAATTCCAGGCATACCGATCATATCAATGAACAACGTGCATTGAGTGACTTACTTCAGACAACAAATCCCCACATAGGCTATAAAAACTCCCTGATGGAAGCTTGGATAAGAACACGGTTGTTCAAGGCAGCCTCCGGTATCACCTCAATGCTAAACATGTTGCAGCTGCCTGGAAGCCAGAGCTAACGTTAACGTACATCATGCTTGTACCAGCAACAATACCACTTAGCTGCTAGTCACAGCATACACATGTTCAGTTGATAGTCCGTAGTTGTAAGGTTGGAAAAACACGAACAACTTTTATTCCACATCCACAAGTGTCACAGGTTAGATCCACTGTTCTTTCTCTTGCTGGATAATATCAAACTAATCAAAAAGGACACGGTATAAAAACCGTGTGTCTCCACAGCTAGTCTCTGCCTCAACTGAACCGATTCCACAGTACAACAGCTTAGCTGAGGGTGCGGGTACAATTCTCTTAAAGTGACAGTACACAATTGTCAAAATAAATGAAAAAGCCTATTCTAGACATACAATATGTAACTTGAAGTTAAATTTAAGGGAAAAACGTACTTATTAATAATGGTTAGCTTACTTTTAATATTCTAAATGTCAAAATGTATAACTCAAAATGTGCATCTATTAGGAATAGAACAGATAGATAGGAAAACGTTAGGGTTGTGCTACAACCCAGGTTTTACGAGTGAGAACGAGAGCTCTCACTAGTGCCTTAAACGCTGCAACGCAGCCCCATGGAAGACTGTTATTTTGCTCCAAAATTACTTTTCATTAAAACCTGACCACCCACCCGTAGGTGGCGTGGTACCCCCTGGGACTGACACGGATCCACGTGACTACGTCACGTCCTGCCAGCCCAGGGAAATCACTCTAATTTCTTCCAGCCCGCTGAGATCCGACGCACCCCGTGACGCATCGACACAGCAAGGCTGGGTAGTGAGAGCTCTCGTTCTCACTCGTAAAACCTGGGTTGTAGCACAACCCTAACGTTTTACTTCGTTTCGAACTCAAGCTCTCACTAGTGCCTCCATTCAACCGACCTTGCTGCCGGGAGCACCCCACAGGGCGACCCGAACGGCACCGGTGAACCACGGCCATATGGCAACGTTTATGCCTAACCGTCTGACATATTAGAGTGGCAACGATACTACTTTCTTGCCACCGACAGCACCGCGTGCGCGAACTGCGCACCGGACACGTCGAGACTGTAGTACCTGACAAAAGTGTGATGAGAGGACCATGAGGCCGCGGCACACATGTCCTCCACCGACACACCGCGCAACAACGCAGAGGATGTCGCAACACCTTGCGTAGAAAGCGCCTTGATACCCTCCTGGGGAACCTTGCCCACGGCAGAGTATGCCAACGCGATCGCCTCCACTATCCAGTGTGATAAGCGATCCTTGGAAAGGGGCCCGCCCTGGGCCCTTTGCCCAAAGCAAACCAACAGCTGATCTGTAATGCGTAAAGAACGCGTCCTGGCCACATAGGCCGAGAGCGCCCTTACGGGGCACAGCATGAGCAAACGTCTCTCCTCGCCCGTCTCTAACTGAACGGCGGGGGACAGAATGCTGATAAGTCTATGACCATAGACCTAAAGCTGACATCAATAATCTTAGGTTGGTAAGCCGGGTTAGGTCGCAACGTAACCCTGCGCCCATCATTACCACACAGGCCTGCTGCCCCGAGAAGGCAATCAGGTCACCAACTCTCTTTCCTGACAAGAAGGCCAGCAGCAGCGCAGTCTCTAAAGACAGAACCCTTAAATCGGCGGAGTCCAAGGGCTCAAACGGATGACCCGTTAGCCCGTCCAGCACCGTAACCAGGTCCGATTTGGGGGGAAAAACGCACCGCGACGGCGGGCGCAGTTTACGCGCCCCCTTCATGAGGTGCAAGACCAAAGGGTACGCCCCCACGGGGCTCCCTTCAATTCCCCTATGGCAATCAGAATCGCGGCTACGTACACCTTAAACGACTGCGGGGACTGACCCGCGTCAAGCAGGCTCTGAAGGAGACGGAGAACTGGTCGCACACTGCAGTTCACTGGATCCACGCCCTTACTTGCTGCATAGTGCATCCCACATTATCAGGCAAACCCTGGGCTAGCAACTGGTCCGGTTCAGGAGCCAGACCGCTAGCTTCCACCTGCCTGGGGAGGGGTGGAACACCTCCCCCTCCGCCTGGGATAGGAGATCGGCCCGTACCGGCAATGCCCAGGGCGGATCTTGCGCCAGGGAGACCAGGTCCGCAAACCATGTCTGCCTGTGCCAAACAGACTAAAACGAGCCGGAGGCGCTGTTCCCTCACCCTGTCCAACACATGACGGATCAGGGGGGGTCGGGGGAAACGCATAGAGCCCCTCCCTCGGCCACGCGTGCGCTTTTAGCGCGTCATGACCTAACGGGGGCTGTCCTCCTGGATCGAGAACCACAGTGGGCAGTGTGTCGCGCGCCGCGATGCGAGAGATCGACGCAGGCGCGACCAACCCTGGCCCAAACCTGTTCCATCACCCGAGGGTGGAGGCACCACTCCGTATAACGGGGATTGCCTCGAGACAGCAGGCCGGTCGTAACTCCGCCAACCCGGCAGATAGACCGCTGACACTGAAAGGAGACGGGGATACACCCACAGGTGAATCCCCGCTATGGTTCAGCGCCCCCGACCGCACACCGCCCTGTTTGTTCAGGTGGGCGATCGCTGCCCTATTGTCCGAGCGAATCAGCACATGGTGCCCATGTGTGAGCCGCTGGAAGTGTTACCTCTGCATGCCGGGGGGACTGCGGAACCAACGTTCTCTTTCGAGTCTGGCCGCACGCGGACTTGTCCGGCAGTGCGGTCCCCAAGAGAGCTCCCAACCAACGATGGGCCCATGGCGCAATTGATGGTGGGCTTGTCCTGAGGCAGAGCCCGGCGCATCGCCTTCAGCTCTAGCACGTTTATGTGGCGAAGCTCCTGAGCCTCCCACCGGCCGTTCGCCGAAAAATGCCTGCAAATCGCACCCCCTCCCCAGAGGGAGGCGTCTGTGCGAATCACCATCCTGAGCGGGACAGGGCCCCACCAAGTACCTCTCGAGAGGTAACGGGGGTCCGCCCATATAGCCATCGCCCGCCAGGCCTGACCTGTCAGAGGAACCCTGCGATGACGGTCCCCGGCCGAGTCCAGGCGAAGCCTGAGAACCATATTTGGACCACGAGGGCATGTGTAGCCTCCCTAGCGGGAGCACATGCAGTGCTGAGGCCATCAGGCCCAACATCACTGTGCACTGATGCACTGACACCGAGGGCACAGACCTAACGTCCTTGGCTTGCTGTCCGAACCGTGCGAGCCTGTCGCTCTGGCGAAAGGCTCGCAGGAAGTATAGCTCGAGCCCCAGGAAGGTCGCCGCCTGCGCTGGGACGAGGCAACTCTTCTGCCGGTTCACCAAAAACCCTAAGGTTTGCCGGTGATCGGTCACCACCTTGGTATGTTTCGCGGCACCGACCCTCGAGTCGGCCGCTAAGAGAACGACGTTGAGATATAGGAAGACGCGGATCCCCCTCGCGCGGAGGGGAGCCACGGCTGCCTCCACGCACACCGTGAGGGTTCGCGGGCTCAAAGACATGCCGAATGGCAAGTGCACCTTCCAGATCCCTGGAAGTAAGAAATCCCCCTGTCTCAACTTGAACAGGCGGGGAAGAGAGCATTCGGTTTTTTTGAGACGCCGAAGGTCCCATTTTTGGACGCATGGAGCCGTCCATGGCCTCCTCCTCCACGGCCAGATCGGGGGTCCCGTCGAACGTGGGTGGGCAAACTGTAGCGCGTATCCCCTCTGGAGGGTGCGCCGTAATGGGGACGGGGGAACATAGATGCTCCCAGGCATCGAGCCTGTTGGACAAGATGGTCTCTTGTGGCCAACGGAGCGGAACCCGTTCCCCACTCGGATCATACTCTCTCCCTCAATGTCCCCATAGGAGACAGTGAACGGTCATCAAAAGCAGAGAGCATATGAACTAGGGATGTTCATTTTGAAAATTTTCCAAAATCGATAATCGGTGAGAATTAACGATCAATTATCGATTATCGATTTTATTAATACTTAGAAAATTTTAAATATTTTCAATTTTTTTTTTTTTTTTTTTTTTTTTTTTTTAACAAAATGAATGCCTATGGCAGAAAATACGAAAGACAACGTGTTCTCCTCAATGAACTCTTTATTTCAATGTGTCTCCTCTCCAACACTGCTGTCCCCGGCGCATGCCGGTGTGAATTTCTCATGTTTAAAACAGTTTTGTTGGCACAAAGGCCCGTGCCCAGCCAGAAAACTAGAGACTATATGAAGCTCCACCTCACGTTAGTCGGCTGTGCAATGGAGTGGGGCGAGGAGGAACGATTTCCACCCAAACCTAGTCCAAAAAAAAAAAAAAAAAAAAAAATGATTTTTTTTTTTTTTTTTTTTTTATAATTTAAAAATCGATCCAAATGCCACAGGATCGATTCCAATCCTTAACGATCGATTATCGATTTTCGATAATTGATGAACATCCCTAATATGAACTGAATCAAGTCTCTCTGCCCGCTTCGCGCTCAGAAAAAAGTATCACCGTCTCATCATCGTGGATAGCGAGACTGAACATTTTTAGAAACACATTTCTCAAGTTAGAAACTATAGAAATGATCCCTGAAATATAGTCATGAGCATATTGCTGGGCCCCGGGACCTTTCGATCCGGTGCCCTGATGGGGGGGCGGGACGTGAGAGGCTACGCCCCCCCGCCGCATGGACAGTTCCTTAGAAGCTGTGCATGCTGGGGGAGAACTTCTTACGCAAGCTCCGCCTACTGACGCGCTGTTGTACCGAAGTAACCCCCCCCCCCCCCCCCCGCCGTGCGCCTTTCGCAGGCTGGGGGGACTGCGGAGGTAACGTTCTCTCTCGAGACGCACGTGGACTTGTCCGACAGTGCGGCCCCCAGGCGAGCTCCCGACCAGCAATGAGCTGTTGGCGCCATTGATGGTGGGCTGTCCTAGGAGCCTCTAGCCGAGGCCAGGCCGTAGCCATGGACCAAGGCGAGCCTTGATGCTGGGTATGAGACCCTGGGCGAGCTCCCGACCGAACTCGGGCCATGGGCACCGAGGACGGTGGGTCCAAAGCTACAAGCCGCAGGCTGGACCTAAGCCCAGCCTTGGTGAGCCAACCGGTGGGCTTGCCTGCTGCCAACCGAGGCCAGGCCGTGGCCATGGACCAAGGTGCGCTGTGCCCCCAGCCAGGCTCCCTGCACTTGCAGGGGGCGCCCCAACAAGGGAGTGCGACCCATGGAGAGCTCCCAACCACCCCGGGCCTTGGGCACCAAGGGCGGTGGGCTTGTCCTTAGAGCTACAAGCCAAAGGCTGGCACTGAGCCCAGACCTTGGCGAGCTGTACGCCCTGCTGGACGCGTAGCGCCAGCAAGGAGCAGTATGTCTATTGTAGCGGAGGTATCTCGCGCCCAATGTACTTAGCACACAGGTACTAACTGCACGGGTGCACGCCAGTTATCTGCAAAATGCTATCGTTCTGTGCTAAACAGTACTAATATTGCTATCTGCACCTATGCAAAGCACGCTAGCTTTAACACTTCTTTGAGAGCGGACCTTGGTCAGCTCTAAAGAGCTTAGCTGCGGACAAAACCGAAGGTTCAAGGCGCCTGTGCAGCGTGCTCGTGCCCAAGGCCGAACACGCACTTAACGTGCCGATTCATACTCGGCCAAGTAGTTTTACACACGGCCCATCCCCTCCCTGACCAGTAGCAAGAGGAAGCAGGAAGCTAACCACTAATAGCAAGCTCCCGCAGGGCGCACCCTATTAGCGGGAGTACTGCTTAAGCAAGCTAGCGAGAAGCACAGGCTAGACAGTAAGCAACCCGGAGGCTAGCGAACGTGCGCGTGCAATGGTAACGTAAGCGGCAATAGCCCATCCTGAAGGGGGGGCACCAATACCCACAACCTGTTAACCCGAGAGAACAGACGTGGAAGCCACTAGCTAAGCTAGCATAAGCACTGAAACAAGCGTGCGCTAACACAAGCCTGCGTACAGGCCGGTGTAGCGCGTCTCTACCCTGAGTAACACGGGGAAGCAAGCGTGACCGCAAGCAAAGGCCAGCGGCCCGTGAAGCTAGTCAATCAGAAGAAACTCCTCAAAGGGAGTTGCAATCTAGTAGATGCTAATTGCACGAGGCAAGCAATACTTAGCAGACAAGCAAGCTGGCTAAAGGCCCAATTATACTCAACGTTAAAGACGGAGACGGACAGTGTCCGTACTCTGCGTTAATTTCGTCCGTTTTCTGTCCGTCATCTGAAAGCTTACAGATACGCATGAAACGGGGGAAATCACACACACACTCATGCCTTTGACTCTCTACTGTGGTGGATGTATTACTTAACATGATACCAACGTGAAAGACGCATGGAAGCATGTGGACAGTGACGATTACACCGTTTGAACGGACGCTCTTAGTTACGGACGTAAGTACTGAGAGAAGCGGCCCACACAAGGTGCGGGGCGGGCTCACCTAGCTAGCGAATCGCCCAGCTAAAATCCCAGACGCCAGTAAAGCTACACTACATTTATGTAGGTCACAGCTGCATGCACACATCAAATTAATTGTGCTGGTCGTAACCGGCCAGCGTAGCCTCACAGCTAATACAGCACCTAGCTGTTTACAAGGTAGTCCAGGCTAGCTGCACTGAGCAAACTAGCTAACTAGCGCTTTAAAGCCGGCGCCTAAAGTACCTAGCACACGAAAACTACCCGCACGGGTGCCAAGGTAGCTATCTGCAACAACTGGGCTACTTAGCCTCTTTGTTCCTGTGCTACGTGGTACAAGCTATTTGCACGTATGCAAAGCTTAACAGTTTGAGCGCGGACCTAAATCGGCCCTCAAACGAAAACGCTGCCCCAGCCAGGGGAGCGAAGCAAAGTTACACAGCGCAGCAATAACCACTATACGGCGATAGCAGTAGAGCTACACGGCGATAGCAATAAACAGTTAACTAAGGAAGATACTCTTAGCTTTAGATGACTTGTTCCGACGCCGCAGGGTGAAGGGTACAGGGTCGGTCTCCGAAGCCTGCTTTATCCCGTCCACGCAACCCTCTTGAGGTGGGCAAGTTAGCCGGGACGAGCCTAATATCTAAGCTATATAATATAACTCCTTGTTAACCGTCGGAGCTTTCAAAAACACGTCTTCACAGCGGGTTGGAAGAAAGCGGAAGTGATTTCCCTGGGCTGGCAGGACGTGACGTAGTCACGTGGATCCGTGTCAGTCCCAGGGGGTACCACGCCACCTACGGGTGGGTGGTCAGGTTTTAATGAAAAGTAATTTTGGAGCAAAATAACAGTCTTCCATGGGGCTGCGTTGCAGCGTTTAAGGCACTAGTGAGAGCTTGAGTTCGAAACGAAGTAAAACTACGAGAAAAATATTAAGCCAATCTTTGCCTCATAATATAATGCTAACGTTAGTCCTAGTACGAGCAAGTAGTCGCCAACCCACACTCGACCAGATGACGGGGTTCAGAGCTAAGATGAGTAAGTCCACGTCTGACAAGTACAAATACAGCAATATGTATTGTCTATTCATTGATTCACTCCATACCAAAATACATTTGAGTTGAAAAATGTTGCTTCTTGTATCAAATAATGATATGCGATTAAAATGCGATTAATTTAGTTTAATTCATTACAAAGACTCTAATTAAATATAGCCGCAAGCGGCGATGGGCGGGGTTCAAGCCTTGCGCAGATGACAAAGCTTCTGATTCTGACTAGGACATCCTCCTTGATATATCTGACAAGTTTCGCGATCATTGGACAAACAGGTGTGGAGTTACAGCCTTTTTTATGTTAAGCCACGCCCATTTCTGGCGTTTATGGCGCCCCCTTTTGGTCGAATTGCACAAAATTTGACACACATGGTCTAGGATGGTCTCCGAAGACCTCCTGCAAGTTTCGTGAAGATTCCTTAATCGGTCATGAAGTTATGACAATTTAGCTGTGAGGCCACGCCCTCTCACAACTTTAACGATCAATATCTCCGAAACTAAAGTAGCTTTCAAAAATCCACCAATCACGATTGTAGAGCTTGCTCCATAGATGCTTCCTGGCGATGGTGGTGCAAATCGGTCCAACGGTCTAGGAGGAGATGTCAAAAAGGTGTTTTCCAAACTTTTCCAAATATCTCAAAAACTTTCCAGGCGGACATTGAGGGTCCTTATGGCAAATTTGTAGAGCAGGTCCACCTGAACATCTGGAAAAAAAAAGTTTGAAAATCGGACCAACGGCGTGGAAGTTATGGCCTTTAACGTAAAACCTTCGATTATAGCGCCACCTTCAGGCCGATTCGAAAAATCTTTTTTGAGCACCTACCAGCCAACAATATCTGTCATTGGGCCAAGTTTCAGGTCTCTACCATTTACCAACTCACGGGAATTTGCGTTGGGGCAGATGAACAAGAATAATAATAATAAATATAGCCGCAAGCGGCGATGGGCGGGGTTCAAGCCTTGCGCAGATGACAAAGCTTCTGATTCTGACTAGGACATCCTCCTTGATATATCTGACAAGTTTCGCGATCATTGGACAAACAGGTGTGGAGTTACAGCCTTTTTTATGTTAAGCCACGCCCATTTCTGGCGTTTATGGCGCCCCCTTTTGGTCGAATTGCACAAAATTTGACACACATGGTCTAGGATGGTCTCCGAAGACCTCCTGCAAGTTTCGTGAAGATTCCTTAATCGGTCATGAAGTTATGACAATTTAGCTGTGAGGCCACGCCCCTCTCAACTTTAACGATCAATATCTCCGAAACTAAAGTAGCTTTCAAAAATCCACCAATCACGATTGTAGAGCTTGCTCCATAGATGCTTCCTTGCGAGTCTGGTGCAAATCGGTCCAACGGTCTAGGAGGAGATGCAAAAAATGTGTTTTCCAAACTTTTCCAAATATCTCAAAAACTTTCCAGGCGGACATTGAGGGTCCTTATGGCAAACTTGTAGAGCAGGTTCACCTGAACATCTGGAAAAAAAAAGTTTGAAAATCGGACCAACGGCGTGGAAGTTAAGGCCTTTAACGTAAAACCATCGATTATAGCGCCACCTTCAGGCCGATTCGAAAAATCTTTTTTGAGCACCTACCAGCCAACAATATCTGTCATTGGGCCTAATGTCAGGTCTCTACCATTTACCAACTCATGGGAATTTGCGTTGGGGCAGATGAAAAACAACAAGAATAATAATAATAATAATAAATATAGCCGCAAGCGGCGATGGGCGGGGTTCAAGCCTTGCGCAGATGACAAAGCTTCTGATTCTGACTAGGACATCCTCCTTGATATATCTGACAAGTTTCGCGATCATTGGACAAACAGGTGTGGAGTTACAGCCTTTTTTATGTTAAGCCACGCCCATTTCTGGCGTTTATGGCGCCCCCTTTTGGTCGAATTGCACAAAATTTGACACACATGGTCTAGGATGGTCTCTGAAGACCTCCTGCAAGTTTCGTGAAGATTCCTTAATCGGTCATGAAGTTATGACAATTTAGCTGTGAGGCCACGCCCCTCTCAACTTTAACGATCAATATCTCCGAAACTAAAGTAGATTTTCAAAAATGCAAAAAGCACGGTTGTAGAGCTTGCTCCAAAGATGCTTCCTGTCGATTCTAGTGGAAATCGGTGCTACGGTCTAGGAGGAGATGCAAAAAATGTGTTTTCCAAACTTTTCCAAATATCTCAAAAACTTTCCAGGCGGACATTGAGGGTCCTTATGGCAAATTTGTAGAGCAGGTCCACCTGAACATCTGGAAAAAAAAAGTTTGAAAATCGGACCAACGGCGTGGAAGTTATGGCCTTTAACGTAAAACCGTCGATTATAGCGCCACCTTCAGGCCGATTCGAAAAATCTTTTTTGAGCACCTACCTGCCAACAATATCTGTCATTGGGCCAAATGTCAGGTCTCTACCATTTACCAACTCACGGGAATTTGCTTTGGGGCAGATGAACAAGAATAATAATAATAATAAATATAGCCGCAAGCGGCGATGGGCGGGGTTCAAGCCTTTCGCAGATGACAAAGCTTCTGATTCTGACTAGGACATCCTCCTTGGTATATCTGACAAGTTTCGCGTTCATTGGACAAACAGGTGTGGAATTACAGCCTTTTTTATGTTAAGCCACGCCCATTTCTGGCGTTTATGGCGCCCCCTTTTGGTGGAATTGCACCAAATTTGACACGCATGGTCTGGGATGGTCTCCGAAGACCTCCTGCAAGTTTCGTGAAGATTCCTTAATCGGTCATGAAGTAATGACAATTTAGCTGTGAGGCCACGCCCCTCTCAACTTTAACGATCAATATCTCCGAAACGAAAGGAGATTTCAAAGGTTTCAAAAAGCCAGTTTGTAGAGCTTGCTCCATAGATGCTTCCTGGTGATGGTGGTGCAAATCGGTCCAACGGTCTAGGAGGAGATGCAAAAAATGTGTTTTCCAAACTTTTCCAAATATCTCAAAAACTTTCCAGGCGGACATTGAGGGTCCTTATGGCAAATTTGTAGAGCAGGTCCACCTGAACATCTGGAAAAAAAAAGTTTGAAAATCGGACCAACGGCGTGGAAGTGATGGCCTTTAACGTAAAACCGTGGATTATAGCGCCACCTTCAGGCCGATTCGAAAAATCTTTCTTGAGCAGCTACCTGCCAACAATATCTGTCATTGGGCCAAATGTCAGGTCTCTACCATTTACCAACTCACGGGAATTTGCGTTGGGGCAGATGAACAACAAGAATAATAAACCGGCACAAAAACAATAGGGTTTCAGCCCCTTCAGGGCTTGAACCCCTAATAAACCAGCACAAAAACAATAGGGTTTCAGCCCCTTCGGGGCTTGAACCCCTAATAATAAACCGGCACAAAAACAATAGGGTTTCAGCCCCTTCAGGGCTTGAACCCCTAATAATAATAATAATAATAAACCAGCACAAAAACAATAGGGTTTCAGCCCCTTCAGGGCTTGAACCCCTAATTAGATTTTTTTTTTTAATCGAGTCCCACCACTAATATATATAATAATAATCATTATTATTATTACGCTATCGATAATTTTCCCGAATTTCGATTATGGAAATTGATTCAAAATGCCCATCCCTACCGGGGACCAAGGCACACAAAGCACCTCACGTGCGAGTCGCCGTCTGCCATGACCGTCGAGCGGCACTCGCGGCAGAGGCGCAAGCCTGGGCGGCAGGTGTTTTGGGCCGGGCGCTGCCTCGCTCTGCCCGTCTCGCTGAACTTGCTCATCGCTCATCTTGAAGGTTGTCGCCATCTTGAAGAGTGAAGAGAAGTCTTCAGTTGGTACTCACGTGAGGTATTGCATCCAATAGACAAAGACCAAGAGAGGGCTGAAGCTGATTTTGAAATAAAACCATTTCCTGGTTACTGTGAAGCAACACTGATATTCTGTTGCGTTACTTACAAGCTGGACGAGTGACTGTGCAGAGCCAAAGCCTGTTTGGGGTGGGTGGGCGTGGCAGGCGGCGACCTGCCGAAGCTCTGGTCACTGTAGGATCTCCGTATGGGACTCTGTCACATAAGAGGGGACCAAGCAGACAGCAACACACTTCTTCAGTGTCATGCCACACTGGTAGAGTTTTGCTACAAAATGGAATGTTCCATGAGACAGCGTACACATGTGACACCTGCTTTAGATCATGGTTGATAGTACCAAATAATAATAATAGGTTTTAAAAGATGCTAAGTCCTTGGCTGGCAAAATGATGAAATGTGGATGAGAGGAATGACTAGACTCTAAATGGCCTATAAATGGTAAATGGCGATTTACAGTCAGTAGGTACATTCACCCATTCACACACCGATGGCAGCAGGCTACCACGCAGGGTGCTGGCACACCAACAGGAGCAATTTGGGGTTCAGCGTCTGCATACTGCATTACTCTACAGACCCTGATATTACTACAGTACATATATACTGCATTACTCTACAGACCCTGATATTACTACAGTACATATATACTGCATTACTCTACAGACCCTGATATTACTACAGTACATACTGCATTACTCTACAGACCCTGATATTACTACAGTACATATATACTGCATTACTCTACAGACCCTGATATTACTACAGTACATACTGTATTACTCTACAGACCCTTATATTACTACAGTACATACTGTACTACTATACAGACCCTGATATTACTACAGTACATACTGTATTACTCTACAGACCCTGATATTACTACAGTACATACTGTATTACTCTACAGACCCTTATATTACTACAGTACATACTGTATTACTCTACAGACCATGATATTACTACAGTACATACTGTATTACTCTACAGACCCTGATATTACTACAGTACATACTGTATTACTCTACAGACCCTTATATTACTACAGTACATACTGTATTACTCTGCAGACCCTTATATTACTACAGTACATACTGTATTACTCTACAGACCCTGATATTACTACAGTACATACTGTATTACTCTTCAGACCCTTATATTACTACAGTACATACTGTATTACTCTGCAGACCCTTATATTAACAGTACATACTGTATTACTCTACAGACCCTTATATTACTACAGGAAATACTGTATTACTCTACAGACCATTATATTACTACAGTACATACTGTATTACTCTGCATACCCTTATATTACTACAGTACATACTGTATTACTCTACAGACCCTTATATTACTACAGTACATACTGTATTACTCTACAGACCCTTATATTACTACAGTACATACTGTATTACTCTACAGACCCTTATATTACTACAGTACATACTGTATTACTCTACAGACCCTTATATTACTACAGTGCATACTGTATTACTCTGCAGACCCTGATATTACTACAGTAAATATTGTATTACTCTACAGACCCTTATATTACTACAGTACATACTGTATTACTCTACAGACCCTTATATTACTACAGTACATACTGTATTACTCTACAGACCCTTATATTACTACAGTACATACTGTATTACTCTGCAGACCCTTATATTACTACAGTACATACTGTATTACTCTACAGACCCTTATATTACTACAGTACATACTGTATTACTCTACAGACCCTTATATTACTACAGTACATACTGTATTACTCTACAGACCCTTATATTACTACAGTGCATACTGAATTACTCTGCAGACCCTGATATTACTACAGTACATACTGTATTACTCTACAGACCCTTATATTACTACAGTACATACTGTATTACTCTACAGACCCGTATATTACTACAGTACATACTGTATTACTCTGCAGACCCTGATATTACTACAGTACATACTGTATTACTCTGCAGACCCTTATATTACTACAGTACATACTGTATTACTCTACAGACCCTTATATTACTACAGTACATACTGTATTACTCTGCCGACCCTTATATTACTACAGTACATACTGTATTACTATGCAGACCCTGATATTACTACAGTACATACTGTATTACTATACATACCCTGATATTACCACAGTACATACTGTATTACTCTACAGACCCTTATATTACTACAGTACATACTGTATTACTCTACAGACCCTTATATTACTACAGTACATACTGTATTACTCTGCAGACCCTGATATTACTACAGTACATACTGTATTACTCTGCAGACCCTTATATTACTACAGTACATACTGTATTACTCTACAGACCCTTATATTACTACAGTACATAGTGTATTACTCTGCCGACCCTTATATTACTACAGTACATACTGTATTACTATGCAGACCCTGATATTACTACAGTACATATTGTATTACTCTACATACCCTGATATTACTACAGTACATACTGTATTACTCTACATACCCTGATATTACTACAGTACATACTGTATTACTCTACATACCCTGATATTACTACAGTACATACTGTATTACTCTGCATACCCTGATATTACTAGAGTACATACTGTATTACTCTGCAGACCCTGATATTACTACAGTACATACTGTAAACTCTGCAGACCCTGATATTACTACAGTACATACTGTATTACTCTGCAGACCCTGCACTAGGTCCCAAGACTATCTGGTTCTTGAAAATCGTGTCCGCACTGAGATTGGGAAATTGGCGTTCTCTTACTATGCTCCACACAAGTGGAACGATACAAAAACTAATTAAATTGGTTAGGCTAATCCCTTTTAATCAATTTAAATGCCTGTTAAATGACATAGAGCAGTGCAAATGTGCGTGTTTTCTCTAAATTATTTTCTCTGTAATACTGCAATACTGTAATATTGTCTGTGTCTATGTTGTTCTTTTTATGTACGCAGGGCGTCCTTGTAAAAGAGAGCTTGCTCTCAATGGTCTTTCCCTGTTTAAATAAAGGTATGATGACGATTACTACATTACATACTGTATTACTCTACAGACCCAGATATTACTACAGTGCATACTGCATTACTCACAGTCCCGTGGGAAGATCGAGTTGAGGAGGCTTATGAGCGCAAGAAAGCTAGGTATGCTGAAATGGCAGCAGAGGCAGAGCAGCGAGGTTGGAGGGCTCGAGTGCGGCCTGTAGAGGTGGGCTGCCGTGGTTTTGTGGCAAAGTCCGTTATTGCCTTACTAACTGAGTTGGGCATTCGGGGACGGAGCCTGAAACTTGCGGTTAGCAACATGTCTCAGGCAGCAGAACGAGCAAGTGAATGGCTGTGGATAAGGAGGAAACATGCTAGCTGGGGAGCTCGCTAAGGTCAGATTGATTGTTTGTTGTTGGTCATGATTAACGGTCCGCATCAACAGGGCTGAATCATTGACAGTGGTGGTGTAGTTAGGGATTGTTTGTTGTTGGTCATGATTAACGGTCCGCATCAACAGGGCTGAATCATTGACGGTGGTGGTGTAGTTAGGGATTGTTTGTTGGTCATGATTAACGGTCCGCATCAACAGGGCTGAATCATTGACAGTGGTGGTGTAGTTAGGGATTGTTTGTTGGTGGTCATGATTAACGGTCCGCATCAACAGGGCTGAATCATTGACAGTGGTGGTGTAGTCAGGAATGTCATACCGAATCGACCTGGATAGCTAGGCTTAGATAGTGAGGTAATATGCAGTTGTGCGGTGGTAGCATGGAGGGGGGTGTTTCCAGGACGCTGGATTACACCGTTAAGCCTTCTTGAGGTGTCGTGGGCCTAACTTAACGAAACGTCGGTGAAGGAAGGTGCCCACTTGAAAACCCGAATGACATGCTTCATACTGCTGTTGGCTAGGGTAGGTAACTGGTGATTTGTGTCTTGTTTATTAGTTTGTTAGCCTGTTAGCTTGTTTTATTCTGGATTGGGCTTCTAAATGTGTTTTTCCTCGGATTTTGGCACAAGGGATAGTAACATCTTGTCCTGTGTATTAATTAATACTAAAGCTAGCTTAGGCTAGTGACTGTTGTGAATAGTGCAGCTGACAACTAGGGAAAGACCTAGTGACAGCATGGAAAGACAGCTGACAGGAGGGATTAGACCCCACCGGGGCTGCAATGGGTTAGCTGCTCATTGTGGCAGTAGCCAAGGCCAATAGGCCATTGGTTACACCCAAACTTGCTACGAAACAGAATTATGAAAAAACACCCCTAGAGTCTGCGAGAGCGGGGGCGGAAGATGACTCACCTATGGTTGACACGGTTATTGACTCTGGAACGGACTTGACTATGAGTAGGGAAAACATGTCAGTGGAAGCCACTAGTTCAGATGTAGATGGAAAGAAGCGTCAGGTTTGCTTGTGTGGCTGGCAGAAGGTAACAACTTTGAGGGGCCTTAGAATCCATCAAGGCAGGAAGAGGTGCTTGGTAGAGGGAACACAGGGACCCCGCATTGATAATTATTTCTTAAGAAGTTTATCAAGTCAGTCGGGTGAAGTCCAGCGACAGGAAGTAACCCACAGCTCGCAGGACATCAGCACCCCTGATGTTGAGGCAGGTCCTAGCACCGAGGAAAGCAGAGAGGCCAGCCAGCCAAAAAGGGAGAAGATTAGCGGTCAGAAGCCTAGAGTTAAGTGGCCAGGTGCAGCGGAAAGTAGGAAGTGGGAAGATATCAATAGTGATTTGGTTAGGATGTTAGAGAAGCTTAAAGGAACTGCTGAGAGTAAGTTGGAGAAAATGGGAGATTGTATTTATGATTATGGTAAGGAAAGGTTTGGCGTCTTTGAGAAAAGGAAGAAACTAGAGGGTGAGGTAGTTAAATCTAGGCGCCAACAAGAGATAGATAGACTTATCCAGGAGAGAAGACAGCTTAAGAGGCAGTGGAGGAAAGCTACAGAGGTTGAGAAGGAAGGCATTGATTGCTTGCAGTCAGATGTGAGGGATCGGTTGGCAGTTTTAAGAAGAGCAGAGAGCATTAGGAAAAATAGGAAAAAGAAAGAGCGAGCTAGAATAGCATTCTATAAGGATCAATTTAGATTTGTGAAGTCATTGTTTAGTAAGGAAAAGAATGGTAGCCTTATGGTACCTAAGCAGAAGCTTGAGGAATATTTGGAGGAGGTTCACAAAGATAGGGAAAGGTTTAGAGAGATGACAGTCCCAGCTGATATTCCACCTATTGGTGAAATAGAGAGCCAGTGTGATGATAGCCCACCAAGGTGGAAAGAAGTTCAAGAAGTAGTGAGACGTGCAAGGGCCTCTTCAGCCCCGGGTCCTAATGGAGTCCCCTACCGGCTGTATAAGAGTGCTCCAGATGTGTTGCAGTTTCTATGGAAGCTGATGAAGGTAGTCTGGAAGAAGCAGGTTATTCCTAAGGCATGGCGTAGAGCAGGGGGAATCTTCATTCCTAAAGAAAGGGACTCGTTAGAGATAAGTCAGTTTAGACCTATCAGTCTACTTAATGTTGAAGGGAAGGTTTTCTTTAGTGTTGTGGCACAGAGGCTGTCTAGTTATCTAGAAAAGAATAGGCTAATAGATACTTCGGTGCAAAAGGCTGGAATTCCCGGCTTCTCCGGGTGCTTAGAGCACACCAGCATGATCTGGCACCAAATCCAGTCAGCTAGGCGTGAGAAGAGAGACCTGCATGTAGTATTCTTGGACCTGGCTAATGCTTTCGGGTCAGTGCCGCATAGTCTGTTATGGGAGGCCTTTGATTTCTTTAGAGTGCCAGGTAGTATAAAGAGCTTAGTTAAAGCCTACTTCTTAGATATTCAACTCTGCTTTACCACAGCAGAGTACACTACAGCTTGGCAGCAGCTGGAGATAGGCATTATGGCAGGGTGTACAATTTCCCCATTAGCTTTTACCATGGCAATGGAGATCATTATTAGGGCTTCAAAATGGGTAGTGGGTGGAGAAAGGCTGCAGGGAGGGCTGCGGCTCCCTCCAATTAGGGCATACATGGATGACATGACGACTATGACGTCAACCGCTCCATGTACTAGCAGATTGTTGGATAAGTTAAATAGTAATCTGCAGTGGGCTAGAATGAAAGTGAAGCCAAGTAAGTCCAGGAGTATTTCAATCATTAAAGGGAGGGTAGTAGGTAAGAAGTTTGTTATAAATGATGAGGTGGTGCCTACAGTGTTAGAGAAACCAGTCAAGAGTTTGGGAAGATGGTATGATGCAAGTCTCAGTGATAAGGGACAGTTTGAGGAGGTGAGGCAGGAAATGATTCAAGGTATTTCAAGTATAGACAAGTCAGGGCTCCCAGGAAAGTTAAAGTTGTGGTGTTTGCAGTTTGGATTGTTGCCTCGGTTGATGTGGCCACTGACAGTGTATGAGGTTCCCCTTTCAAAGGTAGAAAAGCTAGAAAGGATGATTAACTCATTCATTAGAAAATGGCTCGGAGTCCCACGCTGCCTAAGCAGTGTAGCCTTATATGGGAAAGGCATATTGGAATTGCCATTATCTAGCCTGACAGAGGAGTTCAAGTGTGCTAAGGTTAGACTGGAAATGACTCTGACTCAGTCAAAGGATCCAGTGGTTAGGAGTGTAGCGCCCACAGTTAAAACAGGGAGGAAGTGGAACCCAAAGGAGGCAGTACAGCAAGCACAGTCAGCTCTTAGACACAGGGATATCATAGGTCAGGTGCAGCATGGGCGTGGAGGCTTAGGGTTGTGCATAGGGAAACCTGTGTGGAACAAGGCATCAGTAATAGAAAAGAGGAAGATGGTAGTTGAAGAAGTACATAGGCAAGAGGAGGCAGTAAGATGTACTAAGGCAGTGTCGCAGGCAAAGCAAGGACAGTGGGTGAACTGGGAGAGTGTAGAGAAGAGAAAGTTGAAGTGGAGAGAGTTGTGGAGCATGGAGGCCAGCAGAATTAGATTTATTCTAGGGGCTACTTATGATGTGCTGCCATCTCCCCAGAACTTAAATCAGTGGTTGGGCGAGGATGGTGCCTGCCCGTTGTGTTCTAGTGTATGTACATTGAGGCATATACTGTCAGGGTGTAAGGTCAGTCTCTCCCAGGGGCGATACACCTGGCGTCACAACCAGGTGTTGAAATGTTTGGCAGCTGCAGTTGAGGAAAAGCGGCTAGAAGTAAATTCTCTAGTTGCTAGCAAAGAGAATAGACAGATCAAATTTGTACGTGAGGGAGAAAAGATTAGACCAATTAAGGTCAGGCACAAGTTAGGGCAGCTAAGTGTAGGTGGAGCCTGGGAAATGAGGGTTGACTTGAATGAACAGCTAGTCATCCCAGCATATATAGTTAGCACCCGGCTACGTCCGGACTTGTTACTGTGGTCTGAGGTAGAGAAGAGAGTTTATTTTATCGAACTCACAGTCCCGTGGGAAGATCGAGTTGAGGAGGCTTATGAGCGCAAGAAAGCTAGGTATGCTGAAATGGCAGCAGAGGCAGAGCAGCGAGGTTGGAGGGCTCGAGTGCGGCCTGTAGAGGTGGGCTGCCATGGTTTTGTGGCAAAGTCCGTTATTGCCTTACTAACTGAGTTGGGCATTCGGGGACGGAGCCTGAAACTTGCGGTTAGCAACATGTCTCAGGCAGCAGAACGAGCAAGTGAATGGCTGTGGATAAGGAGGAAACATGCTAGCTGGGGAGCTCGCTAAGGTCAGATTGATTGTTTGTTGTTGGTCATGATTAACGGTCCGCATCAACAGGGCTGAATCATTGACAGTGGTGGTGTAGTTAGGGATTGTTTGTTGTTGGTCATGATTAACGGTCCGCATCAACAGGGCTGAATCATTGACGGTGGTGGTGTAGTTAGGGATTGTTTGTTGGTCATGATTAACGGTCCGCATCAACAGGGCTGAATCATTGACAGTGGTGGTGTAGTTAGGGATTGTTTGTTGGTGGTCATGATTAACGGTCCGCATCAACAGGGCTGAATCATTGACAGTGGTGGTGTAGTCAGGAATGTCATACCGAATCGACCTGGATAGCTAGGCTTAGATAGTGAGGTAATATGCAGTTGTGCGGTGGTAGCATGGAGGGGGGTGTTTCCAGGACGCTGGATTACACCGTTAAGCCATCTTGAGGTGTCGTGGGCCTAACTTAACGAAACGTCGGTGAAGGAAGGTGCCCACTTGAAAACCCCAATGACATGCTTCATACTGCTGTTGGCTAGGGTAGGTAACTGGTGATTTGTGTCTTGTTTATTAGTTTGTTAGCCTGTTAGCTTGTTTTATTCTGGATTGGGCTTCTAAATGTGTTTTTCCTCGGATTTTGGCACAAGGGATAGTAACATCTTGTCCTGTGTATTAATTAATACTCTACAGACCATATTACTACAGTAAATACTGTATTACTCTACATACCATGATATTACTACAGTACATACTGCATTACTCTACAGACTCTGATATTACTACAGTAAATACTGTATTACTCTACAGACCCAGATATTACTACAGTACATACTGTACTACTCTACAGAAGAAATTACTACAGTACATACTGTACTATACAGAATAAATTACTACAGTAAATACTGTATTACTCTACAGACCCATAAATTACTACAGTACATACTGTATTACTCTACAGACCCTGATATTACTACAGTACATGGTGTATAACTCTACAAACCCATAAATTACTACAGTACATACTGTATTACTCTACAGACTCTGATATTACAGTACATACTGTATTACTCTACAGACTCTGATATTACTACAGTACATACTATATTACTCTACAGACCCTGATATTACTACAGTTAATACTGTATTACTCTACAGACCCTGATATTACTACAGTACATACTGCATTACTTTACAGACCCTGATATTACTACAGTACATACTGTATTACTTTACAGACCCTGATATTACTACAGTACATACTAGGGATGGGCATTTCTAGCAAAAACACTATTCGAAATTCGCTGGCCAAATTCGAATTTAATTCGAATTTCGAAAAAAAAAAAAAAATGTAAAAAAAAAAAAAAAATTTTTTTTTTTTTTTTTTTTACATTTTTAATTTTTTTTACATTGACATTTTCGAAAATAAAAAACAGTTTTGACAATCATGAGTGGTTGTGGTTCATTAAATATTTAGTAGGCTCAGGTCTGAGTGCCAAAGGGGTGCCAAAGTCACCCCCTCTCCCTCTTCATGGGATTTCATCCGCCATTCATTTTTCCATAAACCTTGCTTAAAATGCTTATAGCGATTTGCCTATACTTAGAATCAGGGGAGACAATGCAACATTTCACTAAAAAAAAAAAAAAAAAAATTTTTTTTTTTTTTTTTTTTTTTTCGAATTTCGAATTTCAATAATAAAAGTCGACCTTGATAATAACAACGATTATTCGAAAATTCGAAATTCGATGCCCATCCCTAGTACATACTGTATTACTTTACAGAGCCTGATATTACTACAGTACATACTGTATTACTTTACAGACCCTGATATTACTACAGTACATACTGTATTACTCTACAGACCATGATATTACTACAGTAAATACTGTATTACTCTACATACCATGATATTACTACAGTACATACTGTATTACTCTACAGACCCTGATATTACTACAGTACATACTGTATTACTCTACAGACCCTGATATTACTACAGTACATACTGTATTACTCTACATACCCTGATATTACTACAGTACATACTATATTACTCTACAGACCATGATATTACTACAGTAAATACTGTATTACTCTACAGACCCAGATATTACTACAGTAAATACTGTATTACTCTACAGACCATGATATTACTACAGTAAATACTGTATTACTCTACAGACCCAGATATTACTACAGTAAATACTGTATTACTCTACAGACCCAGACATTACTACAGTACATACTGTATTACTCTACAGACCATGATATTACTACAGTAAATACTGTATTACTCTACAGACCCAGATATTACTACAGTAAATACTGTATTACTCTACAGACCATGATATTACTACAGTAAATACTGTATTACTCTACAGACCCAGACATTACTACAGTACATACTGTATTACTCTACAGACCCTGATATTACTACAGTGAATACTGTATTACTCTACAGACCCAGATATTACTACAGTAAATATTGTATTACTCTACAGACCCTGATATTACTACAGTACATACTGTATTACTCTACAGACCCAGATATTACTACAATACATACTGTATTACTACACACACGCACGCATGCGCGCACACTTTCTTTCTTCCTTTTTTTTCATTCCAAATACTACATATCTATTTGAAAATTTAAGAAATGTGATTTAATGTTAAATTACCAATATTTCAACTGGCTCACTTAGTTTGCAAGCTATTTAATTTTAATTGTCACCAAAAAATGTTTTATAATACAATTTGTATAGATCAAATGTTAGTGATACCTGAAGCGGCTCCCGGTAGAAGACGTCTCCATCCCCCTCCCAGCAGGGCTCTAGGTTGGCTTTGGACGGAGTGAACAGGGGTCTGGAGCTCATGTCAGGGGTTTCTGTAGAGAAGGTTAAAAAATAGATTTAAAAAAAAAAGACTAATGAACTAATAAAGCTTGACTTGCAGATAAAAACAGGTTTCAGAAAGCCAATGTGTGAAATGACTTTTTCTAGTCTTAAAGCTATCTGGAATATCAAACTAGAGAAACCAAGCTGGTAAAAGCAGTGTATTTATGATAATATGGCTAATGAAACTATAAACGCGCAGAAGAAGAAAAGAAACAACAGGAACTTCATTCTTAACACATTCACTGCCAGCTGTTTTTTTTTTTACTGTAGGTAGCTTTTGCCAGAGGGGTTTTTTGAGGATTCTGGCTCATCTTTCAAGACCTGAGGATTCTTTTCTGCTAAGATTTTGTGAACACAAAATATCTAAAAAGAACTAATAGAATGTGTGCTTTCTCTGTCTAAAAGAGTTAGTTTGTAGAGTTAGTAGTTATGTAGGCATTAGCACTTGAATACAGCATGGTTTCAGCGTCTGAAAATTTATTCTGAGATAAATGGCTTTTTGTGAAATTCGATAGAACAGTCACTTTAACCATTCATTTTTGGCATCAGTAAGACGTCAGACATCTAAACAATAGTTTTGAACAGTAATTTCCTCCATAACAGCAGGAAACACCCCTCTCCTTCAAACTCCTCCCTCCGTGTGTGTTCTTCTTGGCTGCGTGTCACAAGCTCGTTTCTGTTGCTGCTGTAACCTCGCGTCACCAGGCTCACTGCTTTGCTGCTGCCTGTCTGCTGGCGGCCGCTCTTTGGGCGAGTCTGGTGGGCTCGCTCGTTTCTTGGAGTTTCGGTTGAGAGCTTTGATGAAGCTTTTGCGATTCTGGTCTTATTTATGCTGCGTGTTTCAAAGTGTGTTCCACCCGTAATCTATTATGCAAATTTGCAATCCCGCACCGCCAGCAATCAGCGCGAAAACGAAAGCGTTTTCGCCAATCCATTTTCATGAGAATGGCTTCCTCACACTGCTTTTTGCTTGCCTTCCTCTAGTCAGGAGAGCACTGTCGCCACTTAGTGGGTCGGTGGAATGGGTTGTACACGTTCGGTAGCTCCAATATTTATATAAAAGATGTAAAAGGGTTAGATGCACATCCCACGGTCAAATTTTTTTTTTCATTTTTTTGACGTATTAATACGTCATTGGCAGTCAACCGTTGGATTTTTTTTGACGGATTAATACGTCATTGGCAGTGAACGTGTAAGAGATACATGTATGAATTCAAATACATCAAATAAAGCAGAAATGTACCCCCCCCCCCCATAAAACAAAAACAAAACAACAATCTTAAACTAAAAAACTTCATTTGATTTTCACTAACTATGGCTTCAACATAGGTTTGGTGATGGGCGCAAAACACAGGGTTTCTATTCCAGATTCCACACTTTTTCCAGACCTTAATTTCTTGATTTGATTTTAAGATTTTGGTGCTCAGTATGATTTACATCAGTTTTGGAAAATGTCATATATTGTGACAATACAACATTTGTCTGATTCTTTTCCAAACTTTTTTGTGCAAGGTTCCAACTTACCAACATTGGCTGAGTTTCCCAACAAAGAAGCTTCTTAAGAGTTAAGAAGCTTCTTAAGGAGTTAAGAAGGCTCCAAAGAACTGTTTCCCAAACGCCTTCTTAACACGTTCACTGCCGTCGACGAGATATCTCGTAAAAAAAAATCCAACGGTTGACTGCCGTCGACGAGTTATCTCGTCAAAAAAAAAAAAAATTGACGGTGGGACGTGGATCAAACCCTTTTACATCTCCTATAAAAATATGGGAGCTATTGAATGTGTATAATCTATTTTACCGACCCACTAAGTGGCGACAGTGCTCTCCAGACGAGAGAAAGCCAAGAAAAAACAGCAGCGTGAGGAAGCCATTCTCATGAAAATGGATTGGCGAAAACGCTTTCGCGCTGGGAGCTGGCGGTGGGGGATTGCAAATTTGCATAATAGATTATGGGTGCAACACACTTTGAAACACCAGCAGAAAGCCCAGAATCGCACGCAGCTTCATCAGCTCACAACCGAAAACGCAGAAACGAACGAGCCCGATTTTACAGTCTAATCCAGACTCGCCCGACGAGCGGCCGCGCCAGCAGCAGCAGCACAGACAGACAGGCAGCAGAAACTCGCCTGTGACAAACACTGCAAAGCCACCAGAGACACACCTACGGAGGGAGGAGTTTGAAGGAGAGGGGGGTGCGGGTGCTGTTATGGAGGAAATTACTGTTCAGAACGATATTGTTTAGATGTCTGATGTCTCACTGATGCCAAAAATAAATGGTTAAAGTGACTGTTCTGCCTGTTCTATCGAATCACGCACGCACGCACGCACGCACGCACACACACACACACACACACACACACACACACACACACACACACACACACACACACACACACACACACACAATACAGTATACACACTTGCCCAAGGGCACCCATAATCACAGGCACGTGAGGTGCTTCTAAAAATCCATTTATTTCAAAACTCTCTGAAAATCTCTGAAACCATGCTGTATTCAACTGCTAATGCCTACATAACTACTAACTCTACAAACTAACTCTTTTAGACAGAGAAAGCACACATTCTATTAGTTCTTTTGAGATATTTTGTGTTCACAAAATCCTAGCAGAAAATAATCCTCGGCTCTTGAAAGATGAGCCAGAATCCTCAAAAAAAACCTTGGCAGAAGCTACCTACAGTAAAAAAAAAACTGTTGGCAGTGAATGTGTTAACAGAAGAGAAAAATAAAAAAAATAGAAGGTAGGGCTGTGCGATTAATCGATTTTGAATCGTAATCGAATTAATTAGTTAGGACGATGTTAAAAAAATGAAAATCGTAAAATCGTTTTTTTTTTTTTTTTTTTTTTTTTTAATTTAATTTTCACTTTAACTAGGGTAAGTACGTTACGCAGGGCGGCTCTCTATCATGTACGCATGCTGCTACTTGTCCATTCTCACCGCTGTAAAGTCTCTCTAGAGGCTGTGATACTGCTACTAAAAACAGCAGCACAATGGACTTATTTCAACACCTCCGACCAAAAAGCAGCTTGTTGCACTGCCGGCTGTAGCCTACAAGATAACGATTGCCACAACACACTCACGCGCGCACACGAACACAGACATTATCACCGGACGATGAAACGTTGCCTTTACAGTTCACATAATAACAAAACAACACGTGAGGCCACCGAGTACTGATAGATTGGCTGTATTCATGGCTGCCTCAGCTGCCTCACCTGTCCCTGTGTGTCTGAATTTCCCCCTAACTGCTATCGCAGTTCCACGCATTCCTGTTGTGACTTTGTGTTATTCTAGTACAGATATAACTCCGAGCACGGGTGGTCGCTTAGACACTAATATAATTATCTCACCGAGGAACACGCAAATCCACCAGTGTCAAGTTAGCAAGCAACAGCCAGGAAGTTAAGCATAGCAGCGGCAAGCTAAAACAGGAAGTTGAGTTGTTCTACCTTCAGAGTAAAAGCGTAAATTGTCAATTATGGAAAAAAGGGGGGAAAAGAGCTCTGCAGGGCAACAAATGTTTAGAGAAGTATAATAGTATAATAAATCGAAATTGAAATCGAAAATCGGGTTTTGAGAGAAAAAATCGTCAATTTTAGTTTTAGGCAAAATCGCACAGCCCTAATAGAAGGCTCTTAACACGTTCACTGCCAATGACGAGTTGAGTCGTCAAAATAAATCCAACGGTTGACTGCCAATGACGAGTTGAGTCGTCAAACTGTTTTTTCAGTGGTTTCCACTAGCTGGCGCCCTTGGGCAATAGGTGAATGTGGATCCGACCTCTCCCGCTGCCCCGGAAGTACTCTAACAAAGATTTGTATATAAGGAAGGCGGGATCCTTTCTTCCGGGTGGGTTGAAGTAGGTTGGTTTAGATACAGAGACAGACAGCATTACATAGCGATTTATAGATAGAGAATTTCAGCAATTTAGCAATTTAGAGTCAGATTTAGAGCGAGTTGGTTAGCGTAGTTGATTTAGTTTGTAGTTGTTAGTACAGTAGTAGTGTTTAGTATAGTCTTTATAGTAGATCTTTAGTTTAGATAGTTAGTTAGCGCGTAGTTACTGTAGTTAGCTTAGCTCATTTAGCATTAGCGTTAGCGTCAGTTCGTATTTAGCATTAGCGTTAGCGTCAGTTCATTTTAGTATTTAGCGTTAGTTCAGTTTGATCGAGTTGGTAGCCGGTAGATTAGCCTTATTTCAGTTCAGTTTAGTAGCAGTAGTTGTTTTATTTCAGTTTAGTTGGGAGTGGGTGGCGTGTTTGTGCCATGCCGGGCAAACGCAAGCGGTCTTCGGCGGCCAAACGCAAGCGATCGGCGGATCAG
The DNA here is from genome assembly GCF_964638095.1 of Poromitra crassiceps. Taxonomy (NCBI): domain Eukaryota; kingdom Metazoa; phylum Chordata; class Actinopteri; order Beryciformes; family Melamphaidae; genus Poromitra; species Poromitra crassiceps. The sequence goes on from NC_139623.1 coordinate 51,408,385, forward strand.
AGATCATTGCTCGATTTATTTTCCGTACGAAATGAGCTTGTGCCGGAGACCGATTCCGAGGTCTCGGATGATGAACGGGGTGAGCCCATGCATGTCGCGGCTGCGGCTGCTGGGCTGACTGAGTCCGAGTCGAGTGACCTCACGTCTTCCCCAGACGCGGAGGATTCTGAAGAATGGGCCCCGTCCAGGAGCGAAGCTCCACAGAGCAGTGGTAAGACGATGTTTGAGATGACTTGTGTAACTTGTGTAATTACTATGACTGTACAAAAGCCAGCAGTCAGTCAATTCATTTTACTGAATTTCAGACTCTGAAGATGAGCCTGTAGCAGCCAGCTGTAGCGGTACAGCATCTGGTGCCACAGCCTCTGGTGCCAGGAAAATGGGTAAGATCACAATTCAGAATCAGGTTTATTTTCACATCACAGGTTCCAGCCAGAATTCCAGAAATTCTAGAACTCCAGAATTCAGTACCACACATATAAAAAACACTATTTTATGGTAATTATGTATTTCTATAATTTGCAGATGGAGCTGGAAGTGGGAAACGTCCTCGGCCTGCAGGTCCTGAGTGGTGTGACGTTGACTGGGAGCCAACCCACATCCCCTTCACAGCAGAACCGGGTCCTCATAGTGGTGGTGCTGCTCAACCAGTGGACTTCTTCCAGCTCTTCCTAAATGATGAGCTGCTCCAGGACATTGTAGTCCAAACTAACTTGTATGCGCAGCAGTGCATCAGTCAGGTCAGTGAGGCTCTGCCACATTCAAGGCTTGGGAGGTGGAAGGACACTACAGTGGCAGAAATCAAGAGCTTCTTGGGACTATATTTCCTCACTGGGATCGTCAAGAAGCCTGAACTGTCCATGTACTGGTCCACAAATGAACTGCTTGCTACCCCCCACTTCAACAGAACCATGTCTCGCAACCGCTTTCAACTCCTAACACGATTCCTCCATTTCAGTGACAATGATGATGTTGACGATGCAGACAGGTTGTACAAGGTCCGGCCAGTTTTGAATGACCTGTTAGAGAAGTTCAGAGCCATGTTCACACCAAGTGAAAACATCAGTATTGATGAGGGGATGCTCCTGTGGCGTGGGCGGTTGGCCTTCAAAGTGTACAACCCACAGAAACCCATAAAGTATGGGATAAAGTCGTACATCCTCTGTGACTCCCAGACAGGTTACTGCTACAGCATGAAGCCGTACTGTGGTGAGCGGTCCTCCCTAGGCGAGACGGTGGAGTTCCTCCTCGGGGACTTGGCAGGGCAGGGTTACCACTTATACATGGACAACTATTACAACTCTGTTGCAATGTGTGCACAGCTGCTGAAGTGTCAGACCCATGTCTGTGGCACTCTGAGGAGGAACAGGGGCGAGCCACCTGCTACCAAGGTTACCAACCACACCGTGAAGATGGGGGAAACGGTCATGAGCCACAATGGTGGTTCTGGCCTGGCGCGACAAACGAATCGTGAAAATGGTTTCCACTATGCACGACGACACGATGGAGACAGTGCAGGTCAGGCAGAAAGGCAGCAGAGAGAGGGTCCCACACGCAAAACCCAAGTGCGTTGTAGACTACAACAAGTACATGAATGGGGTAGACAGATTGGACCAGAACATCGCATACTATCCCTTTGCCAGGAAGACATCCAGGTGGCCATTCAAGTTTGTCATGTACATGTTTCAAATGTCTTTTTATAACGCCTTTGTTCTGTACAAAGCTAAACACCCACAGAGAAAGTGTAAAACTTTGATGGATTTCATCCTGAGTGTTGTCGGTGCATGGACCAGACCTGTGGTGGAGGAGGAGATGGGTGGGGTGGGGGAGGAGGGGGGTGGCGGGGAGGAGGTGGGGGCTGGGGTGGGGGAGGAGGTGGGGGGTGGGGGGGAGGGCAGTGACCAACCTGCAACCAGGCCGGGCCGGGCCGGGCACCATACCTGGACCCTCAAAGCAGGCTGGAGGTCAATCTAGCGGGCCATGTACTGGCCATGTATCCAGCCTCACGCAAAAAAGATGGCCCAACGAGGAGGTGTAGAGTTTGTGCAAGGAATAATCTTAGAAGCGAGACACGCTACCGTTGTGTCGAATGTGATGTCCCATTACACAGGGCTGGCTGCTATGAGGCGTACCACTCACAGAAGAACTATGCTCAGTGGCACAAGTAGGCATGGGTCGTAAAAAAAAAAAAAAAACTGCCTGTTTTTGATGCTCTTTGTTTGATTGTTTGCTAGCTAGCAGGAATACATAAAAAGCACCTGCCGATTTTCATGTAACTTTGTGGATGGGTGTAACATGGGCCAAGGAAGTACCCATTACATTTTGGAGCAGTTCTGGATTCGGTGTACGAGCCCAAACCGGTTTGATCACGAACCGAAAAAAACTATAAAAAAAAAAAAAAACTATAAAAAAAAAAAAAGCTGAGTGACCTGTGGTCTGCTCTTGTTTTGTATTTATTTTGACATTTATTTATTTTATTATTGTATTATTCCTCCATTATTGAAAACAACTATTGTTCAGATGTCTGATGTCTCACTGATGCCACAAAATAAATGGTTAAAGTGACTGTTCTGCCTGTTTGATTGAATTTCACAAAACTGCATTTTTCTCAGCTTTCCTTCTCAGACGCTGAAACCATGCTGTATTCAACGGCTAATATCTACATAACTACTAACTCTACAAACTAACTCTTTTAGACAGAGAAAGCACACATTCTATTAGTTATTTTGAGATATTTTGTGTTCACAAAATCATAGCAGAAAAGAATCCTTGGCTCTTGTAAAATGAGCCAGAATCCTCAAAAAAAACCTTGGCAGAACCTACCTACAGTATTGAAAAAACGGCTGGCAGTGAATGTGTTAAGAAGCATCTTAACTGGAGCTGTCCACCATCTCGATGTGAGAGGTCCTCTGCGGCCCACTTGATGGCACTCTGAGCCCACCAGTGGGCCACGACCCAGTGGTTGAGAAACACTGTTGTAGAATAACCTAATCATGGTCATGTTAAACAAGAACTTCTTCTATTAAACATTATTTATTTCAGACATGGACTGCAGTTCAAATTGCTTTATATACACAGCATACAACAAAATTGCGAGAAACACTACAGAATTTAAGCAACCTTGGGTTCTGTGAAAGGTGCTATATAAATCCACAACATTACAAAAGGAATCCATTCTGATTAGAGCGATATAGCCTACGGTAAAACATTTAAAACACAAGTAACCATACATAGAGGGGAGATTTTCAAGTGTTCCCCAATTTTAAACACTAAAGGGTGCATGAAAGAAAGGAAAAAGGGAAAAACACAAGAGGAACAGTGGACACAAGTATCTCTTTTTACCTGACGCGGCTGGATCTGCCAGTGTTTTGTCATTAAGAAGGTGTTAAGAATGCCCCAGACCCTTCTTACAAACCTTCTTAACGAAAGATCATCTTAGCGCTAAGAAGCTTTTGGGAAACGCAGCCTTCTTAACGGAAGATAATTGGAAGATAATTTTAGGCTAAGAAGCAATCGGGAAACACGTTGGCTTCGTTGGCTTCTTACGGGAGCCTTAAGAAGGGTCAAAGAAGCTTCTTAGCGCTAAGAAGCTTTTGGGAAACGCATGCCTTCGTAAAGAAGCAATTGGGAAACGCGTTTGCTTCTCAAGGGGGCCTTAAGAAGGGTTAAATTATGGCTCAATTCCACCACATTTAACAGCCCTGCACAGCTCGTCCCCACTCGGCTCTAATCGTTTCGGCTCGATGGACGTTTTGCTTCCACCGCAGATCATCTGCCCCCACCCACCCCCGCCCCCGCATAGTAGGCTATAACATAACGTTACAATTAAATCCATCCACAGAACTTTTAAACTGAAATACTGGTGCCTCTAAATGACCTACAGTGTACATGGGCGAATCTGACAATCGGCCAGGAGAATGGATATCACTTTGTAGTTAGTCAAACTCAGGCATGCGCTGCGCTGCGCGCGGACGGAAGAGGCGCAACAGAGTGAAGCCTGCCCTGTACCCCGCGGCCTCTCACCAGGCAAGACCGCGGCTTCACCAAACACCCGCTGCGGCCTAGCGGAGCGCTGCAGCTCAACTAACGACAGGAGCTTGCTGAGCAGCGGACTTTTTTCACTCTGAAAACAATTGAAACCACCGCCACGACTTTATTTCACCAGAGGCGAAGGCAGCAACACAAAGACTGATGGAAATAACATAACAGAAGAGAATGTAAGCCCACTAAACTGGTATGCAGCGCATTGACAGTCAGTAGATAGAGTAAACACGATTCTGCCTGGCCAATCAGTCGTCTACAATGTTTTCACGTCACCGTATGAACCCGGGTTGACAGAATAGAACCTCGACAAAGCAGGTACGAAAAATAGCACGACTCGACCCCAATACAACCCGGGCTGGGACAGTTTAAACCGGTGGGATGAGACAATTTATCGAGTCGAGCGGAGCGGGATAGCGCTACTACCTGCGGTGGAAATGAGCCATTAGCTTCTTAGCGCAAAGAAGCTTTTGGGAAACCCAGCCATTATGGAAATGATCAAAAAAAATTTTTTATAGACATTACACTTTCTAGACAGGTGCAGGAACCATCTTCTCTGGAGCCACCTGTGCAGGTGAGCCTGTCAGTAGGATCTTTACAGGAATTCTCAAGTTAAATTCAATACCTTTTAAGACTTTTTTTAATACCCTTTCAATATATTTTAAGACCCCAACGTCACTTTCGTCACATCAGCAATAGGGTAGTCTCGCTGGCCAGCCTCCTCTCCCTTCCGTCCGAGGAATCTGGCGCCGCAGGTCTCCATTAGTGGGATTGCGATGGGCGGCGCTTAGCGGCAGTGCCCTTGGAAAATAGTTTCAAACAATCCAACTTGCCGTTTTCAGCGGGTAGCAACGAACTAGCGTGTAGGTTTCTGCCGTTAGCTTGCTAGCTATTTAGCGTCGTTGTTTTCACTGCTGCGGCAGGGCACTATTTACAGCGACACACAGGGAGGAGGGAGCAGAAGCCGCTCCGATTGACATGTTCGGAGCCAATGACAGAGCTTGTAATAAGCCGGGAGCGGACATCCGGCAGCGACTGAAACAGTCGCTCCAATGGGAGAGCAGAGTAGAGCAGGGGAAGGTTTATCCCAGTTATGGAGACCTGCGGCGCCAGACTCCTCAGACGGAAGGGAGAGGAGGCTGGCCTGCGAGACTAGCAATAGAGTGAATCACAAGTTTCATCACGATACAATATTATATACGGTAGATTATTTTGGCAATGATACCATTTATTTGCTGATATCACAAAGTCTGCCACAATATGATTTAGATTAAATTCAGGGGTCTGCGATGGATATGAGACAATAGCATATATACGTATGCCCATATAACACAATCAGCACAATAGCTATAAAAAAAATTTGGGATGGGACCGATCCGATCCAATATCGGTATCTGGTGCCGATACTGACGTAATTCACACATCGGAAATTGCCGATCCATGTGCCATGGGGATCAGAACTGAACAAAATGTGGATCGGGGCATCCCTACAAAATTGTATACCTCATCAAATGGCAATTAAGAGTTTTTATACTTTTAAAAGGGCCTTAATTTTCCCTAAATGGATTTATCAATTTCCAATCAATACTTCTCAAGACCCTGCGGATACCCTGGTCAGGGATGTTTTTTGTTTGTTTGTTTGTTTGTTTTTTCCTGGTCAGGGATGTGCATGCTGTAGGAGGAGGTCTGAACCTACCTGTGTAGGTCAGTCTGTCAGGGATGTGCATGCTGTAGGAGGAGGTCTGAACCTACCTGTGTAGGTCAGTCTGTCAGGGATGTGCATGCTGTAGGAGGAGGTCTGAACCTACCTGTGTAGGTCAGTCTGTCAGGGATGTGCATGCTGTAGGAGGTGTGAACCTACCTGTGTAGGTCAGTCTGTCAGGGATGTGCATGCTGTAGGAGGAGGTCTGAACCTACCTGTGTAGGTCAGTCTGTCAGGGATGTGCGTAGGATGGTATGAACCTACCTGTGTAGGTCAGTCTGTCAGGGATGTGCATGCTGTAGGAGGAGGTCTGAACCTACCTGTGTAGGTCAGTCTGTCAGGGATGTGCATGCTGTAGCAGGTGTGAACCTACCTGTGTAGGTCAGTCTGTCAGGGATGTGCATGCTGTAGGAGGTGTGAACCTACCTGTGTAGGTCAGTCTGTCAGGGATATGCATGCTGTAGGAGGTGTGAACCTACCTGTGTAGGTCAGTCTGTCAGGGATGTGCATGCTGTAGGAGGTGTGAACCTACCTGTGTAGGTCAGTCTGTCAGGGGTGTGCATGCTGTAGGAGGTGTGAACCTACCTGTGTAGGTCAGTCTGTCAGGGATGTGCATGCTGTAGGAGGTGTGAACCTACCTGTGTAGGTCAGTCTGTCAGGGGTGTGCATGCTGTAGGAGGTGTGAACCTACCTGTGTAGGTCAGTCTGTCAGGGGTGTGCATGCTGTAGGAGGTGTGAACCTACCTGTGTAGGTCAGTCTGTCAGGGATGTGCATGCTGTAGGAGGAGGTCTGAACCTACCTGTGTAGGTCAGTCTGTCAGGGATGTGCATGCTGTAGGAGGTGTGAACCTACCTGTGTAGGTCAGTCTGTCAGAGATGTGCATGCTGTAGGAGGAGGTCTAAACCTACCTGTGTAGGTCAGTCTGTCAGGGATGTGCATGCTGTAGGAGGAGGTCTGAACCTACCTGTGTAGGTCAGTCTGTCAGGGATGTGCATGCTGTAGGAGGAGGTGTGAACCTACCTGTGTAGGTCAGTCTGTCAGGGATGTGCATGCTGTAGGAGGGGGGCGGCGGCTCCTCGGGCCTCCTGCGGGGCTCCGCCCCCTCCTCCCACCGCTGCCCTGCCCCCACACTCAGCCGCTCGGGGACCACCATGTTCTTGTTGATGGTCTCCATGTAGACCGGGTCCCGGCCCGGGTGCCCAGACATGTCCCCCGGGAACGGAGTATAGGAGCCCATCCTCTGAAGCAACCTGGACACAGAAAGACTTACTTCAGTACGTACAGATTCAGTTAGCTGCACTGCTACAATCACAATGTATCATGTGACCTCATTTCTTAGCTGGGTGCACAAAAGATTTGTCTCCTCTGTATAGAGCGCCAAAGTCACGCCCTCTTCTCGGTTTGCCGTCCACACAGGGATTTCATCCGCCACTAATTTTTCCATAGACATTTTGTGAAATGCTTATGAAAACAGTTTTACTTGGTCAAATCAAGTGATTCAGCCATATTTAGAATTAGGAGAGACCATATACAGTAACAGTTCACTCTGAAGGAAAAAATATATAATTTTTGGCCGGTGTGTGCGCTATAAAAAGGGTCACACCTCCTTATGGTTTACTGCACCCTGACGAAGGCACTTTCGCCGAAACATGTTGGTGTAACCATTAAAACACAGCAGAGGAGATTTTGAGTGTGCGACTTCTTTTCTTTATGTTACTTTGAATGTTCATTAGTCTGCACCTCTTCAAACTTTTTGGGTGTGCTCCACTCTATATACTTTGAAATGCTCTCATCCTGGACCAAAGACCTTGAAATTTGACCTTGAAATGAAATTTTGGGGTTGGTTGAAAATGTGTGAGAATTACATGGCCTCAAAGTCAATTGCATCATTTTACCATTGATTTTAATGTTAATTTTGCACAAAAACAACTTTTTTGGGACCTCCAGCCATCTACCCCCAAAAACATCATGAATTCCCTGTATGTTAGGCATCCATCCTGGAGTCAAGGCTTAAAATTTGTAGTTTCTACTGTGTTTGGCTATTTCCCCCATTTCAACCAGTTATGGCACGGCAATCATGCAGTTCACATAAAATGTATGGGAAATAGATCCCTATGCCAAATATGGGGAAATGGTGGAAAACTGAATTTGACAGTGCAAACTATTTGAAGCCTTTACTCCAGAATGAATGCCTAAGACCAGGGATTTCATGTTTTTGGGGGAAATGGCTGGGACTCCTAAAAAAGCAAAAAGGCACTTTTTTGATTTTCGACTCTGAGCCATTTCCCCCCAAAAACATGAAATCCCTGGTCTTAGGCACTCATTCTGGAGCAAAGGCTTCAAATTAGTAGTTTTCACTTTCACTTTCACATAATGGCATTGGCAACTGCATGTAGTTGCCATATCTCACCACTAGATGACCCCCCAAGCCAAAACTTGGAAGAGAGTGAAACCCAGTGGAAACTACCAATTTGAACCCTTTAGTCCACAATGAATGCCTAAAATCAGAGAATTCATGATTTATTTATTCTGCACTTGTTTTGCTGTTTTCCATGTAAAAAGGCCTTTTTGTATGCTTTTCAATTGGGGAATTCTCCTTCAATCTAACCCTGCAAAAAAAACTGTTCCAGCCAATCTGGAACCAATCCAGCGACCAGGCTGGTATGCAAACTCAGGGACCTGGGACTAAACACAGCGATGTGCGACTGGATCCTGGACTTCCTGACAGACCGCCGCCAGGTGGTGAGGGTGGGCCTACTATGGGCTCCTATGCTGACCATCAGCATAGGAGCGCCCCAGGGGTGCGTCTCCAGCCCCTTCCGGTACGACCTCTACACCCACGACTGCGTGGCGACTCAAACTTCAAACACCATCGTGAAGTTTGCAGACGACACAGCAGTCGTGGGGCTGATCTCGGGGGGCGACGAGACGGCCTACAGAGAGGAGGTGAGGGTCCTGGAACAATGGTGCCAGGACAACCACCTCTCCCTGAACGTCTCCAAGACCAAGGAGATCATTGTGGACTACAGGAGAGGGGGGGGCGCACACCCCCCAATCACCATCAACGGCACAGTGGTGGAAAGGGTGGACAGCTTCAAGTACCTGGGAGTCAACATCCACCAGGACCTGACCTGGGCCGGCCACACCGCCACTGTTGTCAAAAAGGCCCAACAGCGAATACACGGACTCAGGCGCCTGAAGAAATTTGGGCTAAGGAAAGAAATCCTCACAGACTTCTACAGAGGCACCATTGAAAGCCTGCTGACTGGCTGCTTCACCACCTGGTACGGGAACTGTACCACCATGGACCGCAGGGTGCTACGGAGGGTGAGGCGCGCGGCCCAGCACGTAACAGGATGTGAGTTGCCAGAACTGCATGAACTGTATAACCAGCGGTGCCTCAGGAGGTCCCTGAAGATCATCAAAGACACAAACCATCCCCACAACAGCCTGTTCTCCCTGCTACCCTCAGGGAGGAGATACAGGGTTCCAATAGCACGCACAAATCGCTTGAGGAACAGTTTCTTCCCGCAGGCCACGAGACTCCTTAACATACGCAAATAGTGTAGTAGCCGTACCGTACCGTACTGCAGCTGCTACCATTATGTATGCCTAATGTTTAATTGTATGTTTAACAAGGTACATGCTATTTGCACCTGTATGTCAAATACGTCGAACTTAAAATGTCTGAACACGTCTAACGTATGCACAATGCCTAATGTTTAATTGTATGTTTAATAAGGTACATGCTATTTGCACTGCATGTCAAATACGTCGAATTTAAAATGTCTGTCTAACGTATGCACATGACATGTGCACCTATGTGCAATGAATATGCCACTGACTTGTCTTATCGCTATTCTGCCTTCTGCCTTATTGCCTATTGCTGCTTAGTATTGCTTATTGATGCCTATTTCTTATTGCTCATTGCTTGTTGCCTATTTGTACTATGTCGTAAACGGAGTCCACAGCACAAGAATTTCACACGTGATACTTGTACCATGGAGTGACAATAAAAATCTTGAATCTTGAATCTTTGACATAGCCCAGGCTAGGCTATGATAATCACCCCAAGAAAAATCCACTTTGCATTTATGGGAAGGACATTTTTGTGTGTTTTTAAGTGTACTTTTTACTGTACTGTACTGTACTGTACTGTACTGTACTGTACTGTACACTGCCATTTGAGGGGTTAAAATTCTGACTAAGTATGACATGTTGGTATGAGGTATGAAGTTACCAATGAGAAACAATGGGAAAAAAAGTAACGTTACAGTAGGCTACAGAGATGATTATAGACCTCTAACTATTATGACTTCAGTCTGCTGGGCTGATCAGGACAAACTGTTACCAAACAGATGTAACGCCCTTCACATTAACATGTTTGGGAAATCATTATGTCTCTTTTTGGTTTTGACAAATATTTCAGTCAAACTCTTCTCTCTATTTAACAAAACCTAACATTAGCCCAGTAACCATTATCAACCAAAAACTTTAATGTAACGTCCCAAAATCGGCGGTGTTTGCTCCACATGTGCCATTTCCATTCACTATTTTCAATTCTATATCATCATGATTTGCATAAAAACAGTCTATGATGAAAACCTATGTTGGCTAGCTAACGTTAGCTAGCTAGCTAGCAACAGGTTGCTAACATTAGGTGACGTTAACTAAGTTACCAAACAAACTCACGAGGTGACGTGACATCATGACATGACATGACATGACATGACATGACATGACATGGGACAATAAGCGTAACATTAGTTTGTCTCTGAATGTTATGGAAAGGTTAGTTAAATCAGGTAACTCAACAACAAACCTGTCGGTCACGGTGTCAAACCGGCTGCCTGTCAGTGTCAGTGGCTTCGCTTTGCTAACAACAAACAGCTCCAACGGTAGCTAGTCGCTAGCTGACTGTTGCTGGCGCTGCCTTCAAGTACTGACAGAAACGTCGTAATTTGGGAGTGTCCATCGACATTTACTAGTTGACAATTTGAATAGGTTAATTATTATTTAGGTCAGTGGGTTAATTACAGACGGAGCGGATATTATCGTACCAGCATAGAGATATTTGAAGATGACGGGGAAATGTAACATTATTGTTGTGTTGTATGAAGAAGAACGAGACTAGCAAGCAGCATAGCGTTAACAAGACGAGAGGTTATTTTACTGAACTATTCCAAGACAATTGCAGTGTGCATGTACATTCAGCCTAGTCTAGTAGTAGGGTGATACTGCCACCTACTGGGATGATATAGGAATGCATTTACAAGGCTATACCTATCCCTCTCTGACATCCTGACAATAAAAAACTAAAACAACAGCTTCAACCCAACACATCAATAGTTTTTTTTTTTTTTTTTTTTTTTTTTTTTTTAATGAAAAAACACCCCTAGAGTCTGCGAGAGCGGGGGCGGAAGATGACTCACCTATGGTTGACACGGTTATTGACTCTGGAACGGACTTGACTATGAGTAGGGAAAACATGTCAGTGGAAGCCACTAGTTCAGATGTAGATGGGAAGAAGCGTCAGGTTTGCTTGTGTGGCTGGCAGAAGGTAACAACTTTGAGGGGCCTTAGAATCCATCAAGGCAGGAAGAGGTGCTTGGTAGAGGGAACACAGGGACCCCGCATTGATAATTATTTCTTAAGAAGTTTATCAAGTCAGTCGGGTGAAGTCCAGCGACAGGAAGTAACCCACAGCTCGCAGGACATCAGCACCCCTGATGTTGAGGCAGGTCCTAGCACAGAGGAAAGCAGAGAGGCCAACCAGCCAAAAAGGGAGAAGATTAGCGGTCAGAAGCCTAGAGTTAAGTGGCCAGGTGCAGCGGAAAGTAGGAAGTGGGAAGATATCAATAGTGATTTGGTTAGGATGTTAGAGAAGCTTAAAGGAACTGCTGAGAGTAAGTTGGAGAAAATGGGAGATTGTATTTATGATTATGGTAAGGAAAGGTTTGGCGTCTTTGAGAAAAGGAAGAAACTAGAGGGTGAGGTAGTTAAATCTAGGCGCCAACAAGAGATAGATAGACTTATCCAGGAGAGAAGACAGCTTAAGAGGCAGTGGAGGAAAGCTACAGAGGTTGAGAAGGAAGGCATTGATTGCTTGCAGTCAGATGTGAGGGAGCGGTTGGCAGTTTTAAGAAGAGCAGAGAGCATTAGGAAAAATAGGAAAAAGAAAGAGAGAGCTAGAATAGCATTCTATAAGGATCCATTTAGATTTGTGAAGTCATTGTTTAGTAAGGAAAATAATGGTAGCCTTATGGTACCTAAGCAGAAGCTTGAGGAATATTTGGAGGAGGTTCACAAAGATAGGGAAAAGTTTAGAGAGATGACAGTCCCAGCTGATATTCCACCTATTGGTGAAATAGAGAGCCAGTGTGATGATAGCCCACCAAGGTGGAAAGAAGTTCAAGAAGTAGTGAGACGTGCAAGGGCCTCTTCAGCCCCGGGTCCTAATGGAATCCCCTACCGGCTGTATAAGAGTGCTCCAGATGTGTTGCAGTTTCTATGGAAGCTGATGAAGGTAGTCTGGAAGAAGCAGGTTATTCCTAAGGCGTGGCGCAGAGCAGGGGGAATCTTCATTCCTAAAGAAAGGGACTCGTTAGAGATAAGTCAGTTTAGACCTATCAGTCTACTTAATGTTGAAGGGAAGGTTTTCTTTAGTGTTGTGGCACAGAGGCTGTCTAGTTACCTAGAAAAGAATAGGCTAATAGATACTTCGGTGCAAAAGGCTGGAATTCCCGGCTTCTCCGGGTGCTTAGAGCACACCAGCATGATCTGGCACCAAATCCAGTCGGCTAGGCATGAGAAGAGAGACCTGCATGTAGTATTCTTGGACCTGGCTAATGCTTTCGGGTCAGTGCCGCATAGTCTGTTATGGGAGGCCTTTGATTTCTTTAGAGTGCCAGGTAGTATAAAGAGCTTAGTTAAAGCCTACTTCTTAGATATTCAACTCTGCTTTACCACAGCAGAGTATACTACAGCTTGGCAGCAGCTGGAGATAGGCATTATGGCAGGGTGTACAATTTCCCCATTAGCTTTTACCATGGCAATGGAGATCATTATTAGGGCTTCAAAATGGGTAGTGGGTGGAGAAAGGTTGCAGGGAGGGCTGCGGCTCCCTCCAATTAGGGCATACATGGATGACATGACGACTATGACGTCAACCGCTCCATGTACTAGCAGATTGTTGGATAAGTTAAATAGTAATCTGCAGTGGGCTAGAATGAAAGTGAAGCCAAGTAAGTCCAGGAGTATTTCAATCATTAAAGGGAGGGTAGTAGGTAAGAAGTTTGTTATAAATGATGAGGTAGTGCCTACAGTGTTAGAGAAACCAGTCAAGAGTTTGGGAAGATGGTATGATGCAAGTCTCAGTGATAAGGGACAGTTTGAGGAGGTGAGGCAGGAAATGATTCAAGATATTTCAAGTATAGACAAGTCAGGGCTCCCAGGAAAGTTAAAGTTGTGGTGTTTGCAGTTTGGATTGTTGCCTCGGTTTATGTGGCCACTGACAGTGTATGAGGTTCCCCTTTCAAAGGTAGAAAAGCTAGAAAGGATTATTAACTCATTCATTAGAAAATGGCTCGGAGTCCCACGCTGCCTAAGCAGTGTAGCCTTATATGGGAAAGGCATATTGGAATTGCCATTATCTAGCCTGACAGAGGAGTTCAAGTGTGCTAAGGTTAGACTGGAAATGACTCTGACTCAGTCAAAGGATCCAGTGGTTAGGAGTGTAGCGCCCACAGTTAAAACAGGGAGGAAGTGGAACCCAAAGGAGGCAGTACAGCAAGCACAGTCAGCTCTTAGACACAGGGATATCATAGGTCAGGTGCAGCATGGGCGTGGAGGCTTAGGGTTGTGCATAGGGAAACCTGTGTGGAACAAGGCATCAGTAATAGAAAAGAGGAAGATGGTAGTTGAAGAAGTACATAGGCAAGAGGAGGCAGTAAGATGTACTAAGGCAGTGTCGCAGGCAAAGCAAGGACAGTGGGTGAACTGGGAGAGTGTAGAGAAGAGAAAGTTGAAGTGGAGAGAGTTGTGGAGCATGGAGGCCAGTAGAATTAGATTTATTCTAGGGGCTACTTATGATGTGCTGCCATCTCCCCAGAACTTAAATCAGTGGTTGGGCGAGGGTGGTGCCTGCCCGTTGTGTTCTAGTGTATGTACACTGAGGCATATACTGTCAGGCAGGGGCGTTTCTAGGTCCTGAAGACATTGGGGGCTTTAGCCAGGTACCCCGACGGGGAGGGGGGGAAAGGGGGGGGGCTCCCACTTAAAAAAAATTGGTTTTTCCAATCCGTAAATACCCATGTTGTGAGTCATTTGAGATGAATACAGAAGAACAAGATTAGTGGGTCTCAAAGTGAGGTCCAGGGACCACCAGAGGTCCTTGATAGCAAGGCCGGATTAACCATAGGGCAACCGGGGCAGGTGCCCCGGGGCCCTCGGGGTGAAGGGGCCCTCCAAAAAAAAAAATTTTTTTTTTTTTTTTTTTTTTTTTGGAGGGCTCATGTTGGGCTCCACAGAACTATGACACAAATCTAAGACCAATCAGGACAAAATAAAATGTGTTTCCAAGAAGATTAAGTCTGATGATTTAGTCTCATTGGATGCCTGTGGGCAAGTGGTGACCAGGGGCGCGGGAAGTGGGGGTGCTTGTGGTGCTGCGGCACCCTCTGCTGTTTTGTATTGGAAATGTAATGTCAATTATTTTTTCATCATTGTAAAGCCACAGCACAGTGAAGAGGATATTAATGTGAAGATTAGCCTCTTCCTTTTGCTCTCAGAGTGCATCAGATTCATGCATTTTACTTTAAAATGTACAAAATTTCTTTGTCCAGGGGGGGCACAGCCCCCCCTAGAAACCCCCCAGTCAGACTAATATCTTTATCCTGCTGGTGCTACCTCTTTGCAAAGCCTAGAATTGCCTATGACTGAGTGAGAAACTGAATCTCAGAAACGGAATAATAACATAACAGTATAATACTAATGTTAATTTAAAATTAGATATTCCTCTAAATATGGCGAAAAAACATCCAAACATCCGGACGATGGGTAGGGGGGCCCCTGGGAGCTTCAGTGCCCCGGGGCCCCTGGGGTGTTAATCTGGCTCTGCTTGATAGGGTTCTGGCGGGAGTCCACTTAGCAAATTCATGAATTGATAAATGTCAGCATTAGCCTCTTTCACTTACAAGAAGTTCTCACAACCTCCCCTCCTCATCCTCTGGTCTGGTCTCCTCAACTCTCCTCTCCTCTCCTCTCCTCTGCTGTGGTCTGGTGTCCTCTGTTTTGCTCTGCTCCACTCCCCTCAGGCTGAGATGAGAAAAAAACAAACAGAAAATATCAGTAGGCTATGCAGGACCAAATTATCAGTTACTATTGTCATAGTGTGTCATTACATAATGTTTCTGCTTCACTCCTCACCACCTCCTCTCCACATGAGCTCATCATCTCACTATGAAATTATTCACACAAATGACATGCATCAACATGCACAGCATCACAGTAGCTACAACTATGAAATGATCTTGTTATTTAGTTGTTTAGTTGTGAAGATATTTTCTGAGATAAATGGGCCTTGATGCTCAAGGCCCATTTATCTCAGAAAATATCTTCACACAGAATATTATTAACATACAACCTACCAGGGGCCGCGGAAGGCTGTTCAAGTAGGTCGGGCTCAACCGCAAAAATTAGACTAGACTACATCAGACAACAATATGAAACGTTTTGAAGTTTACTCCATTAGTTAAATGAAGCTTATTATCGGAGACAGGTGAGTTTAGGCTATTTGCATAGGGCCGTGCGGCGCTGTCCCTGCAACTGAAATGGAGCGGAGTTGTGGTTATAGCCTATATCAATCCGATTCCGATATCAATCAATGAATTAATCAAGCATCACTTCGATTCAGCCTCGTGGTTTAAATAGTGCTACTACTACTTTGCGAACAGGAGGGATAGAATAATACACATCAAAGTAGTGAAACACAAAAAAGCACCAGCTGATGCTGCACCTCGGCAACACACACTTTCTCCCCTCTCTCCTCCTCCACACACACGCCAGACTCACCATATCTTTCTCTCTCTATCTCTTTACATTCTGCCGAAGAACTGCGTCCTCTTGTCGTTGCTCTGGACGAACTCCCTTGCAATCACCGAAACATCCACTTTGTCCAAATAGTCCTTGTGTGTATGGCAGCACATCAGGCTATTAAGTCTTTTTTGTGTCATTGTTGATCGCATATCAAGTCAAGTCAAGTTTATTTATATAGCCCTAATTCACAAGCATGTCTCAGAGGGCTTCACAGAAAGTATGTCTAGCTGATTCTAGCTAACACAACAGTAACAAGAATATACAGAATAAAGATAACATTTGAACAATTGATAATATAGAAAATATAGAAATGAAGAGAGAGCAGACCTCTCGGCGCTGGCAGACGACACGGGGATTGTATAAAACAACTTTAACAGTTTGTGTACATCTGGCAGGAGTGTTTGTGCCACAGGTGTATTGTTCATTGCTGACACAACAGATGACACGATTAGGGGTTTGCCTGCTTCCTCCTCGCCCTCCTCGAAAAGCTTGATTGTGTCTGGCAACATATCAAGCTGTGTGCCGAGAGAGTCAACATTAAAATCCTTCTCGTAGAGACACAGAATAGCAGACGGGAAACCGACCTTTTCCCCTTCAGCTGCAGACAGAATCAGGCGCTCCAGGGCAGCTGCCACATGCAAGTCTCTCTGCACAAAACGACGGTCCAACTCCCCAAAAGTAGGTCGGGCTCAAGCCCGGGCTCCGCGGCCCATGCGTCAAGTAGCGTAGATATAACATCACTACGTCCGCTCTAAGTTTCAAAATAAAAGTACCATATGATACAAAAACGGCACCATCAGAATTTAGGTTTACAGGAAGCGTGTACCTTAATAAAATACCTTCACAGGAGTTACTGGGGGGGTTCGTAGACTCTGACTGAGTTGGTTTCTTCCATGATGCGTCATCATGGGAAAAACCAACTCGACGGGGGAAAGAGGGGGGTTTCGCTGCAAGCACTGACTTGAGAGGCTGTTCATAACCTCCGGGGCTAGGAAAAAAACATCCGGGGCTCTAGACCCGGAAGCCCAGGGCTGGCGACGCCCATGCTGTCAGGGTGTAAGGTCAGTCTCTCCCAGGGGCGATACACCTGGCGTCACAACCAGGTGTTGAAATGTTTGGCAGCTGCAGTTGAGGAAAAGCGGCTAGAAGTAAATTCTCTAGTTGCTAGCAAAGAGACTAGACAGATCAAATTTGTACGTGAGGGAGAAAAGATTAGACCAATTAAGGTCAGGCACAAGTTAGGGCAGCTAAGTGTAGGTGGAGCCTGGGAAATGAGGGTTGACTTGAATGAACAGCTAGTCATCCCAGCATATATAGTTAGCACCCGGCTACGTCCGGACTTGTTACTGTGGTCTGAGGTAGAGAAGAGAGTTTATTTTATCGAACTCACAGTCCCGTGGGAAGATCGAGTTGAGGAGGCTTATGAGCGCAAGAAAGCTAGGTATGCTGAAATGGCAGCAGAGGCAGAGCAGCGAGGTTGGAGGGCTCGAGTGCGGCCTGTAGGGGGTCAGCTCGCCATTCCGAAGTGTCGGCATTCCGATCATTGACTTCTATGCTTTCGGAGAGGCGGCCCTTTTTATCTCCAAAAAATGTTTCGCCGAGAGGTTAGGTTGTGGGGAGGTTAGGCTTAGGTGTGGGGGGTGGGAGAGGTTAGGTTTAGGGTTAGGGTCTGGGGGAGGGTTCTTTCGCAATGGCGAGACAGATCTCAATTTTGCCGGAATGCCGGTATTTCGGAGTGCCGACATTTCGGAATGCCGAGGTGTCCCCGCGGCCTGTAGAGGTGGGCTGCCGTGGTTTTGTGGCAAAGTCCGTTATTGCCCTACTAACTGAGTTGGGCATTCGGGGAAGGAGCCTGAAACTTGCGGTTAGCAACATGTCTCGGGCAGCAGAACGAGCAAGTGAATGGCTGTGGATAAGGAGGAAACATGCTAGCTGGGGAGCTCGCTAAGGTAAAATTGATTGTTTGTTGTTGGTCATGATTAACGGTCCGCATCAACAGGGCTGAATCATTGACGGTGGTGGTGTAGTTAGGGATTGTTTGTTGTTGGTCATGATTGACGGTCCGCATCAACAGGGCTGAATCATTGACAGTGGTGGTGTAGTTAGGAATGTCATACCGAACCGACCTGGATAGCTAGGCTTAGATAGTGAGGTAATATGCAGTTGTGCGGTGGTAGCATGGAGGGGGGTGTTTCCAGGATGCTGGATTACACCGTTAAGCCTTCTTGAGGTGTCGTGGCCTAACTTAACGAAACATCGGTGAAGGAAGGTGCCCACTTGAAAACCCCAATGACATGCTTCATACTGCTGTTGGCTAGGGTAGGTAATTGATGATTTGTGTCTTGTTTATTAGTTTGTTAGCCTGTTAGCTTGTTTTATTCTGGATTGGGCTTCTAAATGTGTTTTTCCTCGGATTTTGGCACAAGGGATAGTAACATCTTGTCCTGTGTATTAATTAATACCAACTATGACTTATCAGCAATTACAAACTGAATTTAGCTTCTGAATATCACAGTATTCGCTATGCAAAATAGAGAGTATCAAATGGAAACTTAAACTGAATTTCCCGATATTTAAAGTCGAGCTGAACCCAAAAATGACTTGTTTTCTTTTAGTTCAAATACCTGGGTATGCAGTGCACCTATTTAATGATGTATGCAAAAAAAAAATCACAAAAATCTAATTCCTTTAGTTTTTCACACTTTTTCACATCAAAAGTTCATTTTTCAAGATTTCATTGATAACACTAATCTACAGTTTGCTGACGTCACCTAGTACTATCACATTTCTACCCCAGTTCAACCAATCATATCACGACATGCAGCTGTCAATCAAATCTTCATTTCAGGATAATTTTATCTTCCAAATGAAGTAGAAAATGGCGCCTAGTGCCTGTCATCTGGCAGAATTCCTATCCCATAAACTAACTACTAACTTGGCCAATTGCATGAAACATGAACAAAAAACAAAAACTATCATCTCTAAGAATGCAAAGAAATGTAACTGGCTCGTTAAAACGTGCATTCCAGGAATATCGTATTTACAGAAATAGCGTAAAAGGCGCGCGCTTGAGAGCGTGGTATAGTCAGGGGTCTCCCCTCGGAGATTTCAGGCGGGCGGGCAGCATCCATGCATCGGATTGTCCACTGGCTCCGCATGAAGCAAGTGGCTGCCTGGTACCCCGCGGATCCCACTCGCGTAGCACGACAACACGCTGAATCCCACTCGATTTGGGGGTGGAACACGCCATGATTGACCAATGCCAAAGCCAGTCGACAGAATTGTCAAATCAAATCCTCGACACCAGGGGCATGGCTAGCCCTGGGCTTCCGGGGCTAGAGCCTCGGATGTTTTTCTCCTAGCCCCGGAGGAAATGAAATGTCCAAAATCATTTTTGTTTGAGCAATAACATTGTTGGAACGGTTCTTTTATTTGGTGTCACTGTCACTTTAAGGCCAGCTTGTGGTTAAACCCTGTGAGTTCACGCGAGATCTTAAACAGGAAGAGAACGCCAACGTGACTGAAGGATTCGGGGTCATCCCTATGTTCCCCGGGTTCTATATTCCCCGGGTTCTATATTCCCCGTTTTTCAGCAAAAGGGTTCTTTGTTCCCCAGGTTCTATGTTCCCCGTTTTTCAGAAAAAGGGCTCTATGTTCCCCGCTTTCAGAAAAAGGGCTCTATGTTCCCCGCTTTTCACTAAGAGGGTTCTATGTTCCCCGCTTTTCACTAAGAGGGTTCTATGTTCCCCGCTTTTCACTAAGAGGGTTCTATGTTCCCCGCTATGTTCCCGGGGTCCGATGTTTCCCCCGAAATGCCTTCGGTGACGATTGGCTTATACCCAAATCACTAAATGAACTAGCCTAATATAAAATATACACGTTTTAATGAGTGCAACACAAATTAACTTAAATACTTCAACTTACATGTCTCAGGGACGCATCCACACAGTAACCAAAAGTGATCAGTCTCGAACCGCGGACAGCAGACGCTCTCCTCCCTCCTCTCCCCGTCTGCTCCGCGCGTCCGCTCCAAAACTCTGACGCTCACCAGACAGCTATTTTCTGAACGTTAGAAATGTAGGCTACTCTCCTCACAAATAAATGTTTCAAGTCATAAAATGGTGTTGGTTTTCTTGTTTTATAGTCAAATAATGAAGTAGGCTACGGGAGGATGAGCTCACAGCAGTTCACAATGCCCTCTGAAAACCACATACAGTCAGTAGCGAACCCTGCCTCTCACACCTGGGCCCTCTGACCCGCCCGCTAATTTGTGTTGCACTCATTAAAATGTGTATAGTTTATATTAGGCTAGTTCAGTGATTTGGGTATAAGCCGATCGTCACCGAAGGCATTTCGGGGGAAACATCGGACCCGGGAACATAGCGGGGAACATAGAGGGGAACATAGAACCCTCTTAGTGAAAAGCGGGGAACATAGAACCCTCTTAGTGAAAAGCGGGGAACATAGAACCTGGGGAACATAGAACCCTCTTAGTGAAAAGCGGGGAACATAGAACCTGGGGAACATAGAACCCTCTTAGTGAAAAACGGGGAATATAGAACCCGGGGAACATAGAACCCAAGGATTCCATGTTTCTCCTTCTGAATCTGTGGAAATTTGAAAAGAGGAAAGATATCATTGTAAAAGGTAACAAAACACAGAAATATGGCCATCATTGTGAGCAGATGAGTGTAATTAAGTTACCAGACTAAGATTGATGAATGATGATTTTGTATTCTTCCATCCAGCCAGGTGTGCGTTTATGAGCGACGAGTGCTGCAGTGCAAGTGAGTGTGATTTAACACTTTATTTTTAACTCCTGTTGGAATGTATAAAACATAGTGTTGTTTGGGGATAAATAATGTGTTTAATGCATTGTATTGTCGCTCAGCATAAGTGGGATAAAGCACTCTTGAGTGATAGAATCATATCAAGGCAGGTTATGCTCAATGTCTTAACAGTCTGTGTTTATTTTGTACGTTTTTTTCACCACCGTTAGAGGGGAGATTGAAGCTGCTCACTGCTCAGTTGAGTTCCATCCAGCCAGGTGTGCGTTTATGAGCGACAAGTGCTGCAGTGCAAGTGAGTGTGATTTAACACTTTATTTTTTAACTCCTGTTGGAATGTATAAAACATAGTGTTGTTTGGGGATGAATAATGTGTTTAATGCATTGTATTGTCGCGCAGCATAAGTGGGATAAAGCACTCTTGAGTGATAGAATCATATCAAGGCAGGTTATGCTCAATGTCTTAACAGTCTGTGTTTATTTTGTACGTTTTTTTCACCACCTTTAGAGGGGAGATTGAAGCTGCTCACTGCTCAGTTGAGTTCCATCCAGCCAGGTGTGCGTTTATGAGCGACGAGTGCTGCAGTGCAAGTGAGTGTGATTTTAACACTTTATTTTTAACTCCTGTTGGAGTTGTTGGCCACTTGTCTTTTCACTGCTATAAATGATAGTACATGGAGTTGAGTTTACAGAGCTACAGTGATGCTTTGAGTAGCAGATTTGCAGACTTGCTGCCTTAGTCCACTACGTTACAACAAACACCTTGGAGCTGGAAGTTAGTTTTGATTTTGTTTATTTGAAGGTGTTTCAGGACAGGCTGAGCATAAAGGAAGATAACAACCCTGTTTTCTTATTTACTGTAATTTCCAAACAAATCCTCTGAATTATAAAATTAACGCTGCTCTTATTCAGTGCAGACTGGGAATAAAAAGACCCACAAAAAGAGTTTTGCTTTGTGTCCGGTTTCATCATTCTTGACCAAGTCACACATACGTGAGAAAAATGAACTGCAATTAACACTACATTTGGCAAATGTAACTATAGTTGTAGTTTGCTAACTTTGCTTTTATAAGATCTATCTACCAGGGTTAGCATTGCCAGGGGGATGCATGCAGCCCAGCCAGCCAGTCTTGGTGAAATGTTAAGGAGAGCTGTGAATCTTATTATAGTAGGTGATGTTTACCACCACTGTGGTTATAGTTAACCAAACACTAAATTATATTTGTTGTATCTGCTGCCAGGTCATGATGCAGAAGAAAATGTATTCCATTTTCAACATTGGAAAAGCAACAGAAAGACCCAGCCCAGCCCCTGCCTCCAGCCAGGTTGGCAGTGCAAGAGGTACAGGTTATGGTTTAGATTAGAGTCATGGTAGGCATAGATAGTCTTTCTTTATGGAAATCAATCTTTTAATTATGAAAGTATCATCATATTACAGTATAAAAGTGTAAAGTATAAAATATTCTGTATAAGTATAAAATATTCTGTGTTAAGATATTTTCTGAGATAAATGGGTCTCTTGAGTATCAAGGCCCATTATCTCAGAAAATATCTTCACAACTAAACAACATAAGATCATTTCATAGTTGTAGCTACTGTGATGCTGTGCATGTTGGTGCATGTCATTTGTTTGAATAATTTCATAGTGAGATGAGATCTTTTTTTCTCTCTTGTGAGCATAGCCTATTAAATAACCAAAGCCTACACTGCATCATTAAATAAAGCTCGCAAACATATTTCCAGCTTTGTATTTAATGTATTATCATGAAAAACATGGCTTGGCATTTTTGTAGGCAATATTGACATGATGATGATAAAAATAACAATAATAATAATAACCATCATCATAATCATAATAGGGATAGCGCCTGTCTGAAGATAGAGGCCTGGGTGTTGATGATAAAACATGTTTTGTCTCCCAATACAGATGAGGCAGGACCTTCCGGGAGAGAGGAACCAGGAGGAGGAACCAGGAACCAGGAGGAAGCCTCAGTTCACAATACAGATGAGGTAGGACCTTCCTGGAGAGAGGAAGCAGGAGGAGGAACCAGGAACCAGGAGGAAGCCTCGGGTGCATAAATGGGTGTACCAGGGGACGACGGAGCCTCGGGTGCAGCTGCACCTCCGTTAGCAGAAGCCCTTGACGTAGGGACACCCCAAACAGGACCAAAGCAAGTGGAGAATTATGCTTTCCCAAAAAGTCAGTTCGGTCTCCAAAAACGATCATTCCAAAAGAGCTGGTTTGAAACCTTTGAGTGGCTGGAATACTCTGTACAAAAAGATTTTGCACTGTGCTTCACGTGCAGACTCTATGCAAAGCAGAAACATCTAAGAGTAGAAAGGGATTCCCTCATCAGTGCAGGGTATAATAACTGGAAAAGAGCCCTAGATTCCTTCAGGGAGCATGAGTGTACCACCATGCATAAGGCATCAATGCTGTGCTGGAAGAGTTTCAAAGCTACTCAAGTCCATGGTGATGTGACGGAGCAGCTGCAAGTAGCTAATATCGATGCGATTGTAGAACGAAGGGAATACATTCAACGCATACTGGCGGTGACATCCTTTCTGGGGAAACAGGGCATTGCTTTTCGGGGTCACAATGAGAAAGAAGATAGTGATAACCAGGGCAATTTCAAGGAGTGCATGGATCTACTTAAGAAATTTGATCCATTTTTACAAAGGTACACAGCTCCATCACATGCAACCTACCTCTCACCATCTTCCCAAAATGAGATGATTGAAAACTGCTCTGACGTCATAACCGCAGAGATGATTTCAGAAGTCAAAGCAGCAAAAATGTACTCAATCATGGTTGATGAAGCAAGGGATCAGCATACAGAGCTACTTGCCCTATGTGTTCGCTATGTGACTTCACAAAAGACAGTAAAGGAGCGTTTCCTTGGATTTTGCAAGCTTGATGCGTTTGATGCGAAAACCATCACTGACACCATGGAGGAGCAGCTTGTCAAGCATGGATTGGAACATATCGCATGCGTTGCTCAAGCATACGATGGTGCCTCTGTTATGAGTGGGGCAGTAGGAGGCGTCCAAGCTCGCTTTAGAGAAAAGCATCCTGAAGCAATGTATGTCCATTGCTATGCCCACAAACTCAATCTGGTCCTTTGCCACACATGCAAGGCAATCCCTGAAGCATGTGACTTGTTCGATCTGCTGGAGAGCATCTACTCTTTCTTTAACAAACCACTAGTCCATCATGACAAGTTACAAGCTCTGAAGAAACAGCTTGGCATAGTGGAGGGCGAACTTGTCCAATTGTCCAATACTCGCTGGGCGTGTCAAGTTGAGTCTGTCGAAGCCATCCTGGAAAACCTGTCTGCTGTGATCAAGACCCTGCAGAACATTTCAACACCCTTAGCCTTGGGACTGCAGGCAAAGCTTTGCAGATTTTCCACCATCTACTTGCTAGTAATGTTCAAAAGTCTGCTTTCAGCCACAAAGGGCCTCCACACGTATTTGCAACGGGAGAAAGTTGACTTGGCCGAAGCAGTAGAATATAAAACCTCAGTGCATGACACACTCAAAGGTTATCGCACCACAGGGAAGGCAGTGGACATGTATGACAGGACAAAGGCCATATGTGATGGCCTTGGGATTGAGCAACATACTACCAGCCAACGGAGGAAGCAGAAAAGGATGGACGAGTATGTAGTTGAGTCATCTTGTGGCACAAGCTCAGACCTCAGCTCAGGAGATCAGCTCAGGCAGAGACTGTTCTATCCAGTCCTCGACAGAATGCTGCAAGAGCTTGAGAGGAGTTCTCAGGAGTTGGAGAAGAACTTATGAGAGGCATACAGGCATGTCATCCAGCCTCAGACCAGTTCCTCTCGGTGGAATTGCTGCAACCCCTTGCCACACATTACAATATCAAACTACTGCCAGAGGAGATCACAGTTGCAAAGTGTTTCCTGGCCAGGAAAGGCAAAAACACAGTCCCTACTATGCAAAGTGTCTTTTCCCTCCTGGATGAGGATATGTTCCCCACGCTCAAGGCTGTCTTTCAGGTGGCTTTGACTATCCCTGTGAGCAGCTGCAGCTGCGAAAGATCTTTCAGTGCCTTGCGCCGACTGCATACTTGGCTCAGAAACACAATGGGTCAGGAACGGCTCAGTCACTTGGCTGTTATGTCCATTGAGAAGGGGCTACTGGCTGATCTGGACCACAGAGAGGTAATTGATCGATTTGCTCAACTTAAGCCAAGACGCTACAACCTGATGCTTCCCCCTTCACATCACTAATTAATATAAAAAGGAGGTGAGGGGAGAAACGGACACATCTGCATGGTCCTGCATCATTAACATCTTAACCTGTGCACTAACATCTTAACCTGCACACTAACCTGCACAGTAACATCTTAACCTGCATGGTAACATCTTAACCTGCACACTAACCTGCACAGTAACATCTTAACCTGCACATTAACATCTTAACCTGCACACTAACATCTTAATGGTATTTTATGTTTTTTTTCTTCTCATCTCAGCCTGAGGGGAGTGGAGCAGACCACAGCAGAGGACACCAGACCACAGCAGAGGACACCAGACCACAGCAGAGGACACCAGACCACAGCAGAGGACACCAGACCACAGCAGAGGAGACCAGACCACAGCAGAGGAGACCAGACCGGAGGACAAGTTTGGGAGCTCGTGTGGATGGAGAGGAGAAGGTGAGGAGAGGAGGTGGTGAGGAGTGAAGCAGAAACATGATGTAATGGCACACTGTATGACAATAGTAACTGATAATTTGGTCCTACATGATTAGTGATATTTTCTGTTTTTTTTCTTTTCTCATCTCAGCCTGAGGGGAGTGGAGCAGACCACAGCAGAGGACACCAGACCACAGCAGAGGACACCAGACCACAGCAGAGGAGACCAGACCGGAGGACAAGTTTCGGAGCTTGTGTGGATGGAGAGGAGAAGGTGAGGAGAGGAGGTGGTGAGGAGTGAAGCAGAAACATGATGTAATGACACACTGTATGACAATAGTAACTGATAATTTGGTCCTACATGATTAGTGATATTTTCAGTTTTTTTTTCTCATCTCAGCCTGAGGGGAGTGGAGCAGAGCAAAACACACACCAGACCAGAGGAGAGGAGAGGAGAGCAGAGTAGAGGAGACCAGACGAGAGGATGAGGAGGAGAGGTGGTGTGGAGAGGAGTGGAGGAGGTGGTGAGGAGAGAAAAATAAATAAACATCGATAAATGAATGTAACATGTGTGTGTATTATTTGCAGAAATCCATTTCTACCTGTATGTAACAGTGAAACTATATAAATGTAATAATTCTTCTACATTCTCTAATTGTGTTAACTTCTTGTAAGTGAAATGGGCTAATGCTGACACTCTGGTGGTCCCTGGACCTCACTTTGAGACCCACTAATCTTGTTCTTCTGTATTCATCTCAAATGACTCACAACATGCATCTTTACGGATTGGAAAAACCAATTTTTTTTCGCAAAGCCCCCTCCCCGTCGAGTGACCTGGCTAGAGCCCCCAATGTTTTCATGCCCTAGAAACGCCCCTGCTCGACACGTATATGGTCCCCCTCACAATTTGTTTTCAGTCTCCGACGCTCGTGCTATTGCATTCGCCTCTGGTTCACTTCGACTTTAACTACAAATAGCTTCTTAATTTCATAGTGTTTCCTGCCATACAGTGCTTTGTAACATAACAGATAAACATGTACATCTCACAGAACAGTGGCACATTTGTACATATTTTCTTTTCTTTCCCTTCTTTTCTTTTTTTTTTACATTTAGGACCATTCACTTTAAACGTATAATTAGAAAATCTGAAAGAGTCCATTCAAGTGAACCATCCATAAAGAAAATGTGTAACAGTCCATTACCAAGTGGGAAACGTGTAACAGTCCATAAACCACACCCTCTGCCCCTTTGAAAGAAAAACATCAGGTGACATAATCCCCCAGCCAAGCAGGCGGCTGAATCTGCCTGCGACTCCGCTGGGAGACGGGAGATGCTCGGGCAGGCGGGGGCTCAGGAGGGGGCATGTAAACCTCCTCAGGCTGGACAATGGCACCATGTGCGTGTGGACCAGGGGCTGGGGAAGACGCAGGGGACAGGTGCATGGCATTCCATACTCTACCGTCCTAGGTTGCAGGGCCTTTCTGAGCAACAACCTGGAAGGGCTGTGTGGACTTGAAGCGTCCTTTCTTTGTGATCCCAGGCTTCCTAATCCGCACATAAGAACCACACTGAAACGTAGGAGACCGTGCACCACAACGGTCATCTGTGTACCTCTTAACCTTGGCTTGGTTCAGCGCCACAGTGTGTCTCATGGTGTCACGCTGAGAAGAGGCAGGAGGGGGCGCAAGACCTTTGATGTTCAGTTTGGTGCGGAAGGGACGGCCATGTAGAAGTTCAGCAGGGGAGACATGAGTTAGTGCATGGGGAGTGGCACGATAAGTAAGGAGGAAGTCAGTGACAAAGGGCTTCCAGGGCTGGCCTTCAATGTCAGCTGTTTGGAGACAGTCCTTGAATACTCTGTTCCATCTTTCAACCTCTCCATTACTCTGAGGGTAGTAGATGGAGCTGCGGCAGTGTGCAATATCCTGAGCTGCCAAGAAAGTCTCAAACTCAGCAGAGACAAAGGAGGGTCCATTGTCAGTCACTAGTTCGAGAGGGGGAACCTTCACGGCAGAACACAGTAGACAAGAAAGCTATGACAGTGAGGGTTTTATCATTTCAACAAGACATGAGTTAAAGTCACCTTCATTTAGTGAGGGTTTTATCATTTCAACAAGACATGAGTTAAAGTCACCTTCATTTAGTGAGGGTTTTATCATTTCAACAAGACATGAGCTAAAGTCACCTTCATTTAGTGAGGGTTTTATCATTTCAACAAGACATGAGTTAAAGTCACCTTCATTTAGTGAGGGTTTTATCATTTCAACAAGACATGAGAGTTAAAGTCACCTTCATTTAGTGAGGGTTTTATCATTTCAACAAGACATGAGTTAAAGTCACCTTCATTTAGTGAGGGTTTTATCATTTCAACAAGACATGAGAGCTAAAGTCACCTTCATTTAGTGAGGGTTTTATCATTTCAACAAGACATGAGAGTTAAAGTCACCTTCATTTAGTGAGGGTTTTATCATTTCAACAAGACATGAGAGTTAAAGTCACCTTCATTTAGTGAGGGTTTTATCATTTCAACAAGACATGAGAGTTAAAGTCACCTTCATTTAGTGAGTTTTTCTTTATTTCAACAATGGTTTTGATCATTTCAACAAGATATGAGAGTTTAAGTGACCTTCATTTAGTGAGTTTTTTTTATTTCAACAATGGTTTTGATCATTTCAACAAGATATGAGAGTTTAAGTGACCTTCATTTAGTGAGGGGTTTTATTATTTCAACAAGACATGAGAGTTAAAGTGACCTTCATTTAGTGAGGGTTTTATCATTTCAACAAGACATGAGAGTTAAAGTCACCTTCATTTAGTGAGGGTTTTAGTGCAACATAAACATAAACATAATACACATTATCATTAGGGTCCAATAAAGTAAAGGATTAAATAATCTCTATAAAGAAGTTAATAAAACCAGAAAGTACAGAGCAAAACAGACATGTCAACAGTGATGTATCACCTAGAAGACCTGACCTCCATGTCAGTTGTTGAAGGCTTAACAACAGACAGCAGGAGTCCTGCTCCATCTACACTACAGCCTCCATTCATTCGTCTGGGAGGAGAGAAGCTCATCTACAAATCTTGGTGAAATCCTGAGGAAATAAATTTTGCTGCATCTGCAAGTCGTAAAAAGTCATTTTAGCAATTTAGTCATGTTGCTTGGCTCCAAATTGAAATCTCGTTCTTTTATTACCGTATATTATATTAAATTATATTATATTGAACTATTTATTTTTAGACCAGCCTGAAGATCTGAGGATGGAAAGCTTGTTTCTCTGTTTAAATCGCTGTACAAAATAATTTTGTGCTTCAAATATATTATGTATACACTTAGTTTCATGTAGGAACTATTTAATCTTGACCAAACTACAACCGCCAAACATTTCACTGCGCAGAACGAAGTGTGCATCTAACATCTCTACGGCCGACATCTCCACAACTCAGCAACTTGCACCAAAACCATCTAGATGGATAAATAGCACTATAGAGATAAATGATGTGGGCTATTTTTGATTGTGCAATCTGCACAATGTGGGGTGAGCTGTCCCATACATACAAACATACGCTTTGGATATGGACTGCAGCCAGCGAAGTTGCATCTTTATGCGGATGACACAGTCGTGTACTGCTCCATCTGTGGCTCAAGCAGCGGCAGCGCTCCAGACTGCCTTTCAGTCTCTTGAGACCGCGCTCGACAATCTTAAGTTGGTCCTGAATGCTCAGAAAACTAAACTGATGATATTCTCCAGAGCTCACACTCAACCAGTGATATTGATCCAGACTGCTATGGGTAAAACCCATTGAGAAAGTCTCGGCTTATAAATACCTGGGTATTTGGTTAGATGACAAGCTGTCTTACAATGTTCATGTAGACAATCTAGTTGCGTTTTTGTGTTTGCCCGTATCAATTGATCAATTGTATTCTGGTTTGTAACTCTTTGCAGTACGCAGATACAATTACGTCTCATTAAATAATCTATTGTTTTTCAAACTCCAAGTAGCTCCTTTTTTGCCTTGTATTCTATTTTGCCTGCTGAGCTGCTTTGGTCCACATTTTTTGTGCTTTCTGACAATCTAGTTAAGAAACTTAAACCAATGCTGGGTTTTTATTTTCGAAACAAAGCCTGCTTCCCCTTTAAAGCTAGAAAGAAATTGGTGCAGGCTACCTTTCTTTCAAAGCTCGACTATGGTGATGTCTTATATATGCACCAGTGCCCAATTCAACCTCCCTCTTTTTGAGGCCTATGCCAAAATTGCATTCTTTCAAATGGCCAGTGGGGGGCGCAGTTTGTGTAGCACTCCCCAGGAACATGCATTCAACTCTATGGGAAACGAGCCAACTTCTCTCTCGGTCTATGTCTTAACTAAACACTTTCCAAATTAGTTTATGGTCTGAAAAAACAATTTCAAGTATTTTTCATGCTCTCACGCGCTCCGTTTTCTAAATTATAGCCCCATTTCGAGGAAAATTGACGACAAACATCGATAATAAGAACAGTAATACTTCCGACCGATAGAGGCAGCAATGTACCGCAAGGAATCAGATAGCAAGTAATACCGTAAATTCCGGACTATAAGCCGCGGCTTTTTTCCCGTTTTTTGGATTTTTTCAGCAAACGGCCACTCGGGAACCTCCAAAATCTATGGATGTTGGTATGAGGCAGAACGAGAGCAAGACAGACATTACGAGAGCGAGACCCTGATTGGATGATGTTGCAAAAAATGTGCCTCGCGACCTGATTGGAGCACTGTGCCACTACTCTCTCTCAGCCACTACGGTAAAACACCCTCCCTCCTCCCTCGCTCCGGGGGGAATATGGCAGCGATTGAGCCTGAAAGACAGTCTGAATGAAATTGAATGTAACATTCCCAATTCTATGTATTACATTCTAAAAAACTAACAGCAACATTTTGGAAGGCTAAGCCACACAACTAGCTCGTTGTAATCTAACATCATGCTTCAAAAGATGGAGAACTGGCTGTGTTACGACGATGGCGGCGAGAAGAAGAAGGAAAGAAGGAAATCGAGCAGCAGCACGTAACCTTGGCATCAGGGTGTTGACACAGAGAGCAGACGGCCGAGGTGCCGTTCAGATCCGACTGAAGGCTCAAGTTTGCCAGTGGATCCTGACAGCGTGGAGGAGTGTCAAAACATCCACGATCACCAACGGGTTCCGAAAGGCTGGACTGCTGCGTGATGAAGAGGAGGACGCCGCCACAGCTGAGGGCCTTCAGAGGCTGTTCGATTCCGACAGTGACGAAGAGGAGTTCGTTGGTTTTGAGAGCGACAACGAAGGAGAGAGGAGAGTGGCTGACGAAGCCACCCTGAGCCTGTTCGTTTCCGACACTGAAGATGAGGACTTTGGTGGTTTTAGTACGCAGGAAGAAGACGAAGATGAGGATTAATGACTTGACTTTTCTGGTTACAGCCGTTTACTGCACCTTAGCCTAAAAGATGAAGACGAGGATTAATGACTTTTCTGGTAGGCTGATTACCGTATATTTTAAGCAGCCGTGTTACTGCAACTTTAGGCTTACGCGCTTACTGTCGTGTTACAGGCACTTTATTTTGCACTTTAAAAAAAACACATTTAATTTAGCCATTGATATTGCCTCGTCAAGCGCTGTAGGCTTTGTTTTTTGTTATGGTACTACTGTAGGCTATAATGTAGATCAGTGGTTTTCAACCTTTTTCATGCCAGGACCCCTAAATTTACACAGCACAGTACCTGTTCTGTAGCTACTATTGCACTAAATGGTAACACTTGAATACGTTATGCAAATATGCAACTTGTTTTGTTGAAATGTTAATAAATGGGAGCTTCCCCAAACAGCCATCTCTTTCCGACAATCCCCTCTGTGCACGAACCCTTACATATGGTAATTAAACATCAAAACACCCGCGGCTTATAGTCCGGTGCGGCTTATATAAGAAAAAAATAGTCAACTTTGAAGGTGCGGCTTATACACCGGTGCGCCTTATAGTCCGGAATTTACGGTAGTTAAAGCCAATTATCAGAAAATAGCGTTACTTTATGATATTTTAATAATGTTAGTAGACACACGTAACTATATAGATACCATACATCTAACGTTCATAACATGGCGGACCATTTAACGTTATCTCCGTTAGATAAAGCCTTAAGCCTTCTCTGTATTCAGACATTGGATTCAGCCCAGAAACCGGAGTATGTTATAAACATTATTCGAAATGGTTAAAAGTAAAATAAATTTGGTCACTCAGTGCCGTTTTACTGCAATGTAAAGTAAGTAACGTTAGCCGCTAGCATTAGCCAAAGTAGAAGACTACCCATAATGCATTACGGCGATAAGAGAGACAGGGCAAATTCGGAAACTCCCCTGGCAGCCGCCCCCTCTCCCCGTACTTCCGTGTAGAATTAATCGATTCAACCAATTAACGATGAACAGGAAGTGGGAGATTCAAGCCTCATTTCCTGATATCAAATCCCAATCAGCTCAGTATATCCAGATCTATCACTATCACACATCCTCTTCAGTTTTAAAGAGGCTGGATCCTGTGTATCATGCTTCCTTGCGGTTTATTACCACTGCTAAGGCACTTACTCACCACTGTAGCCTGTATCAATTGGTGAACTGGTCCTCGCTTTATGCACGGAGGCAATTTCATGTCCTTGTTTTTATTTATAAGGCTCTTATTGGTAGGCTGCCCCTATACCTTAGTAGCCTGCTCTCCTTCTCTGACCCCACGTATCTGACTCGGTCCTCTAGGATGCTACTCAAAGCACCCGGGGCCTTCAGTATAGTGCTCCTGAGGCATGGAACAGGCTGCAAAATGTACTCCACCTTGATGTGACTCTTGGGGAGTTCAAAATGCTTGCCCAAATTTTTGTAAAGGAAGAATGCAACTGTTTTTCACAAGGTGCTGTTTTATTGTTTTATTGAACAGATCTGTGTATATCCCTTGTTTTTAGTATTCTTGCAATTGTACTGTTCTTAATTGTATGATTATATGTTGCTGCCCTCTTGGCCAGGTCACCCTTGCAAAAGAGACTACATGTCTCAATGTTTTTTTTTCTCCTGGTTAAATAAAGGATAACAAAAAAAAACATTTGCTGATCCTCTTATCCAGAGTAAACTTCCAATCAATGAGCAGGTACATTATGAGTTCAGTGGTCTTGCTCAATGACACTTCAATAGGACACAGGGCTATTTTTGCGGGGACCAAACCTGTGACCATATGGTTAGGCTACTCACTGACTCTCATGGCTGTACAAACAGAGAAAAACTGTTCCTTTGTGGGTTCTGTCTTTATTTAGACACCAATGAACAGATCAGTCCTGCCACACAGATGAACAAAATACATGTAACAACAGATCAGTCCTGCTGCACAGATGAACAAAATACATGTAACAACAGATCAGTCCTACCACACAGATGAACAAAATACATGTAACAACAGATCAGTCCTGCCACACAGATTAACAAAATACATGTAACAGATCAATCCTGCCATACAGATGAACAAAATACATGTAACAGATCATTTGTGTCTGTTTAAACTTGGATGAAAAAAAAAGAATCACACAACAGGGGCATGAATCCCATGAGCAGGTACAGGATGGTTCACTCATTCATCGTCTTACTCCTCATTAACAGTCTGGACACTCAGAAGCTAATATATCAAAGAACCTCTAAAGTCACAATGAAACAGCATTTATAGAGCAACTTGCTTCCTTTGATGTGATGCATTTCCTGTTGAAACCGGATGTTGGGGGGCGGGACACAACGCAGGGAGGAATCAATCAGAAGTGTGAACCAATGGGAGATCAGTTAGGGAGCAGTCTTGTTTTGATAGGAGGGGCGGAGGTAACCTCGCGTCACCAGGCTCTTCTCGGCGAGAAAGAGCCTGGCCTCCGTTCACAATTGATTTTGTCACCCTGCCTGGTTCCGGCCTAGAGCCCGCCCTAGACAGGAAGTAACAGCGGATATAGCTCGTCAACTTTTACGTTAACTTGACAATTAGACACAACGTATCAGAACGGCAAACAACAAATCAAAAGATGGACATACCGACCAAAGTTTTTGAAGAAGTTCTTGTAGAAACATTGCGGATTCACAATCTCACATCTTTTAAGGCAATACAGAAGCTTTGCATCAGACAATTAATCGAGGAAAGATACGTCAAGCTAACGGCAACAAAGACGTTTTTTTGGCGCACTTCCTTCCGGTGTTCATTCTGGTGCCATGGTTTACGGCCCCATGACAAAAAGCGGGGTGAAAGGTGCCCAGACTAGGGCGGAGGGGGCAGGGCTGTTCAAAAATCTCTGATGTTTTATTGGTTGGAATTTGGAATTTTCAGGTTGCCTCCACACGATGATGTCACCACTTTCTCCTGTCTGGGAAGTAAATGTAATGAGATTTTCTTATTCAAGAAAAATGCAAGAAAATATTATATTTTTGTCTTTTGAAAAAAAAGTAGCATAAATTGTGAAACATGTAGCGTGAGATCAAATGAGCTAAGAGGAGAAAGGCATTTTTCATTTCAGTGTGACTTTAAAGATGATGACCCTCTCTTTCTTTTAGAAAATAATAAAAAAAAAGTGTAAAAACAGACACCTGAAACATTGATCTACTTACATAGTTCCTAGTCAACGCTATCGCACCCATCCTTTTTTCTGTGACATCTAATAGTGCGGTTGTGTCCTAGCTGGCAGTGTGGTAAGCTGTACAGTGGTGGCCGTTGTAGACACTGCAGAAGTCCTCTCAGTGCTCCTACTTTCCAAACAGTTCCTCCTGGTGGTGCAGCAGCAGTAGCACAGTAGGAGGACTCACACTGGTGTGTCTGGTGTAACCGGTGTGGCAGTATAGAAGCTCTGGGTAAACCTGAGCAGACGGCACACAACTTCTGCTACCATTGATTATATAAAATGTCATCCATATACGGCTTTGGCCGGGACAGATACTGTATAGATCCATCTCAATTTAAGTATTAAAAAAGTAAAACAGGTGAAAGCAGTACAAATAAGTAGTACAATAATTTCAATACGCAATATATCCATTGGGGGGGGGGGGGGGGGGGGGATTCATTGTTACATTTTTCTGAAACATACACAATCCAGTCAGTAAAAGTATTATTAACCAACCACTTAAGAGACACCTAATGTCTTTTAAAAAGTACCATTAATTTATTGATTTCTCAAATGCATTTTGGAATGAAATAGAAGGCCTGTGTGAAATCATTGCAGGCTGTATAGCAAAGGCAGTGAAAAACATAAATTAAATTGAATATAAATATAAGCCACAGGCAGAAAGCTGTCAGTGCACCTTATCAGACACGGTGAGGTAAACCTCCATCAATGCAAACGAAAGTGTAAGCTTCACTTTGCAAAACATCAACAGACGTTGGAGACACAGTCGAGACAGCCGGAGGTTTGGAGGATGCTTGTGAGGAAATTCAACCCTCAACCCCGGCAGTGTTAGTGCCTTGCTCTACTAGCTGAACTACAGAGGAAAACACACATACTTAACAATAATGCTAGTGTCCATCAACTTGCTGTAAAAGGTTTGCTCTCCAATCACAACAGCGTTATTTTTTTCTTTTTACCTGTGTCTAAAATGTTAAAGCTAAATGCACCCATCTCAACAGCTTAAATCACAAATTGGGGCTCAAATTGTCCAATTCCCACAAATTCAGAAAATTTACAAATTCATTTCTAATGTCTGAAAATGTTTTCCATGCACAGGCGATGAATCAAAACCCCTTCACCACCTAGGTCACGAAGAAGAAGACATTTAGGCCCCGGGAGTAGGCTACGCAGTTCATGCTATGTTACATGAATTCTGAGTAATGTACTGTAGTTCCTCAAACTTAAAAATAAATCAATAAATCAAACTGTTATCTTTCACTGCCACTCTGGAACAGAAAGCCTTTGACTCCAGTGATGGTGAGGCTGTATCTCCAAAATCTGTTTTGAATAACACTCAGCTGATATATTGACTTTCATTGTGTCTAGTCTCTACATAACTAAACCGCTATTCTACCTATATCAAAATGAACAACCATAAACAATGTTGTGATATAATAGTACAAATGATGCAAGCACAGTACAATCCATTTTGCAGATTCAACCAATTTAAACCGAGCTTCTAACATTGACTGGAGTGCAAGCTAGGGATTGTTGATTGTGCTCTTCGTGTGTGTGTGTGTGTGTGTGTGTGTGTGTGTGTGTGTCATGTAAATGTGTGTGTGTGTGTGTGTGTGTGTGTGTGTGTGTGTGTGTGTGTGTGTGTGTGTGTGTGTGTGTGTGTGTGTGTGTGTGTGTCTGCACGTGTAAACACGTGTGTGTGTGTGTGTGTGTGTGTGTGTGTGTGTGTGTGTGTGTGTGTGAGTGTGTGCGTGCGTGCGTGTGCGTGTGTGTGTGGGTATAATCTAGAAAAAGAATGTTGTTTCCAAACTGCACACGTTCATGGTAATTGTAACTTCTCTTGATTTGTCTGTGCAGTACTTCTTATTCCACAATTGATACGTTACAGCCAGTGTGTGTCACTTAAAGAGACAGTTCATGATTTCAAGTGTCTCTGAATCATCATGATCTGACTGTGATCTTTCAGAATCCTAATTATAACTAGAACGGGCTAAATTTGCTGAAGCAAATTTGATTGTGCTTGCTCCCGCGTGACGCTCCGCCCCCCTTGCACCGCCCCTGCCTTAGACCCCACCCTCCCATCCAGTATAAATACAGCCTCAATCGGCACTGTGTAGCTCAGACGTGTTTAGGCGGTTGCAAGGGTGTATTAACTCATTGAGTGCCAGCCACTTTTGGAAGACGGATGCTCCCAGTGCCAGCCCTTTCAGAGCGTTTTCAGTGATTTCTCGAGGCCCACAGAATATTGTGTGATATTACTATGTAAACACCGAACACGCCCAAAGAACGATGAGACTCTATTGTATCATCAGCAAAAAAAAGTTTATTGATATCATTTTCCGTTCTTTAGTTATCAGCCGGAGAAGATAGGTTGTTTTCAGCAAAAACAGACGTTTCAAATTAGAAGCTGAGATATTCAGCCTTTTGTGAAATGAAGCATTTCAAGCACATCGCTGACTCTGAAGCTAATATTTTCTGATATAGTGACACCTCAAAAATAATTTCCTTCAATAAAACAGCGAAAACTGTAAAAATAATATTTATTTAATATTATTTTGGTAAAATAATATTTTTTAGCTGCAACCAGCAGCGCTGGCCCCTGCGTGCGCAGACCCTACACTTTCTTGCTGGTCTTGATTTACTGCTGGTGGGCATCAGATATTCTAGCTATTCTGTCTGGGTCGGTGTTGTATGCTGCCCTGCGTGCCCCACCCCCTCTACTGCAAACCCCTCCTCCGTTGGTGTGTCTCTGGTGGCTCTGGTGGCTCTCTGCTGAGTTTGCTCTGCACTGAAAACCCAGCTTTTTCACAGCGTTCCGCGTGTATTTGTCACCGGCTTCCAGCGCTTCCAGTTGAGAATAATAACTCCACAACTAATCATGTGGATGGGGCTATCGCAGCGGACACTGAGGGGCTCAATTGTGGCAGCAGATTGGCTGCTGCAGGCACAGCTAACGTTATGCTTCATGCATATCGATGCATACCGATGCGATTTCCGTTTCCCCATGACTTCTTCTCTGTTTTTTCCTCGCCTTTCTCTAATCTGGAGAGCACTGTCGCCACCTAATGGGTCTGTAAAATAGCTTTTACACATTCAACATCCACCATACTTTCACAGGAGATGGAACATGCAACACTCCTGCTCAGAGTTGCTCTTAAGCTCTATTTATCTGGTCAAATCTCACCGGATTCCTGTTTCCAGTACACTTTTAGCATTTGGTTTTTAACAGAGAAGAGGTGGAGCTGCTCAAAACATACGGTATGCATATTAGAGCGAGACCATGAGTGATATACCACTTGTAATACAGGTGTAGGTGTGTCTGAAGTCTACATAATAGCGTGCGTGTGTCAAGATACTCAACTCTACCTGTCCTCCAAAACCATCACCCCAGCCACCCACTCCACCCTCTCTGCCTGCCTCAGCGACATAAAAACCTGGATGCAAAAGAACTTTCTCAAACTAAACTGCAATAAATCCGAAATACTCATCATTGGCCCCAAGTCCCTCACCCGCTCTGCTCAGAACTTCTCCCTCACCATCGACGGCTCCATCATCACCCCCTCCGCCCATGTCCGCAACCTCGGTCTCATCCTCGATCCCACCCTCTCCCTCCTCCCCCATGCAAATCATATCACCAAAACTGCTTTCTTTCACCTCCGGAACATTGCCCGCCTCCGCCCCTCCCTATCCCTCCCCGCTGCTGAAACTCTCATCCATGCTCTCATCACATCCAGACTCGATTACTGCAATAGCATCCTCTACGGTTCCCCCCACAAAATCATCAACAAACTCCAATACGTCCAGAACTCCGCTGCCCGCCTCCTCACCTCCACCCGCCGCCGAGACCACATCACTCCCGTCCTCCATAACCTCCACTGGCTCCCAGTCAAATACAGGATCAACTACAAAATTCTACTCATCACGTACAAAGCCCTCAACAACCTGGCCCCCCCCTACCTCTCTGATCTCCTGCCTCGCCACGTCCCTACCCGTAGCCTCAGGTCCGGAGACACCAACTGCTTGACGATCCCCAGGACCAAGCTCCGGACCTGGGGCGACAGGGCCTTCTCAGTTGCCGCACCCACCCTCTGGAACACTCTCCCCAGCCTCATCCGTCAATCTCAGTCCATAACATCCTTCAAACAGGCCCTCAAGACCCACCTCTTCAACCTCGCCTTCTCCTCCTAACCTCACTCCACTCTACCTACTGTCTCCACTTTCCATGAATGTTTCTAAATTAAAGTATTTATTTCTGTGTTTCCTGTAAAGCGACTTTGAGTATCTAGAAAAGCGCTATATAAGATTAATGTATTATTATTATTATTATTATTAAGTGTCAATACAAGAAGGAAGGCTGGCCATAATTCCAATGACTCAGCACTTCCTGCCGCCCTTCAAAATAAAACAATTTAGAAGGAACAGGTACTGAATGCTGCTATAGCGCCCCCTAAAGGCAAAATGACACAATATTTATCCTATAGGCTCAGAGTACATCCGTCCACACCTGTACCAAGTTTGGTTAGCATCGGACGATCTTTGTGAAATAGGCCCCACCCACAGAACTTTGGAAGTCGATTATATCGCAACGGTGCGGGAAAAAAAAAAACGCAAAATAAGTTTTGTGCGGGACAGTCCACACACGCTGTGTGATGTGGTTTGGTGAAGATCGGGCAAAATTTGAAGGAGAAATAGCGAAAAAACGCTTTTCGACAAAATTCAAAATGCCGGAAAATCTAGTTAGACGGAAATGGGCGGGGCCTATATCAGCAGATGCGGAATGACCCAAGGAATCCAGGGAAACAAGAATTTTGAATGTAGCCCTTACGGTTCAAAAGTTATGTTCTTGCTTCAGCTCTTGAGGGAGACGGACGCTTTCTCTGCTCGCTCTCTCCACCCCTCCTCTCCTGCACCTTTCCCTCTGCCTGCAACACCCTAACCGGAGCAAACTTGCATTCGTCTATTCGAAATGACAAATATGGATTTATTGGATTTATTAAGCTGGTCTCTCAACGCAAATCAACTAAACTTTGAGGAATGCGGGGTCCGGGGAACCCCCACCCTCTGCCCAGACGGATCTTTCGCCACGGGGTATGGGAAGACAACAGCGATTGACCCTAGGCTGTGACGTCATGAAAATTGAGATGGGCGGTTAGTGAATTTGAACTGTGAAAAATGGATTATATCTGGATTATATCATGGAAATTTCCACTGATCTGCAAAAGAAATGAACTAAGTTGGGAATCAGAGACTTGACACCTGTTGTTGACTTTCTAGTCTGTGTGACCCTGGTCTGTGTGACCTGAAAGGAATTCCAGGCAACCAAAACATTTCAACTCTAATCTGGACTCTGCCAAGGACGCAGCAGCAATTCCTCCCCTGATTTTCATCTGCAACTATGCTCATCTATTCACCCCCCCGCCCTGACATCTGACACCTGAACTTTGGACTGAATAGATAGAGGCCATCTCCACAGCAAAGCTGTGTTCAGACGGAGGAGGCTCAGACCTACACACACACACACTCATGGACCCTAAGGACTCATATGCCAATCACACATGGTCACGCACGCACTCCCCCAGCACCACCCCGTCCTCCACCATCCCCCACCACGTCCGACCGTCTCTATCAGCCCCCGCTGCCCTACCTACCCCCCCCTTTTTTTTCTTTCTAACCCAGCCGTCAGTATTGGAGTAGTTTCGGACTGTAATCCCTGTACTTTTTTCAACAAATGGATTGTACCTGTATAATATTGAAGTGTGCCTTGTTACTCGTTCAAAACAGTAATAATGTTTCATGTTTCCTGTTGCAAATCTGAGTATATTTAGAAACCATTACTGCCGGCTGCATATATGTATGTATGTATGTATTGTTTGTGTGTATTGTATTGTATGTAGGTATGTCCACGTATGTCCTGTTTGTTTTGGGGACTACGGATGGAAATTAGCCTCGTGCCATGTGCAACGTGTTCGAGCCTCGTGCTCGAGTCTCGTGCTAAATCCGGCAATCTTTAGACTCTGAGTATGTTCTTTGTGTCCATTAATTTTGCACTGTCCCGTCTAAATAAACAAATCAAATGTCAAATGTCAAAAAAATGGACCAAAACGTAAGGATGGCTTATAGCGCCACCATCTGGTCAACTAGTGTAATTTCCCCGCACATAGTAAAAGGTGACTCTGTAAACCTACCTATAAAGTTTGGTAGTGGCAGGTCATACGGTGTCTGAGCTAGAGCTAATTTAATGCCAACGATTTCCAAACCCCATTCAAGTGAATGGGGAAAAAAATCGTACGTTAACGCAAATATCGCGAAAACCGGCAAACGAAACCCTTAGCAATCCAAATGCACACGATTCCTCAATGAGCCGCACGTTTTGATGTCTCCCATGTCTGTGTAGTGTGAAAACTGTAGGAGAAATGGCGAACACAACTTTTGGATAGAAGAATAACTTTTGGAAGAATAATAAGTATGAGAGATTCTAAGATTGTGCCTTGCTTTCAGCAAGCACAATAAAAAGGAGCAAGTGGGCAATGTTTGTCTGTTTAAATTGTTTGTGCCGGCCACAGCTATGCCGTTTTACGTTCGATCGTGCTGAAACTTTCAGGGGGTGTAAAGAGCACCCGTGGGGGTGACCAGACGCAGCCGGATTTTTTAATTAAGGTGATTGCCCTAATTACCTAATGATGTGATGTCATCAGTGACGATGTCATCAGTGATGTCATAAATCACTGATGATGTCATCAGTGATGTCATAAGATGTGAAGTTGTGACATCATCAGTGATGTCATTCATCAGTGATGTCATAAGAGCATGTGAGCCCGCACAGCGGTCGAGCTGCAGGGCGGGCTCGGCCGTGGCATTGTGACATCATCAGTGATGTCATAAGAGCAATTGTGATGTCATCAGTGATCATCAGTGATGTCATAAGAGCAGCACATCGGTCGAGCGGGTGAGCCTAGGAATCGAGCACGCAAGTATCTAAAAAAATCACGCAATTTTCTAAAAAGCTCGCAGTGCCTGTAGGCACGCTCCTGTAGGTTCTCTCTCTACAACATCCGCAAAATCCGTCCCTTTCTCACAAGAGAAGCAACTCAACTCCTGGTCCAGTCTCTTGTCTCCTCCCGCCTGGACTACTGCAATGTGCTCCTGGCCGGCCTACCTGCCACCGACATCCGACCGCTTCAGCTCATTCAGAATGCTGCAGCCCGTCTGGTATTCAACCAACCCAAATTCTCTCACGTCACTCCCCTCTTCCAGGAGCTCCACTGGCTTCCCATCTCGGCCCGCATCAAATTCAAGACACTGGTACTGGCCTACAGGGCAGTACACCAGTCAGCTCCCCTGTACCTGCAATCCATGGTCAGGTTCCAAACCTCTCAGCGCTCCCTTCGCTCCTCCACCAGTGCAGGTCGCCTCGCCCCTCCTTCGCTACGGGGGCTCAAAAGTCGCTCATCCCGATCTCGACTCTTCTCGTCCCTGGCACCTCAATGGTGGAACGAGCTTCCACCTTCGGTCAGGACAGCTGAATCACTGCCGATCTTTCGGAAAAGACTAAAGACACACCTTTTCAGGCTCCATCTGGGCCCTTCTTGATCTAACTTCGTTCTCTCTCTTTCCTTATATAAAAAAAAAACTAAAAACTAACCTAACCTAAACTTGTTCCACTAACCTAAACTTGTACCACTGTTCCTTCAGAAGTTGTAGTTGTCATAGACTGTGCTCCATAGTTGATTGCTCTATTGCTGACAAAAAATGTGTTATTGTAAGTCGCTTTGGATAAAAGTGTCTGCCAAATGACGTAATGTAACGTAATGTAAGTGCCATGTTGGTTTTTGGGACATCAGCAGAGTAGAATGTGTTCAGAAATCAGTTTCAGCTATTTGAGAAATTACTTATAATTGTTTTTCTACACAGTTAACTATATTGTGAACGACTAGCTAATATTTTGGAATGTACTGAGTGCGATTTTCCAAAACACCAGTGCTCCTACATGAGCCAGTAAAAACATAAATATACCTTCATCAATTTTGGCCACTAGCCTGCCAGCTCTTGTTGGCTGGCATTTCCTTTTAGAGATTTAAACCCATCTACCCATTTTCCCTCATTAAAATCTTTGCTAGTGAGGACACTTCTGCGCTACAAAGGCAAACCGCAGCAAGCTAAATACAGTTCATGACAATGGATTACATTTCAAATCAACTAAGATGATATCATTGTTTCTAATAAAAGAAACTGAACAATATAGAATTCTATCCACTTCTGTATCAACAATATTTTATGTTGACACAGAGGGATGTTTGAAGCAATCTCTTAGCAGCCTTGAATTTCCTTCAGGCTAGAAAAAGATAGGCTACCTGAACTATATTGTAGTAACAGTAGGCTATAAGGAAAAGTGAATAGTCTGATAGCATTTTAATTTCTATCCAAATCCCTAGCTTCTTCTAGTTCTAGTCTCCACACATTGGGAGACTCAGCTCAGTTAACCTGAACAATCTGTTTGGCTGTGTTTGCTAACTAAATAGCTAGCAGGCTAATTTGGCATGGCAAACAAGCTTAACTCGATACATTAGCTATTGAGCAATTTACAAGACATTGTGCCAAATACAATGGTTAGCTAGCTAACAAGCTAGAAAAAAGAACAAAATTACCCGTTTCCAGTCAAAAAGGGGATAGAAATGTAAAAAAAAAAATAGGTCTACAAGTCAAGTCTCTGTTGAGACGGCCAAGTTGTACATTTAGAAACACAACCAACTGCTTTCAGTCATCGTTACCTACACAGCACGGACCGCCAGACGACGTTACGCTCGTGCTAGAAGGAATCAGCCGGAAGAGGTTGGGTTTAAGCATGAGGATTCATGATTGGTTGGGTTTAGGCATGAGGAGTCATGATTGGTTGGGTTTAGGCATGAGGAGTCATGATTGGTCCCTCTGGCCGATCCAGAGTGATTTAAAGAGAGGGTGGTGCCAATGAAGGGCTACAATGCTTGATAGTCACATGACTCACGTATGAGTGTGTGCGAGGGAGTATGTTCCAGGAAGTATGTTTGAATGCATAAAATAAAGCTGATACTATACAATTAGATTCTTTAAACGTCTTACACTTTCAAAGTACATCACAAACAGTCCATTATGCTGCAACTCTACAGCACTGCTTAATCCAGAACCTTACTTCCAGGAACTATTGCGAAGTAAAAAAAAAAGAAGTCCATTGGAGTACATGGAGATGAAGCAACTCATATCTCTATGACTCTGGGCCGATCCATTCTAGCACCAACCATGTGTTACATCACCTGAAAACCTTTTATTGCTGTTTGGCTTTGTAGAGCAGAATTATGCGTTGGCCCGACTAAAAAACATAGCAGACATGTGCAGGTTGGCTAGAAAAACAGTATATACCTGGTTTCAACTTTTTCAACATCTCCAGCATAAAGAGATAAACTGCTGCAGGAAAAAGGCCTTCACAGAGTAGATTTGGTCCTCTGGTTAATGGTAAGACTGGTGGTCGTAGTAAGCTAGCACATATTGCAAGCCATAAGAGTACATTTTGGCAACAAATTAACCCGCCTCCATTGTCTCCTTTCTATCATGGCACAGGGCTGATGGAAGCATCACTTAGTAAGTTTGTACACATGTTTAGCTCATACAGTTAAATCACCCCTCTCAGGAGAGCGCTACTTGGCGACACATGTATTTACTTTGCCTTTTTAAGCTCTCACATCAACATAAGGCCATGGTCGGCATGTATTCTTGAGGCATGTTTTCTAGGGATGAAAATATATCTTAAAGAGCGTGGTACAGGTTAAAAAAATTGAATTTACAGTTAGGACTCAAGATTATTATGAAAAACTATCTTTGACCACTGACCTAAAAAATATGGACAGAGCTATCCCATTGATTTTGGGCTCCCGTTTTGAGTTGAAGTGGTGCCATCGCCATCTTGATTTTTCATCAGCAGAGTGAGAGGGAATGGGTTGAGTCCTTGCACAGCTCACGTGAGATTGGGGTTTCCCAGAGCCGCAGCTCCGCCTGCTATTGGTCAGT
Organism: Poromitra crassiceps; assembly: GCF_964638095.1. Lineage (NCBI taxonomy): Eukaryota > Metazoa > Chordata > Actinopteri > Beryciformes > Melamphaidae > Poromitra > Poromitra crassiceps. The sequence goes on from NC_139623.1 coordinate 51,452,342, forward strand.
GATCGGCAAGCTGTGGGATCACTGGACAGGCGACCTGTCAATCACCCCCTTTTCTATCATCTATTTTACTCCAAACGGGCGAGTTATATAAAAAATTACCCCCCTACAGATGTTATGAAAATTTGAAATTAGCTATATAGACCAAAACCGTGTCAGGGACCAGGCTGTAAAGATGCTTAATCACGTGGGGGTGAACGGGAACGACGGGACTTCTGAGACCTGCCTCAACTGGCCATTCAAGAATTACAGCTTTCATGGTTACTTCCTGGTCCTCGTGGGAAAACCTTGTGCCTTGTCCACTGATTTTGACCCTCTGGTACGATAATTCAACACTGCCCACAATGCATTTTGGCACTGAAGCAAGCAGGAGAAAAATCCGCAATGCTATTTCCCCCCAAGGCAAATGTTAGTTTGGGTTCTATAAAGGTTAATATCTACGGTTAATATGGCACTTTATGAAGTTGAAATAGTTTTAGTAGTCAAACATAACTAGTAGACCCCCTATATGCAATCGGTTTTTCAAAATAACGCCTATTTGGAAATATAATTTTGGAGAACCAGAGGCCGCAAAGCCAACCGACCATCTCAGCTCCTGTAACCCGGCTCCAGACTGCTCTCAGGCGGATAACAGAGGCTCAGCGTACGGAGGTAATGATCCGAGGAAACATGTGTTTGCTATCAGTCGACTTCTCTCCCTCATGAATTCCATTCATGATGAGATTATCTGATCCAGCGCAGCTGTTGTGGATTACTCTTTAAGACACTAACTAGCACCACCTGGGTGCAATTGCGCCTGCACGCTGATTGGCCGGACCCGGCTATATAATCTACTCTCAGGTGCGGCGCCCTTGCTCTTCTGATTTCCAGCGAGCAGACGTATGTTGTCGTGTGAGACTGAAGTAGACATGTGTGTAGGACAGAGAAGGCGTAGCCATAGCCTACTTACTTAGAGTAGAGAGCTGGTCGCGAGCGGCTCCTCTCAGGGCGCATGCTTTTAGTGTTGTCCACGCACTTACTTGGCTGTTGTGTTGTTGTGACTGGAATTCGCCCACGGCGGAGGAACGTTGCAGCAGCAAAAGCAGGCGGCGGCAGGCGGCAGCGGTAGCAGCGAGTCTGCGGTCCGTGTGCTGTGTAGTGTCTTAAAGAGTAATCCACGACAGCTGCGCTGGACCAGATAATCTCATCATGAATGGAATTCATGAGGGAGAGAAGTCTCGCTCAGGAAACCTTGGTTACATCGTAACCATCCGATCCGTCACGTGTTATGTTCGATTTGTGGGTTTTCAGGCATGCGTGCCAGCTGCTATACAAAGATGAGTCTAGATGCAGCTATGTGTGGGGGTAAAACAAAAAACAAGAGAGACATAAAAGTCCCACATATTAATGCAAATGGTCTCTAACCTGCACCATGCTCTTTAAGATGGAGTAGGGCTGGGTAAAAAAAAATATATATATTTTTTTCCGATGCAAATCAATATTCATTTGAAGGAACTGATTCATGAATCCCAATATCGATCTTTTAATATAATGCCGTGGAGATCAAATGCAAGGAGATCTCGTAAAATTCCGCCGGGCACTTCACTGCAGCTGCCCATAGAGGAGGACGAGCCAGGATGGGAAAAATGCGGAGGACAAATTTCACTCGGCCTCTAAGCATGTGTGTGTGTGTGTGTGTGTAATGTGTATGTGCAAGCATTGGTGCTATAAAGACGGGGTTGTCCGTCCTGTACCTTATCTGTAAACATCAATATTTTTAATAACGCACCAGGTTAACGCACCCGGAGGGTTCGTTGTACAATTTACAGCATTCGTTCTTTGAGAATCTTTCATATCCAAGCAAAATTGGTATTCTAACTCAAATATCGATATCGAATCGCATCGTATCGAATCGTAAGTTGAATCGAACTGGGATCTTGTGTATCAGAATCGTATCGAATAGGGAAAGCAGTGGCGACACAGCCATAACTAGGAGGACGACTAGCTAATCGATAAATCGTGGGTGGGGGGAAAGAAGCATAAATGCAGGGATTGTTCTTACAGCAAGTGAACAACAGCTGGCGTGGAGGTGTGGAGGGCCGACAACCCCACAACAATCCAGATACAGTCAATAGCACAAGTATTAGGACAGTGAAGTGAGGTTGGTCTCGGTCTCTGCTGAATCATCGAGAGTGTAATACGGATTTGGCAATAGAGGATGATCTTTGGAGGGGAGAGGTTTTTGTTTCATTTCATCTGTGCAAATAAATAAACGAATAAAAACATCTGAAACCTCAATGAAATCAGACAAAAATAAATAAATACCTTTGGCTCAGTGTCCCAATACTTCCACTATGGACTATATAAAGAGTTCCTACTTTATGCACAGCACTAATAGTGACAGTATTACCAGCACATTCAGAGAACAGTGAAAACACTGATACATAAGAAAGTGTTAATCCCACGCTGCCCACCAGTTGCCGTGGAAACCCTACAGTCACACAGCTTGTTGAGCGATTGCAGGAGCCGACGTTAGCTCCACATCCACAGCTCCTTCCCGTGTGTTGGACGGAAACCTGGCTGCTTCTCTAGGCTGCTACAAGGGCCAACGAGTGGTCATCTTCTTGCCCAGTCCTCTCCCCGCACCTTGTTCTACTTCTTCTCGGCACTGTGGCTGCGACGGGCAGGAGGTCTGGCATCAGGTGCTTGCCAAAGGAAAGAGGAAAGATGTCATCTCCAGCTCGGTGCTCGGGCTGCTTCCCTCAAAACCAAGAGAATAATCCTGCGTGTTCTCATGAGCTGAGGGGGGTAGACTGGCTTTAAGCTTGCACCTCCGGGGGAAACAAAGGACAGGGTTGGGCAAATTTTAGGTGCAGAAAAAAAGTAGGAGTTGGAGCAACTAGCAGCGAGCCAACCGAAGCAGAAACCTCTTCTCCACATTGACCTTACAGGGTCTGCCGGCGTACTTGGCCTCTGTTTCACTTCTCCTTGACGATCTCCTGGTATGTGGGTGGGGGGTCGCTGTAGGAGGGCGCCGAGGTCTCATCGCCGCTGCTCTCCAGGTGTCCCGTCACCTCCTCGTAGGAAGGGGGCGGCGTGGCGCCCGACAGCCGCGAGGCCACCGACAGAGAGGAGTCCTGCACGTAGAGGGCGCCAGTGTTCTGCTGGTGAACGGGCTGGGAACAGGCTCCGCCTCGCTCCACGTCGCTCACCACCACAGTGGGGCGCGAGCCGGACTCGTAGTGGGAGCTGTCGGAGGCAGTGGTGGGTAGAGTCAACAAAAACAGTACTCAAGTAAAAGTAGTTATACTTTATTATAATTTGACTCAAGTAGAAGTAAAAAAGTACCCATACAAATAATGAGTGGAGTAAGAGTTAAAAAGTATCTCATAAAATACTACTCAAGTAGTGAGTAACTTCATGAGTAAACTACATGCAATTTATTACGGTAACCGGCAGTGATAGTCAACCTGAGGCTCTAGAGCCACGTGTGGCTTCTTTATAGGTAGTTGTGGCTCTTTTAAGACCTACTTAAAATAACTAAATAAATAAAAGTCTAAAAAAGATAAAGGGACGAAATGGAATTTTTTGGATTGTGGCTCTTGCAAAGATTTCTTTTTGGGTCAATGTGGCTCCTGAGTAGGGAAAAGGTTACGGACCAACGTTCTACGACGGTCTGTCGTCGTCCCTTTCTTAACCCTGGAGCATGTGGTGCAAATGTTCGGTTAAGAGATGGGTTTGGATAAACTCATTCTAACTTAATCGGTAGGCTCATAGACTCACCCAACATTAAGCCTCGGACACAGGCTAGTTCCCAGTCAATTACTATTAGATCTTGACCGCTCCGAGTGGCACGCAAAAAAAGAAAAAGAGTCAAACATTTGACTCTGCCCACGTTGAGGTTCTGCACACTGCAGTGAGGGGTACTTGGAGGTGTCAGGACTGTCCCGTTGCTTTTCAAATGTACTCAATCAAGTTGCAGAGTGGGGTGTGTGTACACACTTCTCACTACGAACTCCTCTCTTAGAAGTACAATTTATATAAAAAAAAAAACTGAAGTACTTGTAACCGAGTAAATGTACTTGAGTACTACCCACCTCTGGCTGTCGGAGGAGTGCGTGGCGGCCGTCTCGCGGTGCAGGAGGATGCGCGGCAGGCTGCGCGTGCTGCGGTGGTTAGCCAGGTAGCGGTTGTGGGTGTAGGGGGGGCCCGGGCGGCGGCGGGTGGCTTTCTGCAGCTGACACCTCCAGAGCAGGAACAGGGTGATGATGATGAGCAGAGCCACGCCCAGCAGAGGGACCACCATGTACACGGTGTCAGCCCGCTCAGAGCGCCCCTCGCTGCTGCTGCTCACCGTGTACACACTGCGGCTCTTCCAGAACTCCATCTGCAGGGAGGAGCAGGGTCAAAGGTCATGCACTTTTCCAGAACAACTTCTGCTCCTTCCGAACAGCAGCGTTTAAAGGTATACTATGCAACTATTTCATTTAAAAAAAAAATCCTTATAGAAAGGTTTCCCCGCAAAAACATACATTTTAACCGACTAAATACTGTGGCAGCCAGACACTGCCCCCTGCCTAATTTTGGGGCTGTTTACATATTGTTTTGGCTGTGCCGGGACGTATTTAGGCGGATACATTGTGTAGTAGAGGTTCACGTGGGGGCTGTACAAGGCCCAGTCAATAATATCGCTCACAGCGCAACAGCCAGCCAATAGCATCGCCACGATGTTCTGAAAGGAATCTCTCAGCAGAGCAGAGTCAGTGCGGAGTAATACCAGGGAAATGGAGCTTCTTCCCAGATCGGTTTTGAGCTGTTTGGACCTCATCATTTGATGGTCTGGAGGTGTGTGTGTGTGTGTGTGTGTGTGTGTGTGTGTGTGTGTGTATGTGTGTGTGTTTATTTGTGTTTTTGAACTATCAGAAAGTAACATTTAATCCCTGCATTTGAAGGGTTTACCGGCGCTCTCTCTCTCCACATAAACACAGCCTCGCTCGACCACATAAACACAGAACACACCAAAACAATCTCCCATCGTGGAAATACACACAGGGTGCAGCGTCACTCAACATAAACACACTGTCAAACTATTATATGGGCCAGAAGTGATCGTTTTGAGGGGAAACTTTTGTATAATTATATAATGTTTTTTTTAAATGAAATAGTTGCATAGTATAGGACGAATCAGCGTGACGTCACTGCCACCCAGAAATGCGGAACCCCACGGCAGTTAACTACGTATGAGTTGTGCCTAACAAACATTAATATCTCAAAAACTATACATCAATTATATTTTGACATTCTGAGTGAGAGCAGAATTAGCTCAAGAGTTGTGTATATTATGCATGGCATATCAAGGTGTTTGTGATCTCCACTTTGTGAATGAACCTGATGAAGCACGTCTGCGAAACGCGTTGTTCTTAATCAATCATGTCCCCCCCCCCCATTTTTATTCTCCGTTAGTGCTAATTTTTTAATTTATTTATCCTGGTTGCTGCTCCACCCTCTGCCAATCTGGGGAGAGCTGAAACTGGCATGCTTCCTCTGAGACATGGGCAGTAGCCAGCTGCTTCTTTTCACTTGACAGGGGAAGCTTCACCGGTAGGACATAGCACGTGGGAGGATCACGCTATTCCAACAAGTTCCCCTCCCTCCGAACAGGCACCCCGAACGACCAGAGGAGGCACCACATCCACGACCAGGATATTGCATGTTTTGGTGAAGAGGTTCCTATATGAAGGAAATCCCCAGGAGGCACGGGGAGAACATGCAAACTCCACACAGAAAGGCCCTTTTGACGACCGCACCCAGGCGGCGGGCACTCGAGGACATGCTGTGAGGCGACAGCGCTTACCACTGCACCACCATGCCCCCCTAAATCAAGTCTTTTTGACAAGTTTAGTCATCATCATTGGAGTGTGCGGTCTACATTATGGACTTGTTCCTGACTAGTTGGTGTTTTATATAATACTGTAAATATATGTATATATACATATACATATATACTGTATATATACATATATACATATACATACATATGTATATATATATATATATATATATACACACATACATATACATACATATATACATGTATAGTACTGTACTTTGAAAGGCTAAGACGTTTAAAGAATCAAATTGTATATTATCATCATTCATTTATGCATTCAAATGGATTACCTGGAACTATTCCCCGGCACACACTATAGCTACGTGAGTCACGCATATCACTATATCTATATCACTCTGCTGAAAACCAACCACAACATAGGGGTGTTCGATTTTGCCTAAAAATAAAATTTACGATTTTTTCTCTCAAAACTCGATTTCCATTTTTTTATACTATTATACTTCTCTAAACATTTGTTGTCCTGCAGAGTTCTTTTTTTTCTATTTTATTCACAAGTGACAATTTATGCTTTTACTCTGAAGGCAGAACAGCCCAACTTCCTGTTTTAGCATGCCTAACTTCCTGGCTGTTGCTTGCTAACCTGCAGTCACTTGACACTGGTGGATTTGATCGAGCACTCTGTGCTCTGTAGGAGGGATACTCTTGGTTCGATTACCCTTGCCTGTAGCGTGTGCCTCCGTGACATAATTATATAATTATATTAGCAGTGTCTAAGTGACCACCTGTGCTCTGAGTTATATCTGTACTAGAATAACACAAAGTCACAACAGGTATGCGCAGAGCCAGATTAACACCCCCAGGGGCCCCTGGGCACTGAAGCTCCCAGGGGCCTCCCTACCCATCGTCCCCGCCACCACCCCACTAGGGGTTGCACGTGCATCCGGTGCACCAACGTATAATCGCCAGTGCATTCACTTTCATGTCACCACCTGCTCTCCCTTTAGGTCGTTTTACACTACAACAGACAGCAACAGAGGCAGAAACACTGAAATGATTTAGTCTTATATTTTATTATCTTATTATTATAAACCAAACCTCAAAAATAACATCACCCTCTTTGCTTTGGTCATAGTCTTCAACTAAACCCTAAATATCGCAGTATTAAACATATAAAACACATTTTAATCATATATATATATATATATATATATATATATATATATATATATATTTTTTTTTTAATTGACATTACATTTCCAATACAAAACAGCAGAGGGTGCTGCAGCACCACAAGCACCCCCACTTCCCGCGCCCCTGGTCACCACTTGCCCACAGGCATCCAATGACACTAAATCATCAGACTTAATCTTCTTGGAAACAAATTTTATTTTGTCCTGATTGGTCTTAGATTTGTGTCATAGTTCTGTGGAGCCCAACATGAGCCCGACCAAGAAAAAAAAATAAAATAAAAAAAAATTGAGGGCCCCTTCACACCGAGGGCCCCTGGCCTGGGCACCTGCAGGTTGCCCATATGGTTAATTGGGTTGGCTTTGGGTATGCGGGGAACTGCGATAGCAGTAGTTAGGAGGAAATTCAGACAGACAGGGTCAGTACTGGTAACGTTACAGCCAAGAAGCAGAAGCTACTCGGTGGCCTCACGTGTTGTTTTGTTGTTATGTGAACTATAAAGGCAACATTTCAGTGTCCGGTGATAAAGTCTGTGTTTGTGTGCGCGCGCGTGTGTGCGTGTGTGTGTGTTTTGGTAATCGTTATCTTGCACAGCCCACACTCTGCGCTTTTTGGAGGTGTTGAAATATAAATAAGTTCATTGCGCTGCTCCAGAGAGACTGAGCAGCACGCGTACATGAGAGAGAGCCGCCCCGCCGTAACGTAATTACCCTAGTTAAAGTGTAAATCGATTTTACGATTTTTTAACATCGTCCTAACTAATTAATTCGATTACGATTCAAAATCGATTTATCGAGCAGCCCTACCACAACATAGGATTTTGCCAGTACACCTCTAATGTGAGGCCTAGTCCACCTGCGTACTGAGTGGGAAACTCACCGTCCTCTCTTTGTTCTCGAACACCTCGTTGGCCTCCTCGAAGCTGCAGCTCTCCTCGCCACACTCCCTCTCGATGTTGCCCTGTCTGAACTCCTCCAGGAAGCCGTTGGCTCGGGGGAAGCGCTTGAGGACAGAGTGAGCATCCTGGTCACCTAGGAACGCTGCGCAACCAAAACCAAATGCTATTAATGCTGCCTTCAAATGAAAGTCGCAAACTCTAGCAGTTGACTAGAAGCCACTGAGGCTAACAATTTGGCTAACAATTTAACTAACACTAGCTAGCGAGCGGCTAACTACATTAATGCAGGAAACGTAAGGAAACGCCATTATGGCAGAGGAAACAAGATGAGACTGTTGAGTATATCAACATGTTCTTCAGACATATAAAATGACGCTCTATACGGCTAAAACGACAATATATTTACTTTCCATCCATCTCCAAGAAGAAGAAGAAGAAGAAGAAGAAGAAGAAGAAGAAGAAGAAGAAGAAGAAGAAGAAGAAGAAGAAGAAGAAGAAGAAGAAGAAGAAGAAGAAGAAGAAGAAGAAGAAGAAGAAGAAGAAGAAGAAGAAGAAGAAGAAGAAGAAGAAGAAGAAGAAGAAGAAGAAGAAGAAGAAGAAGAAGAAGAAGAAGAGATGGGCTTACCTGCGGCCATGCTCCCACCTGGCTGCTACTCAATGTCCAGCACGTCACACACCTGAGAGAGGGGAAAAACATGGTCACATGACACTCCTCAGAGAGGGGGAACACCTGGTCACATGACACACCTGAGGGGAAACACCTGCTCACATGACTGACAGGAGCATTAACCCTGCGAGGAGACCCAGCTTTACCACCTTGTCCCGCTAAAGCAGGTGTGTCAAACTAATTTTAGTCCATGAGCCACATGGTGACAACTGGGGAGCCGCGGACCCTGATGGAAGCACAAGACGTGTACAAGGTCTGACATTGTGTCCGACGGCGGCCATTCTGGCCTGAGCTGACACAGTGAGTGAATGAGCCAGTGCCACATGGGACCCAATTTGGTCTCAATTGGGCCAGACAAAGAAAATCAATGCATAATAACCTATCCACTTCCAAATGTCTCTTAGTTTCTTTTAGTGTGCAGATGAGGCCGACAGGTACATTTTAAGAACACAGTTTCACATAGGGTTATCTCAGCTACCATAGGCCTATCCACATTCTTGACAATCAGACTGATTGTCGACAATCAGGCTGATTGTCTGATTCAATCAGATCTGATTGAATCAGACAATCTTTTCACAAAGAAGGCTGGATCTGATGACCATGACTTGTTTTCATTTACAAGACCAGAGGTAAGTTGGTTGAGTTCAAACTGCTGATGCAATCATGCAAAAATCCCCAATCATGCAAACGCTAATTTCACAAGTTGCCAAAACAGGATCTGAAGAATGAAGATGTTTTTAACCGATACGAATGCTCATTCTTTGGTAACGCTTTAGAATACAGCCTGCAAATAAGCATGTAGGGTAACAAGATCTGTACTTATAGGCTAATTACGGGGTACCACACAGTACTTATAGTGTAACTACGGGGTACAAGGAGTGAATTTAGCCTGTAACTAGAGGGTTACAAGATCTGTACTTATAGGCTAATTACGGGGTACCACACAGTACTTATAGTGTAACTACAGGGTACAAGGAGTGAATTTAGCCTGTAACTAGAGGGTAACAAGATCTGTACTTATAGGCTAATTCTACCACACCTGTACAGGGTAACTAGGGGGTTGCGGGATGTATTCTGAAGCTGTGTCAATTCGCCCACACTTACATAAGCCACTTCTTAACATGCAGTGGAATCCGTATTATAGAAGAATAGAGGTAAAGCGCACAACTCCTTGTAAGAAAAACAGACCGGGTGCCTGGATAATGGATAACAATGAAAAAGGAGAGCCGGCACTCACGGTAGGCTAATTTAAAAACAGCCTTTTATTGGGCAGTGAAAAAATTTGGACGTTTCGGCTTCAAGCCTTTGTCAACAATGAGAAAAGAGACATTTTCAGAAATATATATACACACATACATCAAGGAGGGAACCAATCATTATGCAGGGCAGTAATGGAGAATTCAAGGCACCTGTAGTGCACCCAAGGGTGCGGCCATCAGGGCCGTGTGCAAAGAGAAGTTGTGCAATTAGACCTACAGTAGGAAGTAATTGATGACAGACAGGCAAATCTACCATGAGTCAAGAGCCAAATAGCCTACATCACCAAACAATCATAGTAGTCTAATCAACAAAAAGAAAAAGAGAAAACATAAACACTAAACAAATAAAAATAACAAGATCATAACAATAATCATAATAGTGGAGAAAAAGCAAGTCTGTGAACAAATTTGTATCAAAAGAAAACAAGCAGGTTTTAATAAAGAATAATCTTTATAGAAAACAACTTAGAATGAGTTCTTCATTAAGGCCTTTAGGGCTCTCGGTTTGTAATGTGTGTATCCATCTGGCTTCTCTTTGTAATAATGATTGATCTCTGTTTCCTCCTCGCTTAGGTGGGGGGACTACTTCGATTCCCTGGAATTTCAGGGAGCAAACGTCGTGTCCTGCAGAATTAAAGTGTCTAGCCACAGGAGATTTGATGTCTTTATTCCTAATGCAGCTTTTGTGCTCAGAGATTCTGGTTCTTAGTTCCCTGGTAGTTTTCCCAACATAGGATAAACCACAGGGACATTTCAGAAGATAAACTACAAATTTGGTCCTGCATGAAATTCTGTCTTTAATAAAGATGGATTTACCCGTATGAGGGTGACGAAATGTGTCTCCTTTAATCATCGCATTGCACTGAGCACAACTTGTGCAAGGAAAATTCCCACCTGGTAGAGTAGAAAGAAAATTAGTTGGATCCAACTAATGCGGTAGCATCTATCAAAAACAAGAAATGTGATAGGAAACAGCTTTAGCGAATTTGTAACCAAACAAATCAAGTCATATCTGACTTGTTTTAAATTTATTTCTCCCCACAAAAGTTTGATAGCCTATCAGTCAGTCAGCTCCTATCCTCTCCACAGTGTGGATGCACAGTCTGCCTGCCTGACAAATCTGGAGACTTCAAAAAACATGTTTTAACGGAGTCCATTGACAACGAGGGGTGGCAATGTGCCAAAAATGCCTTTGTTAAGCTACATAAAGCCGCGCAGTCAAAATAGTGGTCGGACTGCGTCAATCACTGTGGGTGATTTATTTTATGACATTCAAGTCATATCTGACTAGTTTGAAATGTATTTCTCCCCACAAAACTTTGATAGCCTATCAGTCAGAGTCAGTCAGCTCCTATCCACTCCGCAGTGTGGGCGCACAGTAGCGTCAGGGACGATGAAAATTAATTTGGGGATGGAGCCATACGATAGCCTAAACACGCTCTGCTCATTATGAACAGCGTTAAAAATGACATGCCACACACACACGCACACTAAACAGACATGCGGGCACTGGCAGAGAGACAAACAGGCAGATAGAGCGGCACGCATTGCGCAAAAAGTGTCAGAATGTCGGCTGCTCTTTGTGATAGTTGTTTCATTTGCTTCAGTCATCCTGCTGCCTCGTATTCTCAGGAGCGCGTTTCTGCTCCACTTTTCACTTTCCTTCCCCGCTGCCTCTCTGCAGTCAAGCCAGCCCTCACCTCGGAAAGCACGGTCATTCTAGCGCCCACTTAACAAATCAAGCCGTTTTTGCAGCACTTGAGGAAACCGTGAGTTTGCTCGTTGATATAAGCGATTGCCCGAACGATTCATTAATTAATAAACTAGCGAACGTGAAGTGAGTCACGAACCACACCCGCCCACTCAGACATATGCAGATCATATCGTTCCACTGTTTAACATGACCAGCGCTTGCGTGGAAGCGGATCTTATACCGGTGGTCGAGGTAGATAAGATACGGAGTAGTCTCGGGAGTGCGCGTAGGCCGGCTAATTGTTGTTTAACATGCAGGCCAACCGGCTAGGTGCAGGTTATAATACGGATTCCACTGCATGTTAAGAAGTGGCTATAGTAGGCTAACTAGAGTGTAACTACAGAGCCCTTTTCCCACATGCGCTTTGTACCGCAAAATTACCGGAACGTGGTGTAATGCCTGCATGTGGGAAAGGCGCCGTGCCGGTATAAGCGCGACCCCGTCGTCCCCGACATTTCACCAGTTTTGAGCCAGTCAGAAGAGCGGTATGCTCTTAAGGGGACGCAAGTGGAAACGGGTCCAGTCATTTTCCGCGACAGCGGTCCTTCAATCATGGGCGAAGTGTAGCCTACACACGTTGCTTAATGTTCCAGCGGGCATAATCTAATCATTCGCGCACATTAAAGCAAACTGGCGAAATGATCTTGTGATAGCCTAATAAGAGCAGTATGTCAGCTTGCTGATTTCCGAAGGCAACCCCGGACACATCAAACGAAGCCAGTCTGTAAAAAGTGCTTCAACGCGACGCAGGTGAACGGATAAACATCGAACCAGCAACTATTTCTCTCAGACACGGATCCCAACTTCTTCAAAGTGCATCATCTAATCATTCGCGCACATCAAAGCAAACTACTTCCACATTTCGCTTCGTGCATTTGCTTTCTCTACATACATAGGCTACAAGCGTTGGGCAGCTTGCCTTGCAAGCCTCTGCCATTCTCGCTTTGTCTGTCCTGTGTCAGGCTGCTGCGAAGTACGGAGGACTGAGTGAAGTTTTGCCGACCCCCCAAATAAGTGTAAATAATGTAAAACAGCCGACTAGCGCAAGCGGCTAACGCTAGCCTGCATGTTAAAAACCATTGTGTACCGATAACGCTGGAGTAACTCATAAAACACATATTTTCTGAACTTACTTCAGTCCCCAACCAACGTTAATTCCTCACGCACCTTTCTCAAAACAATGTTCTTTTTATTGCGGTCCATCGATATGTCTGGTAGCCAGCACAGCCCCCCCAACCTCCAGGCAGCCACTACCCGTGCTAAGAGCCCCTGTCCTGGCCCCACACACCCAGCACAGTCACCCAGACCTCCAGGCAGCGTTAGATAACAGATGAAGCCGTGTGTCTTGTCTATGACGATAGATCTATAAGAGCCTGTCCAGCCAATGACGGCTTGAGACTGGCTGCCACAGCTGTCAATCATCCATTTTTATATGTCAAATAACTACTTAAAAACAAACTGATCAGAAAAATGACCACTTGCACAAGCATTAGCGTGATAATATATCTAAAATGATACAAACCACCTTTGGGAAAGAATTATCTGTCGTACACTGTGATTGTTCCGGTTGTCCATTTCCCCATCCACTAACATGGGGAGGCGGGCCTTGTGACCTATACTGGCACCTGCCGCCAGAGCGGCGATCTAACATGCAGCGGCTTCACTGAACGGGACCTGAGCTGCACCCCGTGAATACACCTGATGACAGATCAAAACCCCAAAAGCATTCTACAGAGATGATCAATGAAGATTCGCTCTATCTAAGAAGATGACATCAAAATCACAAAACCCTTCTACAGAGATCAGTGGAGTAACGTCATTGCCATGGGCCCCGGTGCAAATATTTGCTCTGGGCCCTACCTAACAATTAGGCTATATTGTTATAGAAAATATGGACTCACTCATTATTTTTTCGTCAGGCAAATTGTTAGCCGTCTATTGTGCGTTAGCAGTAGGCCTACCCCCCGAAGGACCCAAAACAACAACAACAAGAGCCATGCTACGTGAAAGGATATTCCTCCAGCTCCATATATGGTCAATGATGTCACCAGAACCTCACAGGAGACTCCGCTGACACGTTGGAAAGAGAACGCGTTCGTATTTTCCATTACGATGATGCCAATCCACTGAATCCAGTAAACTAAACGTAAAGCTAATAGCATTCGTTAGCCTAGTAAGCTACATGAAGGCAAGTGCTGACTGCATAATACAGCATGGAAGTGTATTTGGAGTGGGACTGCAGCAGAAAGCGTAAGTACGTTACGTCTCCCCAAAGCGAGACTCGCTCTTCATGGGCCCTTGACAGTGCTGTTAGCACCAGCCTGTTACACACCGTAACACATGCTGTTACCAGCCTGTTACACACTGTAACACATGGTGTTACCAGCCTGTTACACACCGTAACACATGGTGTTACCAGCCTGTTACACACCGTAACACATGCTGTTAGCACCAGCCTGTTACACACCATAACACATGGTGTTACCAGCCTGTTACACACCGTAACACATGGTGTTACCAGCCTGTTACACACCGTAACACATGCTGTTAGCACCAGCCTGTTACACACCGTAACACATGGTGTTACCAGCCTGTTACACACTGTAACACATGGTGTTACCAGCCTGTTACTCACTGTAACACATGCTGTTACCAGCCTGTTACACACCGTAACACATGGTGTTACCAGCCTGTTACACACCGTAACACATGCTGTTACCAGCCTGTTACACACCATAACACATGCTGTTACCAGCCTGTTACACACGGTAACACATGGTGTTACCAGCCTGTTACTCACTGTAACACATGCTGTTACCAGCCTGTTACACACCGTAACACATGGTGTTACCAGCCTGTTACACACCGTAACACATGCTGTTAGCACCAGCCTGTTACACACCGTAACACATGCTGTTAGCACCAGCCTGTTACACACCGTAACACATGCTGTTACCAGCCTGTTACAGACCATAACACATGGTGGTCAGTGAAATTTGGTGAAATTTGGTTTTTGACTTCGACCCATCTGAGGCATGTCCTTCCCACTATCATTGATTTTTATGCACGGGCAGCCCCCGTTTAGCCCTGCACTGGCAAATATAGGCTACTATAAATATAGATGGAGAGGGGTTGGGTGATGGGGTGATGGTGGTGGTGGTGGTGGGGGTTTCCATAGCAACAGAGATGGAGATAGGAGAGGCTGTGAATGCTAACTCGAATAATTAGGATACAGAGGAAGAAGAAGCCAGTACACGGGATGTCTTAATATGTTATAGCTGTGTCCCGGAATACCAGGACTCTGATATGTGAGACGCGCGCGCACACACACACACACACACACACACACACACACACACACACACACACACACACACACACACACTCTCTCTCTCTCTCTCTCTCTCTCTCTCTCTCTCTCTCTCTCTCTCTCTCTCTCTCTCTCTCTCAAAGCCTAACCATCAGGTCAGCCATCCTAGTAGAATAATATCACTGTAGCTCTGAAAAACAGCAGATGACCTCAGTTAGCCTACATCTAAATCACATAAAGGCAGACATAATGAATAGCCAAAGGACATTTTTGTTTTTTAATCATTTTAAAGTAGAGAGAGCATGAAACAGCTTGAGTGTGTCCTGAAGCTCTCAGCGCCTTCTCCCGCTTCTATAACTGCACATGAAAAATTCATAATCAGACACACGTTGAGTTAGTCATTTCCTCTCTCAAAGGCTGAGTGTCCTGTTTAAACACTACATGTAAAACCTTGAAATGATATATTGACGTTATAAATCTATACAAGCCTGTCCATAACGGTGTCACTGTCAGTTAGTTTAGGGTGAAATAGAGTAAAAAATCCCTACCTTCCTTCACACAGCCTGAGAAAAGCCTTTTCCCTTCCATCCCTGACTCCAGCCAGGGAACTCCCACATGAGTCACTAACCAGGCTGTGCCTGATGTGAGCAAGGACCAATAGGAGAGGTGGATTCCCCATGACTGACCAATCACAACCGCGATATGACATGGAAGGCAGGGAGAGAGAGAGGGGAAAGAAACAAATGAGACTGCTTGCCTGTCTGAAGTGTCTGAACGGGCGCGGGGGTCCATAAAATTAACGAACGGTTAATTTGAATTCGTAACCATGACAACAATGAGGAGAATGTGTGATCTGTGAACGAGTCTCATGCATGTTTCTGTGTCTCGGCGGGTGTGACGGAGTCTGCTTGGAAAGTCGGTCAGATTTCTGCCAAGCCACACCTTAGACCGAAGAACTACATTTCCCAGCATGCTCAGGGCGAGTTGGCGCCACTACGCACGTGGTCCGATTTCGATGGCCGATTCGTGCAGAAACGCTTTTCTGACAAAGTGCGCGTTCGCGCAGAGTGAAACGATTTACGGCAGCTGTAAACAGTTGCTAGGCAGAGCAAAACGGTTTACGGCTGTAGCAGCAGACCCAAAACAGCTGTTCTCGCTACTTTCTGCTCTCGTGAACATCTCTCGTTATATTCTAACAGTTTGTTTGAAAGTAATTTGGTAATTTTGTGGTTATGGCCGAAGTGGCTGCCGAAGTGGCTACCGTTTCATTTCACTTCCTGATCTGCCCCGGCCCGCAGACAGACTAATCATCAAGACAACACTCGTCGATTCACTCGGCGTTCAAGCGAGACTACTCGGCATTGGTCTCGTCTACTATTAGAGGTACGATGTGAGGCATCGATATTAGATTTAGACTGTTTAAAGGCCCATTCCGTTGGTTTTGGCGAGAAATAAATGTGCACAAAGTGTTTAGCACTGAGTGAATGCGCCTTGATGTAACTTAAAAATGGCGACCTTTCTTTCTTCTTTCTTTCTTTATTGGTTTATTGTGACGGGACAGTGCACATTAATGGACATGTTCAGAAATACAGAAGCCTCTATATACAAAAACATGTAAATATGCCGGAGTTAGCTAATGCTAATTTACATCCGTTGTCCCCAATAAATATCAAAACAGTCACTCATTTCATTCATTCAACGCACAGACTGAAATATACATGTAACGTGTCATCGCAAAAGATACCACAGCATTACAGACATCAAAATTACAGCAAAAACAGACAGGATGTACGCAACAAACTGATATACCTGTAGCGTGTCATCGCAAGAGATACCACACATTACAGACATCAAAATTACAGCAAAACACAGACAGGATGTACATGCAGCATGTCAGTGCTAAAAGAAGAATACTACACCTTCCATTCGACAGGTTACAAGATAACAATACATAGAAACAATATGAAGGCTACTCTACTCTCTCTTAAGTGTTACACTTAAGTGGTGAAGTGCCTAGTGCAGGAAGAGAAGAAGATTTGGAAGGCAGCTATTAAGCTAGTGTTCACAAATTTGGTTTGTTTTAAGCCATATTTTGAGCTGGCTTTTGAATGCCGCAAAAGTGGGGCTTTCCCTAATAGCCATAGGAAGTGTGTTCCAGCTAGTGCTGCCATTGATCGACCAGGTGTTTTTTGAGAACGTGGATTTTCTAGCTTGGACTTCGCAGTCCCCCCTAGCTGCTGCCCTTGTGCTCAAATTTCTATTCTTCCTTCTAATGAACTCCCCTAGAGGAGGAGGAGCCAAGCCGTGTAAACATTTATAGATTAGACACGTGCTTTTAAATGTTCTAAAATTGTTAAAGCTAAGGAGCTGATATTTCTCTAGGATTTCACAGTGATGATGTGATTGTGGTTTTTTGTCAAACACCTTGATGGCTTTTTTATAGAGCTGTTCAAGGGGTTTGAGCACAGTGACACCAGCGAAGGACCAAACAGTGGAGCAGTAGTCTATGTGAGAGAGGATCATACAGTGGAGATAGGCTTTAGCCGCATCCGTTGTGATAAAGGGCCTGATTTGTTTGAAATTCTGTATGTTAAATCTAACTGTATTGGACACCTTTTTTACATGTTTTTTGAAAGTGAGGTTAGAGTCCAAAATAACTCCAAGGTACTTGAACTGTGGTACCAGTTCCAGTTCTTCTCTCTCCAGGAATACATAGGATCTGCTCAACTTATTTGGTCGCTTGGTGAACATCATACATACAGTTTTCTTTGTGTTGAGCATGAGACATGAGTCTCGTAACCATGCTTGTACCTGGGCCAATGCACTAGTTAGCTTGGATGCAGTTAACATGGCATCCTTACCTTGCGCAATGATGGCTGCATCGTCAGCATACATCAGGACGCCTAATTCCTTACAAACATCTGGGAGGTCATTTATATATAAGGAGAACAGTAAAGGCCCTAAAATAGATCCTTGAGGGACACCGACATGATTGTTAAGGTAAGTAGATTTAACACCGTCAACAGAGACACACTGTGTTCTGTTTGAAAGATATGACTTGAACCATAACAAAGCATCCGCTGAGAAATTGAAATAAGAGAGTTTAGATAGTAGAACCTGATGGTTGACAGTGTCGAAAGCCTTCTTGAGGTCAAGAAATACAGTTCCTACACATGGATTTTTGTCTAAAAGGCACTTAACCCTTTCAGTGAAAAGGCAGTTCGCCGTTTCAGTGGAGTGGTTAGCCCGGAATCCAAACTGCATTGGATGTAACATGGAGGGGCCATTGTCAAGATGTGAAATCAATTGGCTCGCAATCCATTTCTCCGCGATCTTAGAGATGATTGGCAGGATGCTTATAGGCCGATAGTTGGCCACAAGCGTTTTGGACCCGGATTTAAAAATGGGTGCCACGGTAGCTACTTTCCATGATGATGGAACTGAATTTTGACTGATTGACTGATTGATCATGATGGTGATGGGGCATTTCTCTCAGACCAGCCATTCAGAAGATAGTTGGAAAAACCGCAGTTTCGAAGTGGATAGGATCTCCCGCCACAGCTAGAGGATGTGACGTCTCGCGCGTTCACGAGCTTGTCTCTTGTCCTAGACGCTAACAGGAAATGGCTGAAGTAGCTTTTAACGTTACGTTCATCGCTAGCTGCTAGCTAAAGGAAACAACAACACAGACTCCAGAAAAAGTCCAGACTAAATAAATAAATATTTATCTAATGAAGCCCGTCTGGCCAGACAGCAGCAATGTGACCGACATCGGGGGAAAACTAGAGTCAGGACTGTGTTTTCGGTTCATGAAGGGAACTAGCTGCTTGTAGCTACTGTAATGTGGTTTTGACCAGATAACGTTAGCTGCTTGCTAATGGATTTTCAAGATTCAAGATTTTTACTGTCACTCCGTAGTACAAGTATCTGACCATCAGAAACTCTGCTAACATTACCGTCTTGTGTGAAGTAATGCAACCCTAACGTTACTACCGTTATGCTTATGGTCATGGAACATTATTGTTTGACTGTAGTTAGCTGCGGTTGTGAGTCTGCCTATTAGAACCATAACGTTAGCTTGATGCTATACGCGGCTAACTAATAGATTTAGCTATATTTATAGAAATTACCACCAGCCCCACTAATAACGTTACTGTCTTGTGTTGATAATGAATCTAACAGTCGGAAATATGCCTAACGTTAGCCTACTGTCTGTTATGCTTACGGTACATTGTTTGACTGTTCAGTTTGGTCAACTCCAGGCATTACACGGTACCGTACATACAGGGGGAGCAGGCTATTTCCTGGCTTGTGCTAACATGAGTATCCACTTCCCGCAGCCAGCGCGGGAGCATCTATCAAAAACAAGAAATGTGATAGGAAACAGCTTTAGCGAACTTGTAACCAAACAAAAACAAATCAAGTCATATCTGACTAGTTTTAAATTTATTTCTCCCCACAAAAGTTTGATAGCCTATCAGTCAGTCAGCTCCTATCCTCTCCACAGTGTGGATGCACAGTCACACAACACTGCCTGCCTGACAAATCTGGAGACTTCAAAAAACATGTTTTAACGGAGTCCATTGACAACGAGGGGTGGCAATGTGCCAAAAATGCCTTTGTTAAGCTACATAAAGCCGCGCAGTCAAAATAGTGGTCGGACTGTCGTCAATCACTGTGGGTGATTTATTTTATGACATTCAAGTCATATCTCTGACTAGTTTTAAATGTATTTCTCCCCACAAAAGTTTGATAGCCTATCAGTCAGAGTCAGTCAGCTCCTATCCACTCCGCAGTGTGGGCGCACAGTAGCGTCAGGGACGATGAAAATTAATTTGGGGACGGAGCCGTACGATAGCCTAAACACGCTCTGCTCGTTATGAACAGCGTTAAAAATGACATGCCACACACACACGCACACTAAACAGACATGCGGGCACTGGCATAGAGACAAACAGGCAGATAGAGCGGCACGCATTGCGCAAAAAGTGTCAGAATATCGGCTGCTCTTTGTGATAGTTGTTTCATTTGCTTCAGTCATCCTGCTGCCTCGTATTCTCAGGAGAGCGCGTTTCTGCTCCACTTTTCACTTTTCTTCCCCCGCTGCCTCTCTGCAGTCAAGCCAGCCCTCACCTCGGAAAGCACGGTCATTCTAGCCCCCACTTAACAATTCAAGCCGTTTTTGCAACACTTGAGGAAACCTTGAGTTTGCTCGTTGATATAAGCGATTGCCCGAACGATTCATTAATTAATAAACTAGCGAACGTGAAGTGAGTCACGAAGAGCCACACCTGCCCACTACGGATATGCGGATATTAACCTGCAGCTGTTTAACATGAGCTGCGATTGTGTGGAAGCGGATCTTATACCGGCGGTCGAGGTAGATAAGATACGGAGTCGCGGGAGTGCACATAGGCCGGCTAATTGTTGTTTAACATGCAGGCCAACCGGCTAGGTGCAGGTTATAATACGGATTCCACTGCATGTTAAGAAGTGGCTTATGTCAACACTGACCCCGTGGATTGAAACAGGGGTCACCGGAGCCTTGACCCTCCTCAGGTCCACCACTAGCTCCTTTGTCTTTGACACGTTGAGCTGCAGGTGGTTCAGCTCACACCATGTGACAAAGTTGGCCACCACATCCCGATACTCATCATCGTCGCCATCTTTGATACATCCCACTATCGCAGAGTCATCAGAGAACTTCTGAAGGTGGCAAGGCTCTGTCTGGTAGGTGAAGTCCGTGGTGTAGATGGTGAAGAAGAAGGGAGAGAAGACCATCCCCTGTGGTGCTCCCGTATTGCTGACCACTCTGTCTGACACACAGTTCTGCAGGCGCACATACTGTGGTCTGCCAGACAGGTAGTCCACAATCCAGGCCACCAGGGGGGCATCCACTCACATCGCTGTCAGCTTCTCACCCAGTAGAGCCGGCCTGATGGTGTTGAAAGCACTGGAGAAGTCGAAGAACATGACTCTCACAGTGCTGGCCGGGTTGTCAAGGTGGGCGTAGGCGCGGTTGGTAAGGTAGATGACCGCATCCTCCACTCCCAGTCGGGGCTGGTAGGCGAACTGGAGGGGGTCAAGGGATGGTTTGACCATAGGCCTGAGCTGCTCCAGGACGAGTTTCTCCAGGGTCTTCATGATGTGGGACATCAAAGCTACCGGCCTGTAGTCGTTGGAGCCACTGGGTCTTGGCTTTTTCGGTACAGGAACGATACAGGACATTTTCCACATCACGGGGACCTTTTGGAGACTCAGGCTCTTATTGAAGATCTAGCACATCACACAGCTGGGGGGCACAGGCTTTGAGCACCATGGGGCTGACGCCATCCGGGCCGGCTGCTTTCCTTGTGTGTAGTCTCAACAGCTGATTCCTCACCTGGTCAGCTGTGATGGTCAGCGTGGGTGGGGGGGGAGTGGCATCATCACTCTGAAGCCCTTCGGGGGGGGGGGGGAGGGGGGTGTGGCCTCATCACTGGGTGACGGTGTATGGCCTGGAGGATGAGGGGGGTTGGGAGGTGGGCCATCAGCCGGGGCCAGAGGGAGAGAGAGGGGGGGGTTGAGCCGTGTGGCGGGGGCTGCTGTTTGTATACTGCAGTCAGGGGAGTCGGGGGAGGGGGCCCCCGGGCCAGCCGTATCAAATCTATTGAAAAACAGATTCAATTCGTTGGCCTGATCAACCCCCCCCTCCACTCCCCCGCCCCCTGCTTTGTTAAAGCCCGTAATGGCTTTCACACCTCTCCACACCTCTCTCATGTTATTCTGCTGGAGCTTTGCCTCAAGATAAAATTGTCCAGGTTGCCGTTTTCAAGTGACTTTTATGAGTTAACGTTACAAAGCAACGAACAGCTCTGCTGTTGCCAGGCAACTGCTTGTGCGCGTGCGAGTATGGTGCCCGCGCGTCAGCTCGTTCACACGCTGCCTGCAGTTACACTAACGGCCACCGGCATCAGTAATAGTGAGTATTGACGGATTGGGCCTTTAATAACAATCAAAAATCTTGCTCGTAGCTGCTTTAAGTGGGCTTCATCATGTCTCTGAACTATTTCTTTGAAAAAGGTCAGTGACAAATAAATCATCTATTGCAAGTTGACAGTGTGCGGGACTCTTTTCACAATTTTATAGACTTTAAGACAATAAACTTGTCTTAGTGTCTGTAGCGTAGCGGTCAGGTCAATATACAGAGATATAAGTAGGAAAGCTAACTAAAGACAATCACAACGTTGCAAGTGCAATCAAATCAAGTAATATATATAGTAATATAAGAAATATAACTGAGTCACTTGGTTTGACCAAGTAAAAAATTTTTTATAAGCATTATACAAAATGTCAATAGAAAAATGAATGGTCGATGAAATCCCTTGGTTTGTATACTGAACACGGAAGAGGCCGTGACTTTGGCACTCTATTTCTGTTGATTGATAAGAAATAAATATTTGTCATATTATTAAATCACCAAATCAAAATATCACGTTGTGTGCCTTTTGGTTAAATCACAACTTAATTAAGTATCCACATAGTATATCAAAAGGTTCCTAATTAAAAAAATGTTTTACAACAATAAACTTGATAGAGCTTTCACATTAAAGTTAAGAGTGCTTCACAATAGACCCTTTTCACGGGGGCCATTTTGTGTCGAAATGGCAGGGTAAACACAGGTGTAGCCTAAGCAAAACACTAATGAGGGTTTCCAAATTCCCGACCGACCAGAGGAGAAGGCAGGGAATCTACCGCTACACTACCCGGACACTCAGAACCTTTCTGACGCTGACGAAGATCAGGATCGAAATGTTGTATTAAACTACGGCTTGGAGTAAGTGTAAACAGCAGGAAGTAACACAGGTGCAAGCAAAACATTAACGAGGACCGTGTCACTGGAACAACTAAATGGATTGGAAGTTGGAAACCCTCATTAATGTTTGCTTGGACCTGTGTTACTTCCTGCCTTTTAGACACAGAATGGCTGCTGGTGAAAAAGGCCCATTGCTTTAAGTTACAGTTCAGAGTGGTTTGGAGAGACTCACTAGGGCTAAAGACAAGGCACTTTACTGCCTCATGGCCTGGATTTGGAAACAATTTGACATTGTGCTGTCTAAAATGCAGGGTACACAGGTGCACTGCAACCACAACATTAATGAGGGCCCCAGCACCGGAAAACCTGAATGGTTTCGAAGTTCCAAACCCTCGTTAATGTTTTGGTTGCACCTGTATTTACCCTGCCTTTTAGACACAAAATGGCTGCTGTGAAAAAGGCCTAGTTCACCCCACTCTACCCACCCTCATCCCAGTTGAAACCACTGTTGAAGCACAGGTGAAGTTAGTTGATATAACACACAGGGAGGTTAGGGCTTGGTTAAAATAAAATAAAATATTGAATCGATATTTATTTGAAGGAACTGATAAAAGTAA
Source organism: Poromitra crassiceps (assembly GCF_964638095.1). Classification (NCBI taxonomy): domain Eukaryota; kingdom Metazoa; phylum Chordata; class Actinopteri; order Beryciformes; family Melamphaidae; genus Poromitra; species Poromitra crassiceps. Next base: position 51,475,656 of record NC_139623.1, read on the forward strand.
AGAGAATTATAGACCAATTGCTCTAGCCAGCATACTCTCTAAAGTACTGGAGAGAATTTTACTGGAGAGAATTGAAATGTATATTCTTACCACTGATAATCAGTATGGTTTTAAACACAAACATGGAACGGACATGTGTATTTTTGCTTTGAAAGAATTAATAACCAAGTACAGGAGCCAAAACTCAACAATGTTTACTTGTTTTATAGATGCCTCCAAGGCCTTTGACAGAGTCAAACATAACATACTTTTTAATAAATTGTCGAACTGTGGAGTTCCAAGGCTCATCCTTAGAATTTTAGCATTCTGGTATGCGCATCAGAAAATGCAGGTGTCTTGGGGGAACTCTGTGTCTTCTCAGTTTACTGTGTGGAACGGGGTGAGACAGTGGGGAATCCTTTCTCCCTTTTTTTATAATGTTTATACGGATGACTTGTCCAAACATCTAAATAATGTGCAATACTGGCTGCCTTGTTGGTGAATTTATTTTCAATCACCTTATGTATGCGAATGATTTAGTTGTGTTCTCGCCGTATAGTGCCGGCTTACAGTACAACAGCTGCTTAACATATGTTCTCTCTATGGGGCAGAATGTGACATCCTTTACAATGCCAAGAAGAGTAACATTATGATTGTACGTTGTAAAGAAGACCGCAAGTTAATTTTTCCTTAGTTTTATTTGAGTGGCAACGTCCTTGCAGTGTGCCACGAGATTAAATATCTTGGCCATTGTATCACTGATGATATGTCTGATGATAATGATATTATGAGACAGCGACGTAAACTGTACGCCCAGGCAAACATGTTGATACGTAAATTCCATATGTGTACAGCTGATGTCAAAGTGTCACTGTTCAGAACGTATTGTACGCCACTGTACACTGCTCACCTGTGGGGCAGCTACAGAAAAAGCAGCATGAAAAAACTTATAACGATGCTCTACGACTGCTCTTGCGAGTCCCTCGTTGGCATAGTGCCAGTCAGCTGTTTGTCACTATGGGTATACCCCCACTAAATGCACTTTTGAGAAATCTCATGTACAGATTTATGTGTCGATTAGATGCCTCTGTGAACAGGGTTATTGTGGCCTTAACCAATCCTGCATTAAGCAACACCAGGTTCTATTCTCCTTTGTGGCGACATTGGAGAAAGAACCTCTATGTTTTATGATGCCTTGTATTTATTTTAGTGTTGTCTTTGCATTTATAATGCATTTTTTATGTATTTTATGTCTTGTCTTGTTTTATATGGACCTGCGTTTGTGTCTGGAATAAAGTTTGAATTGAATATCGATTCATGAATTCCAATATCGATCTTTTAATATAATACATTTTCCCATGGATGCTTGAAGCTTTAACCCCGTTAGACTCACATGGTTTGATTCTTAGCGCAACGAGATCTCGTAAACATCTGTGAACATTCATATTTCTCATAATGCAGCAGGTTAGAGGGTTCCTTGTACAATTTACACCATTAGTTCTTTGAGAATCTCTTTCATATGCAAGCAAAATTGATATTCTAACTCAAATATCTTTATTGTATCGAAACAGAAATAGAATTGGGACCTTGTGTATCGGACTCGGATCGAATCGGGAAATCAGTGGCGATATACCGTGCCCTTAAGCTTGTTTTATACTCGTGCCGTGAAGGGGGCGGGGGAGGAGCAAGGGGTGCAAGCGTCAAATGAGGTCAATGTGTTGGGCGCGACCCCCGTAGGCCCCGCCCACCTCGTACCTGAAGATTTTTCTCGCAGGGCGACCTCCCCACGGCTTCTGTCCAAACATGGACACTTTCGAGCCACTGAGCCCTGAACACTGAGCTGTGTTTTTACCACATTTCTTGACCCATGTGGTAGGCTAAACTTTGATCAACAACTGTTGCAACTGTTCATTTTTTTGTCATTTCTCCAAGTAAATGTGTTGTGTTGAGAGCATGGTTGAGAGAGATTAAAAGCAGCACAGAGTAGGCTATCAGGGCTGAGAACTGAAACGGCTATTCAGTAAAAACAAGTTTGGTGATTCATTCATGTGCTGATGTTCTCACTATTACCATTGTACAATGTAACATGCTGATCACTTCTGAGTATAAAAGCTTCTGCCCCAGCGCGAGGTCCGCACGTGACTCGCGGAGCTCTGCCTCGCCGAGCCTAGCTCGAGTATAGACCCCTTATACGCCTACGTCACAATGACAACAAGCAGCGTCAGATACGCAAGACGGAGGCAGAAAGACAGACTCCGCGCAGCCCTGTCAAGTAGTTTTCCAGTGGCCCGAAAACTATTCGAGCAAGACATGTCTTCGTGTTGTGCAGTGCGATGCCAGAATCGGAAAGCTATTGTAGCAGAGTATTCAGGTCCGCCTATTCACACTTGGTTAATACAATAATACAACGATAGAGCCAGGCTGTAACGTTATAACAAGCTTCTCCCCACATATCCTGTTCTACGGCAACTCGAGGGAACATACACAGCCTCGCACACACGTGTGGGAGGGTCACTATGACTCTGTAGACAGAGAGCCAATGGCAGTAGGGCACTAGAACCCGTAGAAGGCATAAATAGGGGTGGAGCAATTGAGGAAGCCCTTTGTCCTCCATTATCCAAAAGCTGGCAACAGAAGCAGGTTGCTGCTGGTGTGAAACAGATGCAAGGTGTATGTTTGGCTTGACTGGCAGAGGGAACCGACAAGTAGAAGCAGAGTTGACAAATAATTCCAGTGGAAGGTGCCATTTTGTTTAGAGAGTATGGGGAGCTGATTGGGCCATGTCATATATTTCAAAGAGACAACAAGCTGCTGTTTATGGGCCACACTGCTGTAGGCCAACCACTGTTTTCCTGACTCTAAAATAATCTAGTTACACCACCTCTGTAGGATAGGGGCCAGTCCAGAGTATTTTATATTCACTGTATGTGTATCATTCAAGTACTGTTCTCCCTCAGCTTTGACCAGAGTAAATTGGTCGGCCCAGGCATAAAGTAAGGAGCACTACTGTGATTGGTGTGCCTTTGGCCTTGATTGTGGCGTTCCTTAGTGTCTTTTGAATCTCTGACTTGCTTGTAGTGGTTTGAACCCGAGTCCCATTTGAACTTCACAGAGTGTTTGAGGTTTTTACCTCCTTGAGTGTGTCTATGAGTGCGTTTACATGCACACCAATAAACTGTTTATTAGCGGATTTCTGAGTTATCTGATTATTCAAATGGTCATGTAAACAGCATAAACCGATAAGCTTTATCCGTTTATGGTCATAAACGGGTTATGAATAAACCGATAAACACACCTAGGTTTCTGGGCAATAATCGGTCTTCTCTCAGCATGTATCCAGCATAACCGGGTTTCTTTCGGGTTTATATATCTGCGCATGTACGACTTGCAGGAGAGAGAAACACAGGAGCGCGTGAGAGGCAGGGAGAGACGCACTGCACTCACTGGCCCCTCGGCTCTCCTCCCGGTTCTCTCACCGGCATGCCGGTCTCTCCCCCGGCCACAGCGCACCACAGCCCCGCTTGGCGAGATGAGGGTGAGCACGGAGCCCCTGGCTGAGCGGAGCGGGGAGCTCTGCTCTCTCTTCCCGCACAGAGCCGGTGTCCCTGTAACGGCACCGCTGCTGCACTGCACTATGTTGAAATGTGGATATTCTACAGGAGGGGACCAATATTTGTCTCGGATTGCAAATATAATGACGTAGCCTACAGACAACAGAGTCGTTCAAAACACAACACACACATAACGTTAAAATCCGTGACAAATTCTGTCCGTTTTCTGACAGGTAGGCTACAGTATTTCAATTCAACACACGTTGTGGGTCATGAACATTTGACGTGCTTAGGTCACCTCACCTGCCTGCCTCTGTGCTGTGTGCTCGGTAAAGTTGGAAATATTATTGTGGCGGAATGAGGCGCACACCGAGGCAGATCCTTTGGCTTATCAAACTCTTTATTTAGCGAACGGACAGACACACATGAAGGCAGGCACGCCAACACCTCGCTAGCTTCTCCTAGCCTAGCCTAGCTCTCCCCAGCACGTCTGCTCTCTTCCAGCTTCACACAGCTCTCCGTCCCGACCATTCCCACTTCCTCCCCTAGTCTCCACCCACTGGCCCTATGCTCCCTTCACTTGCAACTCCAAAACCCCATACCCCACATGCACAGAACAACATAACAGACAGATACAGTTAGACATACACCCTACTAGCTATCCCATACTACTCCACCTTTCCCCACGCTACATTATTGACAGATGCACTTCCAAAGCGACGCCTATTCCAATTTTAGTAAAGTAGACGAGATACACAACCTAATTTTCACCTAAACCATCCTCTGCGCTGGACAAATAAATTAGGAAAATGTGATTTTGCATTTTGCAGCTATATTCTGTTGTTTTATTCCGGAATTAATGGTGCCTTTCTGGAGAGAAATCCGACTAATTGACTGAATCATGTAAACCCGGGTTTTTCCTATTGTCGGATTATTAAAGTGCATGTAAACGCAGAAATCAGATTATTGCCATAAACTGATTACTCACAGTTATCAGTTTATTGGTGTGCATGTAAACGCACTCTATTACTCATAGGGAGTGTGCCACCTTTATGCCTGTGCTGTGCCACCGCTACTATTTCATGTGTTGCTGATGAATTGAGAGCATACTCACTGGCCTCACTGTTTAGAACAGACCGTTTTATGTAGGCATTTATTTATTGTTCATGCGGCCCCTGATTCATGTTGCCATACACCCTAAATATATATGGGTGCATTTTAATGACTTATTAGTCTAAATAAATTGATCTTACTTTTGATACACAAGCCTCTGTCTGTCTTCATTCAATTGAAGCCCTGTGTTTGATGTTTTATGGTAACAGGGTCATGTCACACACGCAATAGAACACAACACAACACTGAACAGTCTGTTACACTATCAACAAAGCAAGGACGAAAGTTTTACCGAATCCCGTCAACTCATACTGCTTTTAATGCTAACCGTAGGTGTCTTTGGTTGCAAGCCGAAAGAGGAAATCGTTAAAAATGCCCGACTTTGCAGTGCTCGCTCATTTCATATCAGGTAAACTGTAGTAGGCTGCTAGTAACAGCCACATCGCTCGGTTAGTTAACAACCAAGTAACGTTAAATAATGTCATTATTGAGTTGAACTGATTGGAACGAGGACATCATTAAAAATGCCCGACTTTGTAGTGCTCTTCATAATCAGGTAAGCTGCCTGAAGCTGTAGGCTGCTCAGCCACATCGCTCGGTTAGTTAACGACCAAGTAACATTACATAATGTCATTATTGAGTTGTGTGCATTATCAACATAACAATATATCTTTGCAAGTTACAGAATAATTATCTACGCTATCCCCAGTTATAAAGGAATGCACGATATGTATTGCTGGCCACTAGGCTTGGCCAATTGACAGCGCCAGTGCGTATGGGTCTGTAAGACATATCCCATTAACCAACGTTAATTTCGATGCATAACATTGCTTATCACTAGGCGATAAGCTGTTGTAGTAAGCCGAGAACTGCATTTTAAAACTAAAATCTAACTGTGTGTCGCAGATGGGCACAGAGCAGTCCTGACAGCGGGGCTTTTACACAGTTCTCAGTGTCTGTCAATGGGCTCACGGCTTTTTGCCTACACGATGCGCGCGCAGCTCCAATGTTGACAGCTGTATAAGGGGTCTATACATTACATTACATTACGTAATTTAGCAGACGCTTTTGTCCAAAGCGACTTACAATATCACAATTTGTCAACAGTACAGAAAACCACTATGCAACACAATCAATGACAGCTAAGATATTTTGATAGACTAGCACCATGTAGGAAGTAGTTTGAGAAGGAATAAGTAACATGTAGCATTAGTATTTATTTTATTATTATTTTTAATTAAAAGATGTTAGTTCAAGAAGGGTACCTATTTGGTGTAGCCTGAAAAGGTGAGTTTTTAGTCTCCGCCGAAAGATTGGCAGTGATTTAGCCGTTCTGTCCGAAGGGGGGAGCTCATTCCACCATTGAGGGGCCAGGGACGAGAAGAGTCGCGATCGGGACGAGCGACTTTTGAGCCCATATAGAGGTGGAGGAGCGAGGCGATCTGGACGGGTGGAGGAACGGAGGGAGCGATGAGAAGTTTGGAACTTGCCAATAGATTGCAGATACGAAGGGGCTGACATGTGGACTGCCCTGAGCCCTGAGCCCTTTATGGCTCATTTCCACCACATATAACAGTACAGTACGACTCTACTCTTACCTGCCTTAAGGCTGAATTATGCTCACCCTGCCGTGAAGGGCGCGGGGGTGGAGCGAGGGGCGGCCGCGTCAAATTACTTAAATGTGTTGGGCGTGGTTATTCGCTAGCTCCTTCGGGCGCTCGCGTTGTGTCTGATTTTTTTTCTAACAGCGCGAGCTTCTCTCCAAACATGGCCGCTTTCAAGCCATTGAGCCCTGAACACAGCTGTGTTTTCGCCACATTTCTTGACCCATGTGGTAGGCTATAAACTTAGATTGGCAACTGTTCGTTTTTAGTCATTTCACCAAGTAAATGTGTTGCGTTGAGAGCATTATTGAGAGAGATTAAAAGCAGCACAGAGTAGTAGGCTATCAGGGCTGAGTAGTAAAAACGGCTTTCAGTAAAAACAAGTTTGGTGAGTCCTTCATGTGCTGATGTGCGGTCGTTTGAGAGTGAAAGCGCACTCAGTACTGCACAGCGTTTCATTGCGACTTTTCACGGGCTGTTCTCACCATTGTACAATACATGCTGATCACTTTCTGAGTATAATGGCATCTGCCCCAGCGCGAGGTCTGCACGGTGACTCACGGAGACTTGCGGGGCCCCACCCCCACGGAGCTTTGCTCGAGTATAAGAGCACCTTATGGTGTATTCACACATACGCCTTAAGCGACGCTTAAAGCTACGCTTTAAGCTACACCTAGGCATATAGGCATTGCTTCATGCACGCTAGGCGCCTATTTGCGTTCACACAGGACGCCACACTGATAGGATTTCTCTCCTTAGATCCCTGGTTTCCTGATAAGATCTCCATTTTTCCTAATTTATAACCAAACATTTCCTCATTAAGCCCAGATTGGATTCAGCAGGAGGCGGATATCTCAGCATGGAGGCCCAGCTGATGTGAAAATATGCAATTACAGAGATGATGTTATCGTTTGCTAATCCAAATATATCTGTTCCTGAAATACACTTCTAGGGCCTCGGCTGAGCTGCTGAGAGGAAACTTCACTTCAACTGAGAGATAAATGTTTCATTGTAGGTCACAGGGGGGGAGTGAAAAGTTCCTCTCTGCAAGGGGACATGCGGCCCTGGAGAGGTTAATGTTCAGAGGACAGCTGATAAGTTGCACAATGCTTTATTTGCGACAAGCTTTCAGGTTGAGCCCTGTTTAGTGCAGGTCTGGAAAACATTACATAGGTTCTCTTTGGGACGGTCTCCTTGGCCGACTGGTTAGCGTGTTCGACCTTGATGGGAGAGGAGGAAAAACACCACTATGTATTTTGGAGGCTAATGAGTGATGTTTTAACCATGCGCTGACCTTCCCCCAGAGAAGAGAGGACATGCTCAAGGACACAGCACATTAAGAGAAGGGGTCCCGGGTTCGAATCTCAGAGGGCCAGGATTTGGTCTCTGGGAATATAGGAAGACAGCACTATATATTTTGGAAACTATGATAGAGTGTGTTTAGAACAGTAATGGAATGGTGTCTGATGTTCTATTTTTGTGTGTTGAATAACTTCAATTTGTCTTACTTGCTACACAATAAGGGAGCTACAGTATATAATATTTAGATAAATATTAGCTTATTGTTACTACTGCAACTTTAGGTTGGGAAAATAAATGTATAGTCAAAATAGTCAAGGATGTTAAGGTTGCATCTGCCGACCGAATTGGCAGGTGGTCGTCAAATTAGTTGATAATGGGTAATTGCTAATTGATAAGAGCTTCCTCATCCTAGTTAAAATGAGGGTGAGGTTTTCTCTGGTTCGAGTGAGGAATACGCTCTTACTCTGGTTACATCCTTATTAGGGTGGTTACAGACCAAGAGGCAGTAAGTTTGAGCTGTATGAAAATTGTTCCAGCTTCAGACTGAATATAGTTGAATTTGATTCTATCCACGATGTAGATTAGATTGTCTAGTCTAAAGTAACCATAGATAAAGTGCTATAGGATTTTAAATAGGGAAAATAGCTAAATTAGCTGACCCAAATTATAGGAGTTAAAATAGGAATTTAAATGTGTCAAGCTGGTAATATTAGCAAATGTATTGACAGTTGTTTGGTAGACAGGGAAGTTAATAGATGACTATTTCAAGTGAGGGTTAGTGCGTGTGACCTCCAGTGGAAGAGCCACGTCACGTGATGAGGGCCCCGGAGGAGGAGAAAACACGCCTGCCAAGTAGGAGTGACAGAGGGGGAGCTCGCATAACTACCAATGTCAGCCCAGCAGTGAAGGGTGTCACCAGATGGAGGAGGAGCCTTCGGGGAGAGACCAGCCCATACCAGAAGAGAACGCCCCCAAGGAAATGCACTTTAAAAGCCCACCACAAGAGAATAATTTGGTCGGTTTTCAAATGTCTCTTTCTTGATCTGCTACATAACAGCTGTTAGGAAAGACCACTGGAAATCCACCCGGAGATCTCTGAGGGGTAATATATTACTTGACTAGCTCTGTATCATGATTTATGCAATATTCTATATATAAAATAATGTTCTAAATATCAGAATTGCTTGTCATATTGGTTTTTCATATATCTGGAATAATTGGACACGCTGGAAAGGTATTAACATATGTCAACACCTTCTGACCAGTGCGGGCAGTTCTGTCTAGGTTGAACCGGCACCGAAAAATCCTTTCCTATCAACACTGAAGCCCCGCACTGCGCTACGCTGATCATATGAGCAGTGGTTTTTTTACACTTTTCAGATCTGATTTATAGCATGGGTGAGTAATATAAACCTCTTTTTTATTGTAATGTGCAAGTGACGATGTCTGTCTATTTCCTGGCCGGCTGTAATTGTTATTTTGCCTCGGGTAATCATGTGACTATGAGTCATCAACACCATGAGTGATACATGCATTGAGACAGGGGGGGTATATATACTGTACATCTGACAGAAAAGACATTAATAGAGGAACACATGAAGGACAGCTCTCCTACTATGCACTCAAATGCAGCGCAGCGCGAGCGTGGCTTCAGCGGTATGTGTGAACGCTCTCTTCTGTTAACAAGGACGCCTAAATTTTATGCGTTGCTTATGCGTTGCTTAAAGCATCGCTCTAGGCGTGTGTGTGAACCCGCCGTTACTCCACTCTACTTGATATAGACTCTGCTTCCACAGCAAGTTAACTCGCCTCCGCCCACACCTGGTTGTCATAGCGACCGCATACTAGCCTTCTCAGAACAACTGAAGTAAGTGGGACCAGTTCCTCAGAGTTTCAAAGAGACCTACATTTACACCAACATTCAGTTCAAATCTTAACTACAGCTGTGTGTGTGTGTGTGTGTGTGTGTGTGTGTGTGTGTGTGTGTGTGTGTGTGTGTGTGTGTCACACTAGCCCTTTTCCCACATGCGCTTTGTACCGCAAAATGACCGGAACGTGGTCAAATGCCTGCATGTGGGAAAGGCGCCGTGCCGGTATAAGCGCGACCCCGTCGTCGCGGCCATTTCACCAGTTTTGAGCTAGTCAGAAGAGCGGTATGCCGCGATAGACAGACAGGTGAGAAAGGGGTCCAGTCATTTTCCGCTATCAGTGGGCTGTGACTTCGCGGACCAGGTTGCACACAGTAGACAGTCCAACACCAAATACACAGCTGATTGTTCGATATTCCCCTGGTGTTGCGTACCACCAAAGGACTATTGCCAGTCGCAAACGCGCTTCCAGTGGTTTTCGCCACCGGGTGATCTTGCGTGTTAGTGCGGGTCGGACCAGACTCAGCACGTAGTCGAACGTACACCGGGACATGCGAACATGACGCTTCCATTCCACGTCGTCAAAATTGTTCAGAGCATCTTCCCAAAATAAATTCCCTCCTGGTCTCTCTCGCTTCCAGACGGCTCTAGTCTCACGCAGCAGCGCAGAGGTACATAACACTGTCATGATCTGTCCCCGGTTTAGTCTATCTTCATATTCTGCACGATGTTGAGCGGAGAAGACTGCGAACATGAATCTGTTTCTGTTCGCACGTAGAACGCACTCCGCCGCTTTCCATTTTCGCCTTAATTTGTCTGCGTCGCTGTCTACGTTTGAGGAAAAAGCGCGTCAGCAATATTATCAAAAGAGTGGACGCCGGCTCCATGTTTGTTTGTTGTTTTTTTCTGACTGGCCTCAGTGGCCTGCAGCACAGACCCCAGGCCACTCTCCTCCGCCCCCCTCCCGCTCCGCCGCACCCCACCCCACCCCCCAACATACCGGCTATTTGACGACCTAGATTCTCACATGCGAACGCTGAGGTGTGAAGGGAAATTCAGGGAAATGTCCGATATTGACTTACAGGTAATTTTCCGGTACGCATGTGGGAAAAGGGCTACTCTGGGTCAAATCTCACAGCAGAGGCATTCAGTGACCTTTGACCCCTCCGGAGATCAGTCACTGGGGAGGATCTCATTTCACCACACTCTCTCTCTAGCAGTGGCGTGCCTGACCAAGTTGGTGCCCTAGGCAAGATTTCTGCTGGTGCCCCACCCCCCCAAAGAAAATATAATAAAAATGATATCGCAGCTAATCCACCACTGCAGTGCAGGCTCAGAATCGCCCCCAGTGGCGCTGGAAGTACTTTTAGGTAGGGGGTGCTGTAAGGAAGGGACTCCCAGTGCTGCCCGCAAGGGCAGCGCCGAAGAAAATTTTACGTTTTTTGGACTTTCATCCATATTTAGAAGAATATTTAATTTGAAATTAACATTAGGATTATACTGTTGTGATGTCATTATTCAGTATCTTCTCCTTTTCTCACTCACTTTCATGTAAGCACCTGCTCTCCCTTTAGTCGTTTTACACTACAACAGACAGCAACACAGACACTGAACTTTATTAGGGGTCCAAGCACGAAGTGCGTGGATCCCTATTGTATCTGTTCCGTTTATTATTAGGGGTCCAAGCACGAAGTGCGTGGATCCCTATTGTATCTGTTCCGTTTATTATTAGGGGTCCAAGCACGAAGTGCGTGGATCCCTATTGTATCTGTTCCGTTTATTATTATTCTTTTTTTTATTCTCCGCTAAAACAGTATGCACGGCAAAAACTGTAAGGGGTACAGTAGCCAGACTTTGCACATAGGTTGGAAATGTGCCCCACTACTCAGAGACAAAAAATTAGCCATATTGGCCAGATGGTGGCGCTATAACAGACCATTTCGCGTTATGGTCCATATCTTCTGAACCGTGAGGCGTAGAATCAAAATTCCACTTCGGCTGTATTCCCTGGATCAATACGCATCTATCCATATAGGCCACGCCCATTTGCGTGTGCCTAGATGTTCCGCCATCTTGGACTTTCTAAAAAAAAAAAAAAACGAACTCGTCCTAGGCCATTTGCCCGAATGAGCCTAAACTTTTTGTGTGTCATCTCTGGACTTCCCTGATTAAAAAACTTAGAAAGAATTTGGATACGTGAAACCGTCTTGAAATGATAAATGTTTAAACTTTTGTGTATTTACTTTTGTTCTTTTCCTGCCCTAAAAGTGTGTGGATCTCAGAAACCATACACCCCCCATCACCCAAACTTTCCACATAGGCTCACGACATCACCCACTACTCAGAGTAAAAAAATTACACCAATCCACCAGATGGTGGCGCTATAACAGCCAATTTCACGTTTGTCGGTCCATAACTTCTGAACTGCGAGCTGTAGAATCAAAATTCCACATCTACTGGTTTCCCTGGAGCATCATGTATCTAACCCACTAGGCCACGCCCATTTCTCTGTGGTAGATTTTCCGCCATTTTGAATTTGATCAAAAACCTACTTTTGCGAGCTCCTCCTAGACCGTTTGGCCAAATCACACAAAACTTTTTCTGGGTCATCTATGGACTACCCCGACCTAAGGTTAGTAAAGGATTTTGAATACGTGAAACCGTTTTGAAATGATAAATCTCGAAACTTTTAATGAAACACACGCCAACACTAAATTGCCCACAACTCATTAACCGGTCAATTACAACTACTGCTGCTACTACTGCTACCACTCCCACTACTACCAACACTACTACTACTACTATTACTACTTCTGCTACTATTACTACTACTACTACTACTACTACTGGAAGTTGGAATGTAGCATTTTGGGTGGGGTTAATGTGTTTTGGGGTTCTGCATCTGCTGTAGCATAATACATAGTTGGTTTAGATGTCACACAGTAATGCCCGATCCACAAAGACTTGACACCCACGTTTGAATAAAAACAAGTTTATGCCATAATAAGGTTATATCCGTGCCTTGTCATTGCTGTGGAAGGATGGTGTAGGGGTAAAGTAGCAGACACCAAAGCTGGAGGTCCTGGGTTCAAACCACGGCCAGGTAACTGTTTTATTTTTTGAAAATGTAGAATAAAGGTTAATCTGGATATAATTATGTATAACGCTGCTGAATACACACTGTGTACATAGCAGAATAACTGAATATGCCTATTTATGGTAACGTCATATTTCGACGTCCTCTTGACATTCCTGTGTAGATGTCTAAATGATCCCCAAATCGGCTGTGATTTGGCCTAGTCCTGGACGTCACTGAAAGATGATATCAGAACATCATCATGA
>NC_139623.1:51498414-51649712 GCF_964638095.1 Poromitra crassiceps
GGCCAGATGGTGGCGCTATAACAGACCATTTCGCGTTATGGTCCATATCTTCTGAACCGTGAGGCGTAGAATCAAAATTCCACTTCGGCTGTATTCCCTGGATCAATACGCATCTATCCATATAGGCCACGCCCATTTGCGTGTGCCTAGATTTTCCGCCATCTTGGACTTTCTCAAAAAAAAAAAAAACGAACTCGTCCTAGGCCATTTGCCCAAATGAGCCCACACTTTTTGTGTGTCATCTCTGGACTTCCCTGATTTAAAATCTTAGAAAGAATTTGGATACGTGAAACCGTCTTGAAATGATAAATGTTTAAACTTTTGTGTATTTACTTTTGTTCTTTTCCTGCCCTAAAAGTGTGTGGATCTCAGAAACCATACACCCCCCATCACCCAAACTTTCCACACAGGTTCACGACATCACCCACTACTCAGAGTAAAAAAATTACACCAATCCACCAGATGGTGGCGCTATAACAGCCAATTTCATGTTTGTCGGTCCATAACTTCTGAACTGCGAGCTGTAGAATCAAAATTCCACATCTACTGGTTTCCCTGGAGCATCATGTATCTAACCCACTAGGCCACGCCCATTTCTGTGTGGTAGATTTTCCGCCATTTTGAATTTGATCAAAAACCTACTTTTGCGAGCTCCTCCTAGACCGTTTGGCCAAATCACACAAAACTTTTTCTGGGTCATCTATGGGCTACCCCGACCTAAGGTTAGTAAAGGATTTTGGATACGTGAAACCGTTTTGAAATGATAAATCTCTAAACTTTTAATGAAACACACGCCAACACTAAATTGCCCACAACTCATTAACCGGTCAATTACAACTACTGCTGCTACTTCTGCTACCACTCCCACTACTACCAACACTACTACTACTACTATTACTACTTCTGCTACTATTACTACTACTACTACTAATACTACTACTACTACTACTACTACTACTGGAAGTTGGAATGTAGCATTTTGGGTGGGGTTAATGTGTTTTGGGGTTCTGCATCTGCTGTAGCATAATACATAGTTGGTTTAGATGTCACACAGTAATGCCCGATCCACAAAGACTTGACACCCACGTTTGAATAAAAACAAGTTTATGCCATAATAAGGTTATATCCGTGCCTTGTCATTGCTGTGGAAGGATGGTGTAGGGGTAAAGTAGCAGACACCAAAGCTGGAGGTCCTGGGTTCAAACCACGGCCAGGTAACTGTTTTATTTTTTGAAAATGTAGAATAAAGGTTAATCTGGATATAATTATGTATAACGCTGCTGAATACACACTGTGTACATAGCAGAATAACTGAATATGCCTATTTATGGTAACGTCATATTTCGACGTCCTCTTGACATTCCTGTGTAGATGTCTAAATGATCCCCAAATCGGCTGTGATTTTGCCTAGTCCTGGACGTCACTGAAAGATGATATCAGAACATCATCATGATGTAATTGTGTTTGCTGGGAGCCTTCTTTCAGATATATGAAAGGAAAAACATTCCAATACATTATTGTGTCTTCAGATGTGAAAGGTCCAAAAAGAGAATTAAATCTGAATTATCCTTGTCACTCATGTGTCCAGCTCAGTGGCCTTGTGGTCTGAATGTCCGCCCTGAGACTGGGAGGTCGTGAGTTCGATCCCCGGCCGAGTCATAGCAAAGACTATAAAAATGAGACCCATTTGCCTCCCTGCTTGGCACTCAGCATCAAAGGGTTGGAATTGGGGGGTTAGATCACCATATGATTCCCAAGCGCGGCGCTCACCGCTCCCCCAGGGGATGGGTCAAATGCGGAGAACAAATTTCACACATTGTGTGACAATCAGTGGGACTTTACCTTTACTTTACTTCCATTGTAACAGCACAACCCACACCAATTAGTTCAAACATCTCCATTCAGGGCAGACTTTTAATGTAAAGTGGTGGATTATGTGTGTAATACAGACATGTCCTTAATGGTAAATGGACTGCATGACAAGCTGCAATGCAGGGTGCTGGCTATAGTCATCAAAAGCACACACACACACACACACACACACGCACACGCGCACACACACACACACACACACACGCGCACACACACACACACGTACACACACGCACACACATATACACCACACCTGCACCTAATTCTGGACTGATCACCACACACCTGCACTTAAGACGCTAATCAGCCTCTACACTCAGTGTGTGTCCGTTACTGCAGTAGAGGCTGTGTTGGTGTTTCGGTCCTTTGGTGTTTATCCTCCCTTCAGATGCATTATTAAGTAAGTTGTAGTTTTGTTAGCCATTGTTGAATTGCCATTCCAAGCCATCCTGATCTTAAAGGTGAATTGCATATGTTTTTCTCTTTAGCCATGGTTAAAATATATTGTTTATTGTTTGTTTGATTGTTATATTGTTTTTTATTGCTAAACATACTACTTCCTATGACTATTTTGTCTGTTTGCACACGCACACGCACACGCGCACACACACACGCACACGCACACGCACACGCACACTAAAATGGCCACCACTGGTGTACTTCATCTCCCAGAGTGCTTCACTCACTCACTTGTGGATTGTGCCACGTGGGTGGGGAGATGGGTGGAGCTATGGCTATAAAAGAAGTGCAAAACTTGCCCCAAACCCCAGTCTGCTGCTACAGAGGTGCTGTGAGCCAGTCCAACTCATGCTGACCTTAAAGGTGAATTGCATATGTTTTTTTCTTTAGCATGGTTAAAATATATTGTTTATTGTTGCTTTAATTGATTGTTACATTGTTTGTTTATTGCTAGTTTGATGTAATTTGGATTGCTTGTTAACATTGTGTATTTGGGTAAATAATTCTGTTTGTGTTCTTATCCACAGACAACATGCTGATTGCCTCACTGTCACTTTTGATGTTGGGAAAATAAAATCACCCTGCACCTTGTCCTGCTGTGTGCCTGCCATCTTTCCTTGTGGTTTTATCTGGGTCCAGTGCTGAGGAGTCACATTGCCCTCACCTGTTCATAGGTGTGACACTCATTAACCGCTCATCCTGGCTGATATTTTACCACATGTTGAGCAGAGTTGCTTTAACTTAAGAACACATAATTTGATAATTGTAAACTCAGTTCACCAATGTTTACACTGCAAAATGTATCACCAATGTATTTTACATGAAACAGAAGTTGGCGGGCTTGTAATCCTGCAGTGTGACTGACATCACTCTGAGCCAATCAGAGTTGGGCTGTGGTCAGGCTCTGTACCAGGTGCACTGAATTACTGATGAATGGAGATGGTGCAAGACAGTTGGCAGTATAGAGGGAACGTTTTTTAACATCCAATTCAACTTATCTTTGAAACCTGCTGAATGAAACCTCCAAAAGCCAAATCCGTGAGTTTAAAGGGAGGTTTACACAATCTGAAATATATTTTCAATGTTATGTAAAGGGAGGTATGAAGGTAATTTGAAGTGATGGCAATGTGTTGTGATTTGAAATGTATTCCTATCTTGTGTTTTAATTAAAGCCAACTGAGATGTTAGTTTTGGCCTTAAAGGGACACTCCACCGAAAACGGAAACAATGCTTATTTATTTTGCACATCTCGCACATCCGAAAACAGTTTAGCAGGCATTCATTTAGTTTGACACTTATTGAGTTGATTTGTGAAAGGTATAGTTTGGTTTATTTGAAGTGGGGTACTATGCGGTACTTGCATGCAGTCGGTGTACTGGGTAAAGCACTCTGGACGCATCACACACAGAGATAGAACTGTACTCTAACCACAACAGGCACAGAGCTGTCTGCTGAGTGAAGTTGACCATGAGCAAAAACATACAAATAAACAAATAGATAGAATGCTTCCATACTGCTCACCTGGTGTAATCAAACTCTCCACAAGCCCTGAGATGCCAAGTTGACTTGAAAATGTCATTTACACCCTGATTCTAGCTTAAATGTTCACTGTAGCAAGGTTGTACCTTAGTTGGTGTAATTCAGCCGCTAGCTCCAGTGCACATTGCCACAGACATATACACCTATACACACACACACACGCCACACACACACACACACACACACACACACACACACACACACACATATACACATACACACACACACACACACACACACACACATACACACACACACACACACACACACATATACTCACACATATACACACACATATATACACACACACATATACACACTTACACAGATATACACTAACACTACTATTACTACTGCTACTACTGCTTGAACCCGGTCAGGTCACCAAATCTCAACCAAACTTTGTGCACTTGTGCACATACCAACTCTGATTAAATGTGCAATTCAGTGTCTATATTATCTGACATACACCCCCCAAGTCACCGGAAGCTTGGACCCCGCATCGCCGCTTGCGGCTATATTTAGGGGTCCAAGCACGAAGTGCGTGGATCCCTATTGTATCTGTTCCGTTTATTATTATTTTTCATATTCTCCGCTAAAACAGTATGCACGGCAAAAACCGTAAGGGCTACAGTAGCCAGACTTTGCACATAGGTTGGAAATGTGCCCCACTACTCAGAGACAAAAAATTAGCCATATTGACCAGATGGTGGCGCTATAACAGACCATTTCACGTATTGGACCATAACTGCTGAACCGTGAGGCGTAGAATCAAAATTCCACATCTGCTGGATTCCCTGGATCAATACGCATCTATCCATATAGACCACGCCCATTTAAGTCTGCTAGATTTTCCGCCATCTTGGACTTTCTCAAAAAAAAAAAAAAACGAACTCGTCCTAGGCCATCTGCCCGAATGAGCGCAAACTTTTTGTGTGTCATCTCTGGACTTCCCTGATTAAAAATCTTAGAAAGAATTTGGATACGTGAAACCGTCTTGAAATGATAAATGTTTAAACTTTTGTGTATTTACTTTTGTTCTTTTCCTGCCCTAAAAGTGTGTGGATCTCAGAAACCATACACCCCCCATCACCCAAACTTTCCACACAGGTTCAGGACATCACCCACTACTCAGAGTAAAAAAATTACACCAATCCACCAGATGGTGGCGCTATAACAGCCAACCACCACTACTACTGCCGCTGCTGCTACTACTACTACTACTATTCTTAGTACTTCTGCTGCTACTATTGCTACCACTCCCACTACTACCAACACTACTACTACTACTATTACTACTACTGCTACTACTACTACTACTAGTACTGCTTGGAAACCGTCAGGTCACCGGATCTACACACACACACACACACACACACACGCACACGCGCACACACACACACACGCGCACACACACACACACGTACACACACGCACACACATATACACCACACCTGCACCTAATTCTGGACTGATCACCACACACCTGCACTTAAGACGCTAATCAGCCTCTACACTCAGTGTGTGTCCGTTACTGCAGTAGAGGCTGTGTTGGTGTTTCAGTTGGTGTTTATCCTCCCTTCAGATGCATTATTAAGTAAGTTGTAGTTTTGTTAGCCATTGTTGAATTGCCATTCCAAGCCATCCTGATCTTAAAGGTGAATTGCATATGTTTTTCTCTTTAGCCATGGTTAAAATATATTGTTTATTGTTTGTTTGATTGTTATATTGTTTTTTATTGCTAAACATACTACTTCCTATGACTATTTTGTCTGTTTGCACACGCACACGCACACGCGCACACACACACGCACACGCACACGCACACGCACACTAAAATGGCCACCACTGGTGTACTTCATCTCCCAGAGTGCTTCACTCACTCACTTGTGGATTGTGCCATGTGGGTGGGGAGATGGGTGGAGCTATGGCTATAAAAGAAGTGCAAAACTTGCCCCAAACCCCAGTCTGCTGCTACAGAGGTGCTGTGAGCCAGTCCAACTCATGCTGACCTTAAAGGTGAATTGCATATGTTTTTTTCTTTAGCATGGTTAAAATATATTGTTTATTGTTGCTTTAATTGATTGTTACATTGTTTGTTTATTGCTAATTTGATGTCATTTGGATTGCTTGTTAACATTGTGTATTTGGGTAAATAATTCTGTTTGTGTTCTTATCCACAGACAACATGCTGATTGCCTCACTGTCACTTTTGATGTTGGGAAAATAAAATCACCCTGCACCTTGTCCTGCTGTGTGCCTGCCATCTTTCCTTGTGGTTTTATCTGGGTCCAGTGCTGAGGGGTCACATTGCCCTCACCTGTTCATAGGTGTGACACGCATTAACCGCTCATCCTGGCTGATATTTTACCACATGTTGAGCAGAGTTGCTTTAACTTAAGAACACATAATTTGATAATTGTAAACCCAGTTCACCAATGTTTACACTGCAAAATGTATCACCAATGTATTTTACATGAAACAGAAGTTGGCGGGCTTGTAATCCTGCAGTGTGACTGACATCAATCTGAGCCAATCAGAGTTGGGCTGTGGCCAGGCTCTGTACCAGGTGCACTGAATCACTGATGAATGGAGATGGTGCAAGACAGTTGGCAGTATAGAGGGAACGTTTTTTAACATCCAATTCAACTTATCTTTGAAACCTGCTGAATGAAACCTCCAAAAGCCAAATCCGTGAGTTTAAAGGGAGGTTTACACAATCTGAAATATATTTTCAATGTTATGTAAAGGGAGGTATGAAGGTAATTTGAAGTGACGGCAATGTGTTGTGATTTGAAATGTATTCCTATCTTGTGTTTTAATTAAAGCCAACTGAGATGTTAGTTTTGGCCTTAAAGGGACACTCCACCGAAACAATGCTTATTTATTTTGCACATCTCGCACATCCGAAAACAGTTTTGCAGGCATTCATTTAGTTTGACACTTATTGAGTTGATTTGTGAAAGGTATAGTTTGGTTTATTTGAAGTGTGGTACTATGCGGTACTTGTAATGTCTAAACTTTTAATGCCACCTGCTGTGACACCCCCCCCCATTCCCACACACACACACACACGTGTGAGCCACCTAATTGACTCAGGGCTTGGAGACTCGGACTCAAATTCCCATAATCCATCACTCCCTGGGTGGCTATTCACATGCAACCCCCACCATTCTGAATGAAGGACGCCACTTCGAAAAAGTAAGTCTACTATCTTTTTTTGCACCCTATGCCACAGTAGTGACATTAGATAAAACATACAATATCATGCAAAAACAAAATGCCACCTACTGAACCTTGGCCTTGAATCTTTGAATTTGAATTACATACTCCAGATTTTCTAAAGTCAACCTATATGCAAATAGTGTCATGTCAATGTGAAGTTATGAAAGCTAAACATACTACTTCCTATGACTAATTTGTCTGTTTATGCCATGCTCTTCCACAGATCAACATCACTTGCAAAGTAATCAAACTGGTAAAACCCACAACTGAAGCAACAACCTGAGCCGGCACCACCATGAATACAACAACCTTCCTCCTCATTGACGCAACTGGAACCATTGACCTAGCTGTGTGGGGGTACTGTAAACCTGACATTGACGACTGGTACCACCTGACCAACCTATCCATACATGCATACAAACCAATACATATCTGACAACCACCCCAACCACAACATCAACACCCACCACTGCACTTGAATCATACACAGAACCACCACCACCCACCACTCAAAGCATCTATGGTGAAGTCTCTTCTGCCACCGTCACAAACAAGTACTTCTGTTTTTGGCACCTATCACTACTGTAAACTTTGACTCACTCACATACAAATGTCACAAATGCAATCAACGCCATAAAACAGAAACCGCAAAACACATATCCAATTCTCTGTCCATCAATAACCAGGAAACATCATACACCATCCCACTTGCACTTATCACACCACTGCTTACAAAATCACCAACTCAAATGACTACAGACGAAATGGAAGAAGCTATCCTCATGCTCAATCACATCTGAGTTGACATAATAGACAAATCATAGCCCTGACTCAGACTTGACTCCAAGACTCGACAGTCCCTCCACACAGTCCAGAAACCCCGACTCAGCCCCACACAAGGACAAAATGGATTGATATATTTATTTTTACTATTATTTGCAATAAAAACTTATTGTTTGAATCATATATCTGCCTCCTTTGCTGTCTTTTGTCCCAGTTTTTTATGCATTATATCCTAACTCCTTTAGTCAACCTTGAGCTTACACTTTTATTGCCAACTTGTAGATGTCCACTGTGCCCAAGCTTACCCTTTTAAAACATCTGAATAACAGACAAGTAACTTGTTAACTGATAACCTATTAAGCCACTAACAGTTTGACTTAAAGGGTGATTTACACAACCTGAATATTAATCTTGTTATACTGTACCTATACAGAGACACTATGAATGTACCATGTGGAGTATCTAGTAATAGTTAGGATTTTACATTAATTTCAAGACAAATGGTTCAAATTCTGGCCTTGTGCTTATGCAGACCAGATTTATGACTACCACCACTACTACAAAAGCATTGGCTTTTCATTGTGACAACCAATTACTTAGATCACCATTCAGGAACAGTTTGTTTAATCCTTTCCTCACTGAGCACATCTATAACCATGATCAGAAGTGTACAGTAGAAGCAGCACACTATCTTCATCCAATGGACTCGGAACACCACAAAAGCAACACCTCAGTACGCTGTCCACTCATGGCTAACACATCTAAGCTTATCAGGAAGCTAGGATTTGAAATTATGACAGTTTGCCTAGAAAAAGTCCATTGCTTAATAAGCCTCTTTGACAGCCACCATTTGACTTACCACCACCACTGCTACTTACTACATATTACTTGCAAACTTGGTACACTTGTGCACATATCAACTCTGACTAAATGTGCAATTCAGTGTCTATATTATCTGACATATAACCCCCAAGTCACCAGAAGCTTGGACCCCGCATCGCCGCTTGCGGCTATATTTAGGGGTCCAAGCACGAAGTGCGTGGATCCCTATTGTATCTGTTCCGTTTATTATTATTATTATTATTATTCCGCCCTAAAACAGCATGCACGTCAAAAACCGTAAGGGCTACAGTAGCCAGACCTTGCACATAGGTTGGAAATGTGCCCCACTACTCAAAGACAAAAAATTAGCCATATTGGCCAGATGGTGGCGCTATAACAGACCCTTTTGCGTATTGACCCATAACTGCTGAACCGTGAGGCGTAGAATCAAAATTCCACATCTGCTGGATTCCCTGGATCAATACGCATCTATTCATATAGACCACGCCCATTTAAGTCTGCTAGATTTTCCGCCATCTTGGACTTTCTAAAAAAAAAAAAAAACGAACTCGTCCTAGGCCATTTGCCCGAATGAGCCCAAACTTTTTGTGTGTCAACTCTGGACTTCCCTGATCTAAAAACTTACAAAGAATTTGGATACGTGAAACCGTCTTGAAATGATAAATGTTTAAACTTTTGATAAACGAACTCGTCCTAGGCCATTTGCCTGAATGAGCCCAAACTTTTTCTGTGTCATCTCTGGACTTCCCTGATCTAAAGACTTACAAAGAATTTGGATATGTGAAACCGTCTTGAAATGATAAATGTTTAAACTTTGACACTATGTCATCACCGATGACAGTCTTGTGACATCACTGATGATGTCATCTATGATGTCATCTATGCTGTCATCTATGATGTCATCCTTCCTCTACATAACATCGCGCACACACACACACACACACACATGCACACACACACACACACACACACACACACACACACACATGCACACACATATACACCTATACACACACACACACACACACGCCACACACACACACACACACATACACACACACACACACACACACACATACACATACACACACACACACACACACACATATACTCACACATATACACACACATATATACACTTACACACATATACACTAACACTACTATTACTACTGCTACTACTGCTTGAACCCGGTCAGGTCACCAAATCTCAACCAAACTTTGTGCACTTGTGCACATACCAACTCTGACTAATTTATTTTTATTTTTATTATTCTCCGCTAAAACAGTATGCACGTCAAAAACCGTAAGGGGTACAGTAGCCAGACTTTGCACATAGGTTGGAAATGTGCCCCACTACTCAGAGACAAAAAAATAGCCATATTGGCCAGATGGTGGCGCTATAACAGACCCTTTTGCGTATTGACCCATAACTGCTGAACCGTGAGGCGTAGAATCAAAATTCCACATCTGCTGGATTCCCTGGATCAATATGCATCTATCCATATAGACCACGCCCATTTAAGTCTGCTAGATTTCCCGCCATCTTGGACTTTCTAAAAAAAAAAAAAAACGAACTCGTCCTAGGCCATTTGCCCGAATGAGCGCAAACTTTTTGTGTGTCATCTCTGGACTTCCATGATTTAAAATCTTAGAAAGAATTTGGATACGTGAAACCGTCTTGAAATGATAAATGTTTAAACTTTTGATGACACATGCCCTGACACTAAACACACACAAACACACACACACACACACACACACACACACACACACACACACACACACATACAAACAAACAAACAAACAAACAAACACAGACACACACACACACATATACTAAAATGGCCACCACGGCTGTACTTCATCTCCCAGAGTGCTTCACTCCACACACAGGTGTCATACACACATACGCACGCACGCATGCACACACACACACACACATGCACACACACACACACACACACACACACACACACACACACACACACACACACATGCACACATGCACACACACACACACACACACACACACAGCCCCTGGTGCAAGAGATGAGCCAGGGAATGGGATTACTCTCACAAAAAACGACACTTCCCAAGATGCAGCAGCAAAATGGCTGCTCATTACCAGATTGAGGACACCTGAAAAGGAATACATTCTCTCAGTCATGCTTCAAACAAACAGACAGCAACCAGAAGCACCAAGCTCTACTCAGAGTTTAATTTCAAAGACGCCAATGGTCGGTGAATATGTTTACATTCCTGTTGTTTTAAAATGCTGCTTAAATGTTTGATGCAATGCTGCTTAATTTATTTGTTAAATTGCTTCAATTGGAAGGAACCATTGTATTGCAGCACCGATTTCGTTTTTGTGTTTGCATCTTTGAATTCATATTGTGTTTTAGTTTAATAAGTTAAAAGCATAAGTTAAAAGTATAAATTACGAAAGAATAACACAAAGTTAAAAATGTTAAATTTATGTTTAAAACGCTACTAAAAATGTGGACATGAATGTACCATGTTAATGTTAATGTTTGAACTTGAAGTGATTGGTTGCACCTTTACTGATCTGTAGATATCCACTGTGCCAATGGTGCCCTGTTGAATCTAAACTCTGAAGCTGAATTGGTGAGTTATTGTTTGTGTGTTTGCATCCCCCCCCCCCCTGGGAAGATGGGTGGAGCTATGGGTATAAAAATTTGAAATGTATTCCTATCTTGTGTGTTTAATTAAAGCCAAGTAAGATGTTAAGAGTTTTGGCCTTAAAGGGACACTCCACCGAAAAACAATGCTGATTTATTTTGCACACATCCGAAAACAGTTTCGCAAGCATTCATTTAGTTTGACACTTATTGAGTTGATTTGTGAAAGGTATAGTTTGGTTTATTTGAAGTGTGGTACTATGCGGTACTTGTAATGTCTAAACTTTTAATGCCACCTACTGTGACACCCCCCCCCCCCCCCATTCCCACACACACACACACACACACACACACACACACACACACACACACGTGTGAGCCACCTAATTGACTCAGGGCTTGGAGACTCGGACTCAAATTCCCATAATCCATCACTCCCTGGGTGGCTATTCACATGCAACCACCACCATTCTGAATGAAGGACGCCACTTCGAAAAAGTAAGTCTACTATCTTTTTTTGCACCCTATGCCACAGTAGTGACATTAGATAAAACATACAATATCATGCAAAAACAAAATGCCACCTACTGAACCTTGGCCTTGAATCTTTGAATTTGAATTACATACTCCAGATTTTCTAAAGTCAACCTATATGCAAATAGTGTCATGTCAATGTGAAGTTATAAAAGCTAAGCATACTACTTCCTATGACTAATTTGTCTGTTTATGCCATGCTCTTCCACAGATCAACATCACTTGCAAAGTAATCAAACTGGTAAAACCCACAACTGAAGCAACAACCTGAGCCGGCACCACCATGAATACAACAACCTTTCTCCTCATTGACGCAACTGGAACCATTGACCTAGCTGTGTGGGGGTACTGTAAACCTGACATTGACGACTGGTACCACCTGACCAACCTATCCATACATGCATACAAACCAATACATATCTGACAACCACCCCAACCACAACATCAACACCCACCACTGCACTTGAATCATACACAGAACCACCACCACCCACCACTCAAAGCATCTATGGTGAAGTCTCTTCTGCCACCGTCACAAACAAGTACTTCTGTTTTTGGCACCTATCACTACTGTAAACTTTGACTCACTCACATACAAATGTCACAAATGCAATCAACGCCATAAAACAGAAACCGCAAAACACATATCCAATTCTCTCCGTCCATCAATAACCAGGAAACATCATACACCATCCCACTCGCACTTATCACACCACTGCTTACAAAATCACCAACTCAAATGACTACAGACGAAATGGAAGAAGCTATCCTCATGCTCAATCACATCTGAGTTGACATAATAGACAAATCATAGCCCTGACTCAGACTTGACTCCAAGACTCGACAGTCCCTCCACACAGTCCAGAAACCCCGACTCAGCCCCACACAAGGACAAAATGGATTGATATATTTATTTTTACTATTATTTGCAATAAAAACTTATTGTTTGAATCATATATCTGCCTCCTTTGCTGTCTTTTGTCCCAGTTTTTTATGCATTATATCCTAACTCCTTTAGTCAACCTTGAGCTTACACTTTTATTGCCAACTTGTAGATGTCCACTGTGCCCAAGCTTACCCTTTTAAAACATCTGAATAACAGACAAGTAACTTGTTAACTGATAACCTATTAAGCCACTAACAGTTTGACTTAAAGGGTGATTTACACAACCTGAATATTAATCTTGTTATACCTATACCGAGACACTATGAATGTACCATGTGGAGTATCTAGTAATAGTTAGGATTTTACATTAATTTCAAGACAAATGGTTCAAATTCTGGCCTTGTGCTTATGCAGACCAGATTTATGACTACCATCACTACTACAAAAGCATTGGCTTTTCATTGTGACAACCAATTACTTAGATCACCATTCAGGAACAGTTTGTTTAATCCTTTCCTCACTGAGCACATCTATAACCATGATCAGAAGTGTACAGTAGAAGCAGCACACTATCTTCATCCAATGGACTCGGAACACCACAAAAGCAACACCTCAGTAAGCTGTCCCCTCATGGCTAACACATCTAAGCTTATCAGGAAGCTAGGATTTGAAATTATGACAGTTTGCCTAGAAAAAGTCCATTGCTTAATAAGCCTCTTTGACAGCCACCATTTGGCTTACCACCACCACTGCTACTTACTACATATTACTTGCAAACTTGGTACACTTGTGCACATATCAACTCTGACTAAATGTGCAATTCAGTGTCTATATTATCTGACATATAACCCCCAAGTCACCGGAAGCTTGGACCCCGCATCGCCGCTTGCGGCTATATTTATTATTATTATTGTAGCGTTCCTGGTATTGAAGAGGCAGAGGCTTCTTGCTGGTACAGTGTTCTTTATTCACAGTTATTCATATTTACAACTCTCGGCGGTTGTCACGCTCATAGCTAGCAGCTTCTCTCTCCAGGCGGTAACCGGAGACTGCCCGCGCATGCTCAGTCTCCCCCGGAAGTCTCACAAGCATAGTGTTCCCCCCAGTAACACTCCCACACATCAGTTCCTATCTGTAGTCGAGACACTTCCATTGCTCACCACTGTATGTGTAACACTGATTCGCTACATACTCCCCGCCCAACAATAGGTCAACGCCCACGTTGACACCACACCCACACATCCCCCTGTACCAAAACACACCCAAACATCTTTTCTTTCTTTTAGCAACTTCTTTTGTTTTTTAACCACATTTTATGTTTCAATCTCTAGCTTCTCCCACATCTTTCATCCCCCACAATATCTCATGCCATGTACATTACTTTCTTTTCTTTTACAACATTTCCAACCACCATCCTCCTTTTTTTTTTTTTTTTTTTTTTTTTCAGTACAGCTCAAAGTTCTCCAAGTGTCCTGGAGCCCGTGGCTCTCTCCGTGGCCGTGTTAGTCTCTGTGATTCTGCCTGTGGGGCTGATCCCATCTGCAGTGTCTCTGAGACTTCAAGTCCCTGGGTGGTGGCCGTCCGGTCATAGCCGGACGCCCCTCCCTGTGGAAACAGATTCCTTCTCCCAGCACGTCTAGGTGAAACCGCTGGGCGGCCGAGATCTGGGGGAAGGGTGCACCCCCCCCCGGTACGGGGCCAACCTGTCTCGGTGGAGTACCTTCCTGCCACCAAGTGGCATCTGCACTCGGTACACCACCTCCCCCATTCTCTCCAGGACCCTGCATGGGCCTGTCCAGTGACAGTCCAGTTTAGGGCTACGCCCTTTCTTTCTCCGGGGTGTGTACACCCAGACCAACTCCCCCCCCTGGAAATGGTTTCTCTTTGCCCTCACGTCATAGTTCCTTTTCTGTCTCATGCCCGATTTCTCCAGCTGGTCTCGAGCGAAGTTGTGAGCGGACTCTAATCGATCTTGCAGCCTCCTGGCATACTCTCTCCCCGGGGGCGCATCCAGTGCATCTGGTGGTTTGCCGAACGCCATTTCTGCTGGCGTTCGCAGTTCTCGGCCTAACATGAGCAGGGCGGGTGTGCAGGAGGTGGACTCTTGGGCGGCAGATCTGTAGGCCATGAGGATGAGAGGCAGGTGCGTGTCCCAGTCTTTCTGGTGCTCCTCGGTGAGGATGGCCAACTGCTTTTTCAGCGTCCGATTGAATCTCTCCACCAGGCCATCGCTCTGGGGGTGCAATGCTGTGGTCCGTGTTTTTTTTATGTTTAGTTTCTCGCACATGGTGGCGAACACTCATGACTCAAAGTTCCTCCCTTGGTCACTGTGGAGGGTCTCCGGTGCTCCGAACCTACTGAACATGCCCGTCACCAGTGCGTCGACCACCGTTCCCGCCTCCTGGTCGGGCAGCGCGTATGCCTCTGGCCATTTTGTGAAAGTCCATGGCGGCCAGGACGTATCGATTTCCACTGTCTGTGCACGGAAACGGTCCCATCACGTCCACCGCCACCCTCTCCATGGGAGCTCCTGCTGCTAGCTGTTGGAGCGGGGCGCGAGACTGGTCTAACGGACCCTTGTACGCTGCGCAGAGGTCGCAGCGTCGACAAAAATCCTGCACGTCTCTCCTCATCCTCCCCCAATAAAAACCCTGCCTAATGCGACGGAGGGTTTTGCTTACCCCAAAGTGCCCGGCCCCTACAGTTCCATGGCAGCTCCTGCACACCTCCTCTCTCAACGTCGTCGGCACTACTTTCCGCCACTTGCTCTCTCCCGTCGCTGGCTCCTTCCAGGCCTTCATCAGCACCCCGCTGCTCAATCTCAGGGTGTCGAACTCTGACCACAGCCCTTTGGTTGTGTCGGTGACCCCTGCCACCTCTTCCCACGGCGGCTTCTGGCCCTCTTCTACCCATTGCAGTACTGGCGACAGCTCCCTGTCGTTTTCTTGATGGGCCCTCCAATCTGCCGCTTCTGCCATCCGCAGAGCCTTGCACACTGGTCCATCCCCCGTATGGTTAGGGCATATCCTTGCTTCCTCTTGGAGCTCCCTCTCTCTCCCCTCTCTCTTCTCGCAGTACACACACCCCCTCTCTGCGCAGGGTCGTCGTGACAGGGCGTCTGCGTTGACGTGGTGCGCCCCTGCTCTGTGCTCTATGGTGAAGTTGTAGTCCGCCATCCTTTCTAACCAGCGGCACACCTGCCCCTCCGGCTCTCGGAAGGACCACAACCACTGCAGCGCCGAGTGATCGGTCCGTATGGTGAACCGAGGCTGTCCCAGGAGGTAGTATCTAAAGTGTCTTAGTGCTTCTACGACGGCGAGGAGCTCCCGGCGTGTGACGCAGTAGTTTCGTTCTGTTTTATCAAATGTCTTGCTGAAGTACGCCACCACCCGCTCCCCGTCTGGCCCCGTCTGGGACAGCACGGCCCCCATACCCCCATTGCTGGCATCAGTGTCTAATAGGAACGGCAGTGTGGGGTCTGGTGCTCTAAGCACCGGAGACTCGGTCAGCGCTTTCTTGAGGGCTTCGAAAGCTCGGTGGCATTCTGTCGTCCAGTGGAAGTCTGTGTTCTTTTCTTTTAGCCGGAACAGTGGTTCTGCGATGTTAGAAAATCCTTTTACGAATTTCCTATAGTAGGATGCTAACCCTACGAAGCTCTCGAGTTCTCTTTTGTCTATGGGGGTGGGCCACTCTACGAGTGCCCGTGTCTTTTCTTCCAGGGTGCGAATGCCCCCCGCGCTGATGCCATGCCCTAAGAACTCCACCCTCCTCTTCAGGAAGTGGCACTTATCTGGGTGTAACTTCAGACCCGCCTCTGCTATCTTCTGTAGGACCTTTCGTAACGCCCCCACCGCTGCCTGAAACGAGCCCCCGTGTGTCAAGATGTCATCTAAGTATACGACGCATTCGGTTTGGGGAATGTCTCCCAGCAGTTTCTCCATTAACCTCTCGAACGTTGCTGGTGCGTTGCACAGGCCGAAACTGAGTACTCGAAACTGCCACAGCCCTCTCTCGGTGCGGAAGGCGCAGAGGGGCACCTGCCAGTACCCGCTGCGGAGGTCTAGGGATGAGAACCAGGATGACTCCCCCACCACGTCTAACAGCTCCTCGATGATGGGCAGCGGGTACGCGTCTTTTTTAGTCACTTTGTTCAGCCCCCTATAGTCTACACAAAACCGCATCTTCGAGCTATTTTTCTTCTTCACCAACACTACCCCCGACGCCCACGGGCTCTCTGACGGCTCGATGATCCCCGCCCGCAGCATGTTCTCTACAGCTTCGTTCGCTATATCCCTCCTTGCTGCTGGGACTCGACGGGGATACGACCTGATGGGCCGCGCCCCCTCAGTGTCTATTTGGTGTTGTACCAGGTGGGTACAGCCTAGCTCATCGTCCGACATCGCGAAAATGTCCTTATATTCCTCTAGTACTCGCCACAGTTCATCGCTCTGCTGGGGTTCTAACCCTTCACTCTGGCGTTGGTGCAATCCCCTCAGCATCTCTAACCTCTCGGTCTCCCCCTCCGCCTGTAGCGCTGGCTGAGGGCAAGTGTTCGGAGGTGGGCCAGGGGCGTGGTTTTGGGGAGGGTTTTGGTGCAGGACAGGGGTCTGGGTTGGGGGAGGGGTTTGGTGCGGGGCAGGGGTCTGGGTTGGGGTAGGTGCTTGGGTTGCTGGGTGGGGCTCGTGCTCTACGGTGACGCGGTATACAGTGATGTTATTAACGTTAGGCCGCTCCCCTGGAGCGATGGGAGAGTGGCCCATCTGGACTACTGGCCCCCCTGCAAATGTCAATGTGCTCTTCCCTAGGTCTACTGTGCATTGGTTTAGCGTCAAGTAGTCCTCCCCCAGGATGCAGGGCCCCGCCATTTCTACCACCCACACGGGAAAGTTCACTGTCTGTCCCCCCACTGTTATCATTACGTACCCCCTTCCCCTCATTGGCATCAACTCACCGGATACTGTCCTCAGCACCCCGTGTCCACTAGGGCGACACAGTATCTCCCCTGTAGGTAGACTGGAACATGGCAGCCGTTCATCGTGCGCGGCCTGCTCTGCATGCTGACAGCTCCGGCGATGTCGTCTACTTCAGGGGAAGGCGGAGCCCCACCTCCCCGTTGATGTCGGTGTGCTCCCTCCTGCGACGACGTGGCTACGGGGACTGTGACATCGGAGACCCGTCTCGCCCCATCTGGACGGGCCCTGTGCCGTTTCACTGGTTCCACGTTCTCCGGCGGCACTCTGCTTCCCGATGTCCGGGGTGCCCACAGCCCCAGCAGATCGTGCTCCCTCTGCCCCAGCTATTGTTCCGCGGGGTGGGCTGCCGAGCGGGGTTGGGCTGCAGGGTCGCGCTGCGGAGCAGTTGTTCTTTTAGCTGCTGCACTGACTCGGACAGTTCTTTCACCATGTTGCCTTGCTCTGCCAACGCCATCTTCCACGCTGGCTCTTCTTGTAACGGGCTCTCCGTTGCCATTCTCACCACGGGGGCAGCTCTCCCCGCGTCGCTGTCCATGGCCCAGCCCTCCACTGTCTCTCTTTCAAACGCCAACTCCAGCGCTACTCCTAGTGTCTTTGGCCGTTGCAGCATTACTTGATCTCTTAGGCCTCGCGGCACGATTGCCTGGATGAAGTAATTTCGGGCTAACTCATCCAATGCTTCTGGCGGCAGCCGGCTGTATACGCGCCGGCTGAGGATCTCAATGTCTGTTGCCAGCGCCCGCAGCGACTCCCCTGGTCGTCTACGCCTGTTACACAGTTCCGCAACCACGATGCCTTCTTCTTTGCATTGGCCGAAACTAGGGATGTTCATTTTGAAAATTTTCCAAAATCGATAATCGGTGAAAATTAACGATCAATTATCGATCATCGATTTTATTAATACTTAGAAAATTTTCAATTTTCAATTTTTTTTCCAATTTTTTTTTTTTTTTTACAAAATGAATGCCTATGGCAGAAAATACGAAAGACAACGTGTTCTCCTCAATGAACTCTTTATTTCAATGTGTCTCCTCTCCAACACTGCTGTCCCCGGCGCATGCCGGTGTGAATTTCCCATGTTTAAAACAGTTTTGTTGGCACAAAGGCCCGTGCCCAGCCAGAAAACTAGAGACTATATGAAGCTCCACCTCACGTTAGTCGGCTGTGCAATGGAGTGGGGCGAGGAGTAACGAATTCCACCCAAACCTAGTCCAAAAAAAAAAAAAAAAAAAAAAAATTAATAATTAAAAAATCGATCCAAATGCCACAGGATCGATTCCAATCCTTAACGATCGATTATCGATTTTCGATAATTGATGAACATCCCTAGCAGAAACGCCTCCTCAGGGCCGCCATCACCACGTCTAAGTCTTTTGTATCTGCCATTGCCGCCACACACGTTATAGCTTCGCCTTCGAGGGACACCACCAGATGACTGGCTCTCTCCTCCCTCGACCAGCCATTCATGTCCGCTGCTACGTTAAACATCGTGCAATAGGGCTCCCACTCGCCTTTACCGTTGTATTTCGGCGGCGTCACTTCCTTCTTTCCCCGGCGGCCGCCATCCTGTGTCGCCTCGATCCGTGCCCCGTCCTTGTCACTGGCTCGCAGGCTAGCCTCGCTGGGCCGCGGCATAGCCTCCATGGCTACGGCGGCAACGTCAACAGGCTCGGTCTTCACTCTCACCAGCCCCAGGTTTTCCGCTCCCTCTCCCGCTTCGCTGACCCGCGGGCTAGCTTCTCTGGGCCGTGGGATAGCTTCCGTGGCTACGGTGACAGCGCCGTCTAGCTCGGATTTCATCCTCACCAGCACCCGGCTTCCTACTGTCTGCTCCGCTTGGGTCTCTGTAGTAGCGGCTGCGTCTACCCAGTCATCCTCCTCTTCGGACGCCAGGCTGTCTGCCCCGGCTCTTTCCTTTCCCGCCTCTCGTTTGATTCTTCTCCGCTCTTTCTTCAGGAACTTGTTCACCATCTCGCCGATTCTGGAGGCAATATTCACCGTTTAACTTCTGACGCCAATGTAGCGTTCCTGGTATTGAAGAGGCAGAGGCTTCTTGCTGGTACAGGGTTCTTTATTCACAGTTATTCATATTTACAACTCTCGGCGGTTGTCACGCTCATAGCTAGCAGCTTCTCTCTCCAGGCGGTAACCGGAGACTGCCCGCGCATGCTCAGTCTCCCCCGGAAGTCTCCCACAAGCATAGTGTTCCCCCCAGTAACACTCCCACACATCAGTTCCTATCTGTAGTCGAGACACTTCCATTGCTCACCACTGTATGTGTAACACTGATTCGCTACATTATTATGGAAAACCAGATTATGATGAAAATCAAACACTTTTGAAGAGAGAGCGTAAGAAATAAGATTAGAGCTGGGAAGCCCAAACAGTTTTTTAATGCATCCTGTTGGTGGTATAAACACAAGACAGCCAAATCCAACAATTTCGTAAATCCCATTTCTTGCCACCAGGGGGTGCTGCAGCACCCTCAGCTCCCTTCCCCCACTCTGGGAAAAAGCTCCGAGCAGGTAGAAGGGGGCGCGGCCGCGCAGTGGGTGGGGTGGTATGGATTAGGGACCATGGTGAAAGTTCTGCAGCCCAGGCAGCCAGAAAGCCAGAATTAGAAAAATGATTTCACTATTATTTAAAGACTTAAGACGTTGTTCTGCTTATTTTTTGTCTACTATTGTAAAATAATAGTAGGCCTATTATCATGAAAAAGTATTTGTAATTTTTTTTTTTTTTTTTTTTTTTTTTACCCTCTCTGGCGCCCCTAACGGCTCAAGCGCCCCTAGCATTTGCCTAGTTCGCCTAATGGACGGCACGCCACTGCTCTCTAGTGTCTCTCTCTCTCTCTCTGCTCTTTCTTTTTGGCCAGCGAGAGCTGGCGCTACAAATGGGCTTGTCGTGAAGAACTCTTGAATCGACTGCTGAACCGACTGCACGCCCGACAGCATGCACGAGTTCTTCTGTTGAGTGACGTCTGCTCCACACCAATCAGAGGAAGCCTTTCAGCCTTTGGGTGGGAGCTGCGGGACTCAGCCAATCAGGTCCACAGTGGAGGGGCGGACTGGGATCATAATTCAGGCCGGGCATTAGATACCAAGCAGGCCAGGCCGATACGGGCCGACAGTGAAAAATTTGGGACGTTTGAAGCCCAATTTGGGCCGTTTGAAGCCCAATTTGTGTCTTTGAAGCAAGATTTAGTGAATATAATGCTAACGCAATGATACATGTTACCTATTTGTTCAGTAATAGAAACATCAACATTGCCTAGATAACTGCAAGTATAATATGAAGAAGTAAAACCAAAAACATGCCTCTGTACAAACGCTTCACAGCAAACTTTATTTAAGGAAGAGTGATCAGATCGTGCATACTGAGTTACTACCTTTAATCATATACAGCACTCAATCTGTTATTCGCCTGCCGTGTGTATCTCCTGTCTTTTCTTATATCTACGCTCGTCATATTTTAATTATGCTGGTGTTTGCAATGCTGGTTTTTATGTATGATCTTTTAGAATGTTATATCTCTTTTATGCACTGTACAATGAGCTTGGGTGTTTTGAAAGGTGTCACCAAATAAAATTAATTATTATTAGTATTATGCCACTTATCCCCCCATTCGGAATTTCTGCTTCAGAGAAAAGGTAGGCCTATGTCTAAAGAAATCTCATTTGCAATAGAACGGTACCAGATATCTCCATACAACTACTGGTCAGTGTTCAATAGCACCCTAGACAATTCAGTAATGGTATATTTTTAGGGATTTCTGTTTTTCTGATAAAAGAGAAAAGTGATGGAGTCCTATGTTCCTATCACCACAAAGTACAATTTCCGCATAAACTAAAGCTATGTTTACAGGACTATAATTCATTATCTTTTTAGGTAAATCTCTTTCTGACTATTTAGTGATGTAGCGCAGCCACCTGGTTCATACCTCAGCAAATCTGATGAGGAAAAGAGTGAGCATTCTCAAGTTATGCCACTTATTCCCCATTCGGAATGACATAATTTGACTGTTTCAGTGAAGAGGTAGTAGGCCTATGTCTAAAGAAATCTCATTTGCAATAGAACTGTACCAGATATCTCCATACAACTACTGCTCAGTGTTCAATAGCACCCTAGACAATTCAGTAATGGTATATTTTTCAGGGATTTCCGTTTTTCTGATAAATGAGAGAAAAGTGATGGAGTCCTATGTTCCTATCACCACAAAGTACAATTTCCGCCTAAACTAAAGCTATATTTACAGGACTATAATTCATTATCTTTTTAGGTAAATCATTTTCTGACTATTTGGTGATGTAGGGCAGCCACCTGGTTCATACCTCAGCACATCTGATGAGGAAAAGAGTGAGCATTCTCAAGTTATTGGCTTTTTTGTCACCTTTCCCCTATTCGGACTGGCCTAATTTGGCTCTTTTTCAGGGATTGGGGTAGTTCTAAAGAACAGCCAAAAAAACATTTCCCCCCCCCCAATTTTTTTTTGGACAACAATCAATTTCATTAATGGGAGACCCTAAAGATAAGAAAAATCATTGTTGTCATTTGTTCTACCTCGGGTAGGGGTATCTCAAAATCTGAGGGCCCTTTCTGCTAGACTACAACATAAACTCGTTCTGGCAATTCCCCATCAAATGTCAAACACTGACGTACTATCTTCCCTTTCTCCTTCACGAAATCGCATCATCCTCTTAGCCTCAATCACACCTTGCACATTGAAAAACAATTCCGCCTCTACCGACAGAGGCACTCCACTCGCACCTGATGGAAAACAAGTAACGCAAGCACGACCAGCTCCAAACACGTATGTGAATATACTCCTTGAAAAGTGCTTGATTTTCAACGTAATCTGATCTGTCAAATTAAACTTTGAAAATAATTACACACGAAAGAAGGCTAGAATAGCTAGATCCTCTGTTACTCTGGAAATAAGCAAGCATTAAATAATGATGATCAAAACATACAATCAAAGTTAATATGAAGCTGGTGTGTGGTATATTAAAGGAATATTGTAAACCTTATTTTTCGCAATTGCGTTTACAGTGACTTTTAACTAAACAATTTAGATGTGATGATAAAGGCTTCGAGAGTCTGGACATTTTTTGGTTTTGGTACATTGAAAGAGCTTGAATTTTATTTTTAAAAAGCTGTTTGAACACCCTGTATATTGTCCCTAAAGTTTACTAACATGAACTTAACATGAACAGTGACATCAACAACGGCGAGTTCATATTAAAGCCACAATGAATTTAAACCTCAGTGTATTACTTCTAGCCTGGCATTAACTGAAGTGACTTACCGTAAATTCCGGACTATAAGCCACGGCTTTTTTCCCGTTTTTTGGCCTTTTTTGGCCCCTGCGGCTTATATAACGGTGCGGCTTATCTATGGATTTAAAAAAAAAAAAAAAAAAAAAAAAAAACTGAATTCTCTCTTCTTTAGCACTCTTTCTAACTATAAATCCACTTCTGTTTTAATTTCCTCTCTTGCCCTCTTTTCACCACACTGTATGACACTGTATGACACTGTGTGCACTGTAAAAAAGAAACACAGGTGGTGTTGTGTTATGTTGTTTTGTTGAAATGTTAATAAATGGGAGCTTCCTCAAACAGCCATCTCTTTCCCGACAATCCCCTCTGTGCATGAACCCTTACGGTAATTAAACATTAAAACACAATAAAAAATAAAAAATAAATAAAAAAAATACCATTAAAACACCCGCGGCTTATAGTCCGGTGCGGCTTATATATGTAAAAAACAGTCAACTTTGCAGGTGCGGCTTATACACCGGTGCGCCTTATAGTCCGGAATTTACGGTATATACCTTTTTTACATCTAATGTAGGCTACCACTTATAGACATTGTTTTAACCCAGGTAAGCAGCATGTTGCTAACAGTCATTTGACACATTCACATTGCCTCTCAGTCTCAACATATTACAGCTGCCTTCAGTTCTGGTCTGCACACCCAGAAGGACCAGTAGTATTTTTGAAGTAGTGGGGGTGGAGCAAAAGTATTGACTGGAAGCAGCAGTCTCCTCCTCCAAGGCTGCAAGCTCTCTTTAGGGCCTAATCATCCTGTTGACTGGCACACACACACACCCACGAAAAAAATAGGGGAGGGCGTCCAGGTTGTGTAGCAGTAGATTCCCTGCCTACCAATAGGGTCGCAGGTTCGCGACCCCGTGTTACCTCCGACTTGGTCGGGCGTCTGATCTCAAGTGTTTTTTTCTTCAAGTGGCTCATTGTTAACCTTTTTGGCTTTTAAATTCCATTCTGCATCAGTAATATAAGTTAACCCACAACCTGATTCTATAGCCTACATGAAATAGGACATATTGCTGTGAAAATATATATGTTGTAATATATGAATGAACAATAATCAGGGTGTCATGGGCATTGATGTCAGGAAAGTGTCCCTCGTCAGTGGAGTCAATCAAGAAGAAGAAGATCAATGACTCAAAGATGGAGATTCATGTTTCCAGAGTCACCTTGCTTGTTGTGAAGGGTCTAAATAAGGCTCTAAATTTAGGCTGAAATGGGCATGGTCATTTTCAAAGGGGTCCCTTGCAGTGTAGGAATTTAGCCAGGGGCAAGGGCAAAAATGCCCCCAAGAAATCTCAGAATGCCCCTAAAAACCACGATCCAGGGGCAAAAATTGCCGCCAATATTTTGATAATTTTAGTTTCATTCAATTAATTTAATTTCCATCTCTAACACACACTCAGCACCTGCAAGCTGGTTGCCAGAAGACGACGATGAAGAACACACTCACACAAACAGCGCTGTTGTTCACACTACGCTTTAGCAACTTTATGCACTAATTACTATTTTCTAAAGCGCCCCCAAAATGTTGTAAATGCCCCCAGTTTTTAGAGAGTGGGGGCAAATGTTGCCCCCAAAATATTTTTTAAATTTCCTATACTGGTCCTTTGACCTCTCACCTCAAGATATCTGAATAAGAATGGGTTCTATATCCACAAGTCAACCTTTACAGACAGGCTATGCTAATCTCATGCAAAAATATCCAAATAAAGAAAATGTAGTTTTTGCATGCAGTATACATGTGTTATTTTCACTGAATGTAAAGCTGAGACTCTTGTGAATTCAAGGAGCCCCATTGTATTAATGTGTGATGATGACAGTTAGTGTGTGATGATGACAGTCTCCATAGTAGCCATTTCATTGTATTGAGACCATTTTTCGAAACTTGCGTTTAATGTGGGTTCTGTACAACACAGCAAAGTACAATGTACGTGTTTCAGCAAGCAGCCTTCATCAGCATTGGCAACGCAGTACCAAAAACAATTATAGAAAAATAACACAATCAATCTTGTTTATTAATTACACAGAAACCATGACAAGACAATATATTACAACTCGGCCGGCAACAGAATGCGCAAGATACATGGAAATAATGAATTTAGTTTGACCCATCTAAAATCAAGTGGTTCGCTCTGCTGCTGAACTACCGCCGTCCACTGTGTATACTAGTGTGAATCACTGGCGAAATATTTAAATATACTTGGAATGTGTGCTTCTTATTGAAGTATGTGTATGCTGATTTAGAGACAGGCTTTTAAGTATTCATAAAACGTTTGCATGTTTCTATAAAAACTCTCAACTTGTATGTTTAAAGCTTAAAGTCCCTGGAAACCAGAAATATTTTAATATTATTTAGCATTTTGAGTTCATCACATCCCAGGAACCTATGTTAATAAGCCACCAGCCAAATTTGAACGATGATGAACGTCGCAAAGTATATAAATTTAGGTTTGACAGTCATGGCAAAAGTCATGAGAATCAATTACATTTTAGAGTGTATTTTCTCCCGCGGACTGTGTGGGCGTGTCCGTCTGCAGCAGGTATTTTCCTCTCTCTCTCTCTCTCTCGGAGGAGACCTCTCTCTCCATTAACGGAGAGCGAGAGAGAGAGAGAAGGAGAGAGAGAGAGAAGGAAAGAGAGATTGACTGTCTGTGTGTGTGTGTGTGTGTGTGTGTTCGCGCGTTGCTCAGCGAACACACTCGCCGCTGCGCTGCGAGTGCACAGCGCTACTGTGTGTGTGTCAGTGTGTGTGTGCGCGCGTGTGTGCATGCGTGGGTGTGATTCGATTAAATCTTATGACGTGATAAGATCATGCATTTTAGCACCGCACGCTCCGCTCTCTTCAATGAGGAAATGGAAATCCAGACCTTGTAGAAAAGTGGCGATTTTAAGGCTTTGGGTTGAAAGTAATGTATCATAATTTCTGAGACACACAATTACTAACATAAGACCCTAAATAACATAGTTAGAACGTTTTTGTGGATTTTGGTTTCCAGGGACTTTAAGTTGCTGACTTCAAATGGGACTAAGCAAAAACTGAAGCTGGACGGCAAGACTCAAAATATGACAAAAGTAGATGCTTATCACCCTATGAGCTTCAAAACTATATTTAGAATGTTGTGCTATACTAAGAATAAGTGTTCCAAAGTGTGAGAATATCACCACAACGTAGTAGCCTATACGTTTTGGTATAGTTTGTTACCGCTGAGCTCATTGGAAAAGGGGCGAGTTTTAACAAACTGCTGTATTTAGTGTTTTTACCTGTTTTAATTACTGAGAGCGAGTGTTAGGAGAGAAGGAAGCCCCTACTATAATTCGGCTCTGTCTGTAGAAGCCTCGTGAACTATGAAAACTGATGGAATCCAAACTTAGACAAGCTGCTCACCTGTAAACAGTCTTGGGCTAACGTTAGCGCAGGCATGTCCAAAGTCCGGCCCTGGGGCCAATTGCGGCCCACGGACAGATTTTAAGTGGCCCTCGGTTCGTCTCTCAAAATATATATATATGTGGCACTCCACATGGTTAATGGTTGGTTAATCAAGCAAGTTCAATTTACATTTTTTTTCCTTCACCTAACACGATGACAGCACTATCATACAGTTTGTACAAGCACCAAGTAGGGACAGCACATGCAGAACTAATGTTTTCAGATAGTAAACAAAGTACAATTGTATGTGATTTATTATTTTATTTTTTTATAACCCATACGATGCGAGAAGCACCTGCCCCCCAGCATTTTGACATTATCTAATCTGGCCCCCATTCAAAAAAGTTTGGACACCCCTGCGTTAGCGCCAATGGGGCTGTCGGCCCCTCCTGCAGAAGTGCACTTTGGAACAAGTGGTTTTTAGCGTGTTCTCCTCTCAGGCTCCTTCTCATGGCTAGGGAACTCGAAAAAACAACTATTTTGTAGGCTCGCAGGCGCAGAACATACGTGCTAGCTGCCTGTCGGCTGCCGTGTTTGCAATGTGTTCAAATGCAACTTTTTGGCCCCGACACAGGAGACGTAAGGTGACACATTGGTCGGGCACTAGTTGTCGCTAGTACTTTCTGGTTTTCCCAGTGTGTCTCTGCCTATAGAGACCAGACCAGATCAGAGCAGACCAGATCAGAGCAGAAGCAGCAGATAAACATCAAAAGAGAGAGGTGAGATAGCGCTGGTGAAAATCTCTTCACCACAACAAAGCCAAGCCCAGAGAACTGATAAGCCACAGAGGAGACGACAGCAGCCTGGGGTTACTTCAGCTCCCCCCACGTCACTTTCTCATCACGTTATCAGAAAGACCATCAAGCAAGGGCGAGGGAAGCTGGGTGCGGTGGGTGCTGCAGCACCCCCTGGTGGCAAGAGATGGAATTTTCGATAAAGAAAAAAATTACAGTGCACCTGAACGCAACATGCAAAATACCCGCTGAATAAGTGTCCAAATGTTCATCTCATTCTGGCCAATACTCCACTTCCGTTATAACATTTCAGTCTGGAAGATAATCTTTATGACTAAAAGGCTCAAAGTAATCTCATGTGTAAGAAATGACTGTTCTTCATTGAGGAAGTTTGAAGTAAAAATGTAAATAATTAACTTGTTTGGTTTTGGATTGATTTAGCTTCAAGAGTGCATTTTTGTTCTTGTGTGACCCTTAACACAGGCTTTGAGAATCCCGGGCCACTTACTGATATATGCTTAAATACTTATGCTTAAATTAACCCACCCAGTGAGAAAAGGATCAAATATTGGTGCTTAAGACTGAATAATGACATCACATATTAATTAATATTTATGGGCTATTTAAGTTTTAATTTACATGCATTATGCAGCTGCCTGTTTTACCCAGTCTTTGCACTTTATTTTGTTTTAATAAAAGTGTTTATTGTGACATCTTACACATGGCTTTGAATGTTAATTTAAAATTAAATATTCCTCTAAATATGGCTAAAAGTCCAAAAAACAACAAACACGCTCCATTCCAAAAGAAAAATTTGTTTTTGTATTTTCTGGTTCAGTTTGGACAGTGTTTAGACAGTACAAAATGAATGAAATGAAAAGAAAAAAATAGCTCAACATAAATATGTGTATGTACAATAAGTTAGAAATTTAAGTAGATTACATTTTATATACATTGGCAAAGATCATGACCCTGAGATTGAGTGTAAACATCAATAAGCATCCCAATATGGGATAACATGTACCAAACAGTGTCTGTATGGGAGTCACACTGGACCGATACTTACAGAGATGAAAATGGCATGACATAAATTATTCCATGCATTTCATCTCTTCCATTTTGGTTATTGAACCTGCCTGGCAAGAAAAAGAAAAAGATCCATTCTTGAACTGAATGTGAATTGAATGTGAATGACAGTAAACAGAATAGAATTCAATTAAATTCCACTTCTAAGAGGGTTTGTCTCGACTCACTAAACATTACCAATCAAACATTATGAATCAAATCAAATACATTCATTCATAAAGTATGGATTATGATTACATGTTCTGCATCAAATACC
The DNA here is from genome assembly GCF_964638095.1 of Poromitra crassiceps. Lineage (NCBI taxonomy): Eukaryota > Metazoa > Chordata > Actinopteri > Beryciformes > Melamphaidae > Poromitra > Poromitra crassiceps. The sequence continues at coordinate 51,527,003 of NC_139623.1, forward strand.
ACCTGAAAAGTTATATTTACATTTTCTGACTTTTTTGTATTCATCATAATACAACACTATCTCAGATATTTGGGAAGAAAAACAAACGTCAAATTTGAATTAAATTCAACTTCAAATTCTAGTTTCCTGTTAGGTTTCTACAAATTACAGTTCCTCAGTTGAACTGGAAGGCTCCAGCGCGACATGTCCTTCTCCAAGTGGGTTAAGGAGCTTGGCCCGGGCGGTGAAGTCATGGCAGACTTCCGAGGAAACGTGCCCTCACGGAGGTATGAGGGCAGACAATCTTGGAAAGCCAATCACGCCAACTTCGTAACACAAAAATAACGTGGAATTGTCTCCGTCTTTCCAGCGACTTCCGTGACTTTTGTTGTTTGTTTGCCTGCTTTGCATTCTAGCACATTGCTGAATTGAGTCTTATCTGTCAAATGTCTCGTGCACCCATTTAACACGTCGTTTGAAAGCAATAAAGTGGGTATAAAACACTCTTCAAAGGCCAATAAACGTGGAGCAGCCGTTAGACCACAGTGTCTCGAGCCATGTGTGTTGTGCTCAGTTGAGGGAGGTGAAGTGAGAGCGGGCCTTGAGGCACTGCTCCGAGTCGCCCTCCGAGTCCCAGTCGTCCTCGGAGTCCGAGTCCTCGCTGTCGGACTCGTCGTAGAAGCTGATGGTAGCCTGGATGGGGAAGTTCCTCAGCAGGGCCTCTCCGTCGCTGTACAGGTAGTCAAACGACTTGGACTTGGGCCAGAACAGCCTGTGTGCGGAGAGAAAAGGACACTGTTAAAACTCTGATCTCTGAATGTCAAATCTCATACTTTTATGACTTTTCAAGAACAGTTAGTGGTGCATGTTTAGGGATGCACCCATATGAACATTTTGGACGATTTACAGATATCGATATGATCTGTATAAAAACACGTTTCTATGATAATACAATTTTGTATACTGAAAAACACATGTAAACACTGTGAATTTGAAAAAGTCATGTCTTTCTTAAAATCATAAATCATAGATCATAGTCCACAGTGTTTCCTCTCAATATGAAAGTCTTGGCCGATACCGATAACCCATATTAACATTGCTGTTATTTTACTCATCGGACCAATAAGATATATACAAAAATGAATAACATCATCCGATCCTGATATGATTGCCGATATATCACGCATCTTTGTGCTGAAAATAGAGCTGGGTGATATAGTTGAAATCAATATTGCAAAGATTTTTTTAAATTATATATAGTCTATATATAGCCTATCACAATATTGCTCACGTGTGCAAAAACATGCTAATATAATTAATGTGCATCCCATTGAACTGAATGGTGATTTCTTAAAAGAAATTCACTTTAAAATCTATTGTGGTTAAAATATTCCTCGACTGTTTCGGAACCAGCCACAGCGTCTTGTAACATTTGATAGTATTCAAGAAAATAAAAATCATTAACTTCACTAAACTAAAATTTCACTACTTTTTCCAAAACTCTTCTTCCTTTTATCATTTTTCATAATTTGGTCTGGGAAATACAATTTTATAATTCCCTGACTTTTCCAGGTTTTCCAGGAGTGTGGGAACGCTGTCCTATCACAATATCCCCAAATCACCGTATCATCGCCGTATCGATTCCACTGAAAGACGATAAATGAGGATATTGACTTATCGCCCAGCCCTGACTGATGGAAGACTTTTCTCCAAAGTAGCACGGTGTAGCCTACATACCTGACAGGGTGCTGGAAGCTCTGAGGCTTGCCGTCAGATGAGAGGCGGCCTGGGACAGTGGGTCTGGAGTAAGGCTGTGGAGACAGGGGAGAGAGGGGGGGTGAGTGCTGCTGTTTGGTGGGAGCTTTTATCCAGATGCAGGGTTCCCACACCATCTTACAATCAATTTTCCTTTTCAAGGACTTTCCAGGGCCAATTCCCTCAAATTCAAGGACTCAACACGCATAGTTTGAAACACGGATCAAGGTTAATTACTGTTACAACATGGATCATTTTTATAATGGGAACTAGCAGCTTTACAGAAGCTCACAGACAACTATTAAAAGAGTTTGGGTGAAACCGTGTGTGAAACAGGGAGATGGCGGGAGTCACCTGCAGACAGCAGAACATAGCAATTTTACTAACGTAAGTTTAACAAAAAATCTAAAGAACTTCAATTTCTACGAGTTAAAATTCTAGCACTTTCAATGACCCATGTCTATTTATGTCTATTTTCAAAAACTTTGAGGGCATTGATTTTTTCTCTCAAATTCACAAACTATTTTAGGATTTCAAGGACCCATGGGAACCCTGAATAAAAGTCCATCACCCAGAAAAATCTAACCGCGAGCGTGCCAAACGTCCCGTCGCTCTTCCTCCCTCGCTGACGGCACCAGTCACGCAGAACCAGCAGCGCCAATGGCATCCAGTACGCACCGTGCTCTCCTACAGCCAACAATTACCACGTCGTTTTGAATATTTTCTCATTTAAACACCTCTGAAACACCTTTAAAACGCCATTGTTAAACTCTGAAATGGCAGTCAGATGGCCGGTGAAGCGGTAACACATCACAGGCGGCGCCCGGCACCTCGCGCGAGGTGTGAAGGCAGCGGTGCCGTAACGAGGTGTGCGCTCCCTCAGGGACTGTGGGAATTTCCCCTCGGCCCCCGGAGGTGTCCATTTTGGCATCTCTCTCCCGACCGGCAGGAAACCGCTTAGCTATCGGGAGGGGAGTGGCGCCTCTCTCGCTCTCACTCACTCTGTGTCCTGTCCTTTTTCATCTGCAGCAACTAATGGCTTGAGTGTGTGTGTGTGTGTGTGTGTGTGTGTGTGTGTGTGTGTGTGTGTGTGTGTGTGTGTGTGTGTGTGTGTGTGAGTGTGTGTGTGTGTGTGTGTGGGGTGTGTGGTGTGTGTGTGTGTCAGTGTTAGAATTAGACCCTGACCGATACTGGATTTTTGGGGGGGATACTGACATTAGGGAGTAAAACATTCGGTATCTATCTATCTATCTGTCTGTCTGTCTGTCTGTCTGTCTGTCTGTCTGTCTGTCTATCTATCTATCTATCTATCTATCTATCGCTTGAGGGACAGTTTCTTCCCGCAGGCCACGAGAGTCCTTAACATACACAAATAGTGTAGTAGCTGTACTGTACCGCACTGTAGATGCTACCATTATGTATGTCTAATGTTTAATTGTATGTTTAATTAGGTATATGCTATTTGCACCAGCTAAAAGCCTCAAAGCTAAATGCATGTCTTTTTTTTAACAATTTCCCTGAGTGTTAAGTGTCTTGGTGGTGCTACTTTATTACTGTTATTTGTTTTTAAAAGTACACAACAGTTTTGCAAGCTGGGATACCAATGCTTTAACGCTCAGTATCTCAGAGCTGCACCCAGATAATTACTGCACAATCATTTGGTCACATATAATAAGACAAATTATGAGGTTTTGTCCTTTTACACTACACTAATTGCATCCTTTAAATGGCCCCATGTGGGATAAGCTGTACTGAATTGAATATTTCCCCTCACAGTCCAGACTGACTGACCGAAGTGTCCATTTGGCAGGTAGGGAGGTGCTGAAAGGCTGGTGTGACGGGCCGGGTGAAACTGCTTGACGCTAACACCTCCCACCCCCACCTCACTCCCCTCACCCCCCCCCCCCCCCCCTCACCCCCTCACCCTCGCTGCCCTGCGGCTGTTAATGGCTTCCACATGACTGACCGGGATGACAGGGGCTTTCGTCGCCCGCCTCCTGTCCACAGGAAAGCACGCAGGCCAAGTCAATGATCGTTTGAAAAAACAAACACACACACATTCCCTCCCCTCCCACAAATCACACTTGTGATTATTATCACACTTTAAAGGGTAAGTTCACCAAAAATGAAAATGCAGTCATTATCTACTCACCCGAATGCCGACTGAAGGTCGGGTGATGTTTTTTTTACTCCACAAAACATTTGTGGAGTTTCACAGGAAAACAATTTTGCAGAATTCTCCTAAATAATTAAAGTGGGTGGGGTCCAACTTTCAAAAGTGTAAAAACTGTACTGCCCCCCTGGGGTAATCCAAGTCTCCCAAAGCCCTGAGATGCCAAGTTGACTCGAAAAGGCGTAATTTTTACACCCTGTGTTTAGCTGAAATCTTCACTGTATACGTGCTCAAAGAACAAAAGGGGGAGTTACTGTAGCCTGAAGAGGCTAAAAAGGTTTATGACGTCTTTTCAAGTCAACTTGGCATCTCAGGGCTTTTTTTTTCAGGAAAAACTCCAGGAATGATTTGTGGACTAAAACAACTTCACCCTTCCTTCCATCGGCATGGGGGGTGAGTAGATAACATTTTTGGGTGAACTTCTCCTTTAAGTGAGTGCCAGATCTTGGATGAGTGAAGGTAACTTACACAGGACAGCTTGGTCCTGGAGCTTGGGGCCGTCTGGTCCCTGCTTGGGGCCGGCTGGTCCCTGCTGGTGGCCAGCCAGGGTCTCCACAGTGTGCTGTGGCTGCAGGGGACAAGGCAAGAGAAGACTGGTTAGATACAGCAACCAGCGCATGCATAGCCCATCACACGCAGTTCATTAAACATCACACACAGTTCATTTGAACACAATAAAATAGGTCCACTCAAAGTCATAATTCACAGTCAAATTGATACTGTAAAAATTGATCAAGTAGAAAATTCACATAGGGAATGCTCATGGGGTAGGCTAGTAGCCTACTAGTTGGGATTAAGTATGATCCTCTTGTCATTGATAAACCGTGTTTTGCTTAAGTGAATCCATAGCCTGTCCACCTTATTTCTCGCTGCCATGATGCCTTACGTGAAATATGACACGGACACAACATAGCCCGTCTGTAAACGATGTTTCAAAGCTGCAGGTGAAGGCAGCAAATCACGACCAGCTTGGCCGATAAATATCCAGAGTTGTTCAAAGAGCAACAGGTTAGCGGATGTGATAGATAACATTATTACATTCCCTTAAATAAGTCGTCAAACGAGTGTTATTTCTTTGTGACAAGCAACTTTTTTCCCCGAATCTGAGTTTGACGAGGAAATGTGCCGAGTACGAGCGCCGCAGACCCTCTGCCGACAAGTAACGTTAACAACCAGCTGCAACAATGTTCATGTTCATGTTCTAGACTAGAGGCCGACCGATACTGAATTTTTTAGGGCGATGCCGATACCGATATTAGGGAGTAAAAAAATTCCGATATCGATATATCGGCCGATATTCTTATATTAAATATACACATTATATTACACAATGTTTTTGCAGTGATCCCTCAAATATCAAACACTTGACAAAGATATGACTTGAGATATGTCATGTAGGCAGGATATTCTACAGCTTATCAATAAACTTTATTGTCCAAAATGACACCAATGCAATGAAACAGTAAACTGAACTGGGGATTTAATAATTATAAATAACTAGACATAGAAAAACACAAATAGAACAAATATAAAATATAACTTAAATTAAGAAAAAAGATCAAATATACACAACATGCTGTCTATGACTTAAAAAATACAAAATAAAAAAATATCGGCATATCGGCCAACATATCGGCCGATACCGATATATCGGCTATCGGCCGATAATATCGGTGGACCGATATATCGGTCGGGCTCTATTCTAGACCGGACCTTCTTGCACCCATAATCATTTTACAGCGGGGCATTCAAAAATAAGGTGGCTAGTCCTCCTACCTGCCTGCCTGCCTACCTGCCTACCTGGCTGCCTGGCTGCCTGCCTGCCTGCCCTATTCAATCAGTGTTTTTTTTATGTCAAGACTGCCTAAATTAAGCCACGGACCCCCAGGTTTTTGCTGTTGTAAATTATTTGGTACAGACTATGGGCACAGTTTTTTAACAGTAGATTGTGAGATAACATTGAGTTATATACTGTATTTGAAACACACATTCACATCATTCACTCACTGTCTGGACTTGTAATACATGTAACAATAGTAAATTAAACTAATCATTTTGCTGGGGACCCCTCAAGGGCCTCTGGAGAGCCCTGGAAAATTACTCTATTGGTGGAGACCTATACTCTCAAGTGAGAAAACCACTAGAACAAAGTGTCAATAAATAAATAAGTAAGTAAATCAATTAATTAATTAATTATACTGTAGGCTATATCAAGGACTCCACATCAGGGCCGGACCCCCATTTGATAAGATTCGACACAAATCGGAGAATATTGAATATTTCTAGATGTGATTTTGTCTAGATGTCTGTATTGTAGGCAAAGAGATAACAGAGAAACTATGATCAAAAAATGAAATAACAACAACAACCGTTCATCAATTTGCTGAGGACCTCCATGAATGAAGCCCCCCCAAACATAAACCAAGCCTGAACTTGCAGCATACCCACTAGCCACTACAATATACTAGACTACACCACTGGTCTACTACCCATCCTCAGTTGATTGGCCAAGTTGAACATTAACCGAAAATCACCATTCTTCACCTCTCCCTATGTCGCCTAGCAATCACTTTGCTCAATAACTAAATGTGTAAACGTAGGCTAAATAGTAGCCGCGAGTCCGCGACACGCAACTGAACTCTACAGGAAAGTCCTTTGGGGTTGCGTGTCGCGGCTAGATAAATAGTAGCCTATCTTATATTAAACAGAAACGGTTTCTTGAACATTATCTGACGGCCAATACGCTTCAATCTATTAGCATACAAGCTATAGCCTACCAGCACAAACGGGTTTAAGCAGTCTATAAATGCGTTGGCTGACATCATAATGAACATTTGGGCTAACGTTACTGAGCGGGCTGGCTAAAATGCACCGGGACCTACCTGCTGTTTGTCCCCGGGCGGCTGCTCACTGTCAGCGGGCAGGGCCACGGAGCAGAGCCGAAGCACGGCGGCTTGACGACCAGACAGGCGGAGCTCATCTTCCTGAAGATTCTCCCAAAATACAGATCGTGTGTGTGTGTGTGTGTGTGTGTGTGTATGTATGTGTGTGTGTGTGTGTGTGTGTGTGTGTGTGTGTGTGTGTGTGTGTGTGTGTGTGTGTGTGTGTGTGTGTGTGTGTGAGAGAGAGAGAGAGAGAGAGAGAGAGAGAGAGAGGGCTGTATGTCTGAGCACTGCAGCAGCTCGAAGCTGGCTGTGGCCGGGAGAGCTGCACTGATCCTGGGCGAAAAAGAGAGAGTGGACGGCCGAGGAGATACCAGCGGCTTATAAAGCCCTGCAGCTCGGGAGGGGGGCGCACGTGCGCGCGCGCGCGTGTGTGTCGGGGTCGTAGGACCCCTACTCTGCCAGATGATTGATCAACCATTCACTGTGGTTGGGGGAAGGTCGAGTGGATGATGTGTGGCCTATATCATATTATCTATATATAGATAATATATATATATATATATATATATATATATATATATATATATATATATATATATATATATATATAGGATATATATATATATATATATATATATATATATATATATATATATATATATATATATAATAGAGTATATATATATATAGCCTATATATATATATATATATAGGACTTATTGTGTTAGTAGTCTATATAGGATGAATCAGCATGATGTCACTGCCACCCAAAACTGCGTAACCCCGCGGCAGTTAACTAGTACTATGAGTTGTGCCAAACAGACCTTAATATCTCAAACTAAAGTATACATCACCTGCTTATATTTTGACATTCTGAGTGAGGGCAGAATTAGCTCAAGAGTTTGAGGTAGCCTATATTATGCATGTCGTGTTAAAGTTGTGTGAACTGTTGCAGTTTTTAAATTGTAAACACGGTCAGCCGGCTAGAGTCAGACGCTCAAACTCAGGCTCCATAGGGTTCCATTGCCGTTGCCACCCAGTGACGCAGTTTGTTTACCAAAATGCTGCTCGGCTGATCCCTTGTATGGCCTATAGCCTCTCATATATCCTATTTAAGCAATAGCTCACGACAAGCCATGGTATATGCTGTACTTTACTTTACTTTACTTGGTATTTAGCAGACGCCTTTATCCAAAGCGACTTACAACATGATCATATACAGCACACAAATAAAATAGATGAATAGACAAATAGAAAAACAATAGTAAAAATAGGAGAACCCAATATAAAAGAGTTTAAAAGTGCGAACAATTAAAATAGCATACATTTCAGAAGCATAAAGAATTAAATTAAAATCACATGAAAAGCAGGCAGATAGGAGGGAGGGAAATTCAGGAAGGGTCTATGTGAAGTCTGAAAAGATGGGTTTTTAGTTTTCTGCGGAAAATGGGTAGTGATTCGGCAGTCCTGATGTCAGGGGAAGTTCATTCCACCATTTTGGGGCCAGGTACAAGAAGAGTCTCGACCGAGAGCGGCTTCTGAGCCCACGTAGCAGGGGAGGGGCGAGACGTCCTGCACTAGTGGAGGGGCGGAGCGGGCGGTGAGAGGTTTGGAAAGTGACCATAGACTGTAAGTACGAGGGGGCTGTTTGGTGAACGGCCCTGAAGGCCAGTGCCAGAGTTTTGAATTTGATGCGTGCCAGGATGGGAAGCCAGTGAAGCTCTCGGAAAAGGGGGGTGACATGGGAAAATCTAGGTAGATTGTAGACCAGACGGGCTGCTGCGTTCTGAATAAGCTGGATCTTGTGAATGTTGAAGAAGGAGAACCTGCAGGAGCGTGCTGTTGCGGCAATGTAGGCAGAGAAGGTGAGTTGGTGGTCGAGGATCACTCCCAGGTTCTTAGCTGTTTGAGACGGAGTTACGGTGTGGTTATCAATGGATATGGAGAGGTCAGTCAGGGGGGATTCTTTGCCAGGGAGGAAGATGATCTCGGTTTTTTTAGGGTTAAGCTTGAGGTGGTGATGGTGATCAGCCATCCAGACACCAACATCTTTCAGGCAGGCAGAGATCCGTGATCCGATTGAAGTGTCAGAGGGGGGGAGGAAAGGTAAAGCTGTGTCGTCGGCATAGGAGTGATAGGAAAAACCAGAGATGAGATGACGTGACCAAGTGAACCCATGTAGAGGAGGAACAGGAAAGGACCAGAACAGAACCCTGAGGGACACCAGTGGAAAGGGGGCAAGGAATAGAAAGGGAACCTCTCCAAGAAACCCGGTAGGAGCGGTCGGAAAGATAGGAGGAGAACCAGGAGAGTGCAGAGCCAGTGACACCCAAGTCAGAAAGGGTGGAAAGAAGGATTTGGTAGTTAACAGTGTCGAAAGCAGCAGATAGCTCCAGGAGTATGAGAACAGAGGTGAGGGATGAAGCCATGGCGGAGTGAAGTGCCTCAGTGACAGCAAGGAGAGCAGTCTCGGGTTGAGTGAGCGGGTTTGAAACCAGATTGGAGAGGGTCAGACAGATTGTATATTGTAGATTGATTGTATACTTATTATACCACCCCTAAGGGTCGTGCCCGATGCCATAGGCGGGGGGCGATAACACCCTTAAGGCCCAATACTACTATACTCTACGTTAAAGACGGAGACGGACAGAGCCTTCTGTCCATACTCTGTGTTCATTTCGTGCGTTTTCTGTCCGTCATCTGAAAGCTTACGGATACGCATGAAACGCAGCAGAGCCACACACACACTCATACATTTGACTCTCTACTGCCCACTGGTGAATGCATTGCTTAACATGATACCAACGTGAAAGACGCATGGAAGTAGCCTATGTGAGCAGTGGCGATTACACCGTTTGAAACGGACGCATCTATTTAAGTATGAAAATGTATAAATGAGCCATTAAGGCGCAATTATACTCAACATTAAAGAGGGAGATGGAGGGACAGAGCCTTCTGTCCGTACTCTGCGTTCATTTCGTGCGTATTTCTGTCCATCCTCTGAAAGCTTATGGATATGAAAGCGCAGAACCACACACACACTCACACATTTGACTCTTTACTGCCCACTGGTGGATGTATTGCTTAACATGATACCAACGTGAATACGCATGAAAGTATGTGGGCAGTGACGATTACACCGTTTGAAATGGACACATTTATTTTCATATGAAAATGGAGTATAAATTAGCCTTTTTATGTGTGGTATATTAATGATAATGCTTGTGCTAACGTTACGTCCGAGGCTAGGTGGCTTTTTTTCTGGAGATAACGTGTCCGGTAGGCACTGCTCAATCCACTCGTCCATAGATAAACCACCCCGGAAGTCGAAGTTAACCTTAAATGTTTCCATTTCTGTAGGTCGTTAACACATTTTTTCCCGGGATGGCGAAGGCATGACCCGCCCATGCCTTCGCCATCCTGGGGAAAACAGTATCGCTTACCGTTAGCTAGCTTGTGGCTAGCTAGCTCAGCTGTCACATACATGCACATATACAGATGACGTCAGTAGCAGGAGATGACAGTAAACACTACCGTAAGGCATACAAAAATGTAATAAAAAATACCGCAAGGCATTATTGTGACACGGTTTGGCTGGCACGGGATGGTTACGAGGCTAGCAGGCTAGCTAGCCACCATTTGTTTTCTCAGAGGCAGACTGTTTCGGGGATGCGGCTCTAGCTATGGTAGCCTATACACTAAATATACCACAGCTGTGAACTCGAGTTTATATGATATTGCTCGATGTTTTTTTTCCTTTCTATTCACTATATTCCTGGACTTACATTTCCCATGATTCTCAGCGGTTGCCGGTTTTCGACTTCCTGTTTACATTTTTTTCCCTAGTAAGGATGTGCGCTCCACTGTCAAAGAGTGGGAACGTTTGGCTTATTTTATCCGAAATGGCTAAAAATAGTAATGTTGTGTGGTTGCATAGCGGCAATATTTTACAAAAACTAGGTGAATGTCAATTCACTTGTACTGTATGGGCATTTTAGCCGAAATAGCTAAAAATAGTATGTGGTTGCATAGCGGCCGGCTTTTGTTTTGAAGGCTAAACGTCCAAACCGGAACTCTTATTATTTGGTCATTGAAAGGAGCCCTAGCGGTCTCTCTCTTTCAAGATTGAAGATATTGTCACTCCGTTGTACAATTATGCTTATTATGATTATTTTCAGTCTCTTTTGCTATGAACGGTCCTGGGCGGAAACAGGCAACCGGCAGCTGGAAACAGGGAGGGAGGGTGTTATGGAAGCGACCACGGTCTCACCAGGAAACTTGTGAATAGGCATTCTTATACATACTTAGACATTATACATAGGCTACTCCTACTCAGACATTCTTATAATAGCCTATCATATTAGTGTTTATTGTGGGTGGACCTTATCTTATATTATAGCAGATAAATGCAATAAAATGCTATAATATTGCTATAATAAATTAATATTGAGGCTGTTAAGCTAGTAGTTAATACTGACCATATCCTAGTTTATTTTCCTCTACATAATATATAGGCTAATTATCCTATAATATTCTATTGGGATTTATTTGTCTATAGAAATATACTTTTTACATTTACAAGTTTTATTTGATCTCATATGACATTAGGATAGAGTTATATTTTATATATATATATTTTTTTTCTTTCTTTAGCCTATTCACATTTAATGTAGGCTATACTGTGATATTTGGCCTAAATAAGATTCATAAGGCCTATAGGACCTATAGGCTACAGGGTCTTGTCCAGACTTGTCCAAATCTCAATCTAATTTTCTGTTAATTAGTTTAGTAGAGCTCCTGCTGCCTGCTCCTTGTTTTCTTTCTCACAGATGGTGTCTGACTTTTCTCCTAGCTGTTTTCCCAAACAAGCCGCCGCATGAGATTTCTCACCGTCCCGCTGTGCAGGGCTGTTTACCCAACTCACACCAAACTGTCTCAGGACCAGGGGGTAGGGGGTAGGGGGTGGGGGGTGGGCTGGGTCAGTATCTGGATCCACTGCGTTTCAGAAAATTCAGTTAAAAAAGTTTCTCTCACTGCAATTCATAGTTTACTCAAACATGTAAATGAATGGCAGCATAGGCTATTTTTTGGATGAACTATTCCTTTAATATAAACTGTGTGGGTTTAAAATAGCCATAATGGGGGAAATCACTATTCCGCTATGGACTTTACAGCCTGTCAATATTGCGTTTAGTTGCCTTATCTTAGGCTACTTTATGGTAGGCCAATTTTTTTTTTATCTTCTATATTAATCTTAACATAATGTTTCTAATAACGCAGCCTCATGAGTGAGTTTATATAGCCATATGATTGCCTGTTCTAATTCATGTGTGTATATAGTGCGTTTACATTGACCGTGTCCTTATTGTAGCCCATGGTATTCTAGTTATGTGTTTTGGTCGAAAGCAGTGACAGTTGAACAGAGCACACGCGTCCGTCTGCAGTCCATTGCAGCGGGTGTGAGGATCCGCACCAAAGCGCCTGTTCTAATGGGCTCTTAATGGCCGCTAATGGGCTTTTCATTTGGGATAAACAAACGTCGCATCACAGAGGCCCGCCCAGAGCCCCCCGTAGAGCAGAGCGACAGGCAAAACGGCGCAAAAGGCACAAATGGGATTGGTCTGAGATGATGGAGATACCACCGCGCACAAACGCGCACCAGCAGCCAAATCAATCGATAATGAAGAGGTCTTTATCGATAATAACACCTGGATGGCTTATTTTACTGAACACCCCCCTTATCATTAATTTAATAAGGAAACTATACAAACGGTAGGCTACAGCTAAAATATCCCAAAGGAATAGAAATGGGCGAAATCAACAATAGATATGGCCGCTGGACTTCAAATGAAGGGTTGAAGTTTCACTGCATGCAGGATCTTCATATTAAAGTCCAGTGGATTTTTTTTCAGGACTCTGAAATTGATCTACAAAGACAGATCCAAAAGGACCATTATGGAATATCAAAAGATACCACATGGAATAGAGTAGGCTACCGCAGGGATGATGTAGTTTTGTTTGTAGGCTTAACCAGAAATCGCTGCCATTTTAGTTTGTCGGGGGAAAAGTGAATGGGGTTTTAGAATGGGAATTTCACTTAAATGCATAAAATAAGGTCTGTGATTAACAAAAGTTGATGGTTATGTGAATTTGGTTTCAGCAGGATAATCTTCACAAATGTGAATAACTCCTATACTTTTGAAGCGTTTAAATTGCATAAAAACACGCATTTACGTTCCAAAAGTCATAGCCTAAAAGTTATTCACGTTTGTGAAGATTATCATGCTGAACCCAGATTTGCGTTCCCATAAACTTTCGTTAACCACAGACCTTATTTTATAGGTGCATGTAAGCGAAACCCTCATGTTAAAACCCCATAGTCTTTTCCTCTCACGAACCTTGGAAGTAGGCTATAGGTTACTTCCGGACTCATTCCTCATGATCGACCAACAAGTAGGCTAACGCAGAATCGACCAGACATCGGTAATCTCACTGATGACCGATATTATTCAGGCCGATATTGGGCTTTTATTAAATAGCAGATACCAGTGTGGCTCACCTGGAAGCACGCGTACCACGACCCAGGTTCGAATCCGACCCGCAGTCGTTTGCCGCAGGTCACCTCCTCTCTCTCTCCCCAACTTTCCGGTCTGCCTATAGCCTACTGTCCTATCGAATAAAGGCAAGAATGCCCAATATATAGCCTATATATATATACATATATATATATCAATAATAATTTCACATTTTTGTCTTTACTTAACCTGTAGTTTATGCACACCTGGGGCATTATAATATTATATGAGTGTTTTAGTAAAGTGTATCACTCAATACAACAAATAAAGGCTTTAATACAACAGAAAGCCTAGCTGCTTAGTCTCCAGATAAAAACAATGACAAAAGACATAGTAATTAGACTCTTATTCAGGGATGCAAAGTCATGGATAGTTAAAAAGGTGACTGTAAGAGCCATGAATTGATTTATGGGGAATTATAATGACTTGAGAAATTTGATTATTGAGCTTGTTTATATTTTGGTTATTTTGTTTATTTGTTATTCCATTATGGCAGTGATGATATAATTAATTGGGTCAAAATGGGGGCGGTGATATCCATCTACTCAGTTAATTTATACACCTGTTCACCTGTTGCTGGGGAGGAAAGAGGGGAGTGAGTAGGTCGCTGTACTTTTTGTTGACCGCAGTTTATAGTTTCTGATCGCTATGATTACTTTGATATAAGTTCCTGCACGTTGTATTGAGTTTATTAATTTTTCTTTATAATAAAACTTCAAAATGTATTTTTTGATCTCAGCGAATTATTTTGTTTAGCGTGTCAATTAATCTACAAACAAGACCTATCTCAGCCTCTCAGCGGCTTTTTACTTTTGTCTCCAGTAGCTGCTACAGTGACAGATACCAGGGCAGACACAAAATCATTCACTTAAAGCGCCCGGCATGGTTCTGCGCAACCTCGACTTGGCGCCCTGTCGGCGACAGCGAGACTGTGCATACTCGAACGTTAACTCAACGCGTTGGCTGCGGTACATGTTCAAAACGTTATCATGTCGTTTACCAAGAACTTGCAATCATGTCGGTGGGGGGACATTTTATTGTCCCTCCATTTCAAAACTCATTCTGGTGAGCCTGCAGAAGGCTTTGCTAGATGAGGGACAAGCACTGTTAAATTCCTCACAACAAGGAGTTGACACAGCAGAGTCACATTTTCGAGGAGCTGCACGCCCCCTCTGCTGAGCTGCGCCGATAGGACGCCCAGCTGCGGCGACTCCCTCGGCGCAGTCAGCGCCGGCGATTTCGCTCGAGCATAATTTGCGCTTAAGTGCCCTATTTTGGGATGAAAAAGGTGACTCACTGTTACCTAAAGGTGACTAGTTTGCATCCCTGCTTATTCTCTTATTCTTATTCACTTCAGGTTATATTCTTTTAGTACGGCGATTTTCTCTTTGCAAATGAGGCAGGCGGCATTCCCAACGAAAAAATAATCACTCTCCCACTTCTCCTGAAACTGTCTGTGCTCGTCATCAACCTTTCTTTGGCCTTTTGACAGCGACATGTTCACTTCTCAACAAAATACAACATTTTAGCAGATGTGTGGCCTTATGTGGACTAAATCTCATTTAATGTGGATGTAAAGTGTGGCCCTATGTGGACTAAATCTCATTTAATGTGGATGTGTGGCCCTATGTGGACTAAATCTCATCTCATGTGGATGTGTGGCCCTATGTGGACTAAATCTCCTCTCATGTGGATGTGTGGCCCCATGTGGACTAAATCTCCTCTCATGTGGGTGTGTGGCCCCATGTGGAATAAATCTCATCTCATGTGGATGTGTGGCCCTATGTGGACTAAATCTCCTCTCATGTGGATGTGTGGCCCCATGTGGACTAAATCTCATCTCATGTGGATGTGTGGCCCCATGTGGACTAAATCTCATCTCATGTGGATGTGTGGCCCATGTGGACTAAATCTCATCTCATGTGGATGTGTGGCCCTATGTGGACTACATCTCCTCTCATGTGGATGTGTGGCCCCATGTGGACTAAATCTCATCTCATGTGGATGTGTGGCCCTATGTGGATTAAATCTCCTCTCATGTGGATGTGTGGCCCCATGTGGACTAAATCTCATCTCATGTGGATGTGTGGCCCTATGTGGACTAAATCTCATCTCATGTGGATGTGTGGCCCTATGTGGACTAAATCTCATCTCGTGTGGATGTGTGGCCCTATGTGGACTAAATCTCATCTCATGTGGATGTGTGGCCCTATGTGGACTAAATCTCCTCTCGTGTGGATGTGTGGCCCTATGTGGACTAAATCTCATCTCATGTGGATGTGTGGCCCTATGTGGACTAAATCTCCTGTCATGTGGATGTGTGGCCCCATGTGGACTAAATCTCATCTCATGTGGATGTGTGGCCCTATGTGGACTAAATCTCATCTCATGTGGATGTGTGGCCCTATGTGGACTAAATCTCATCTCATGTGGATGTGTGGCCCTATGTGGACTAAATCTCATCTCATGTGGATGTGTGGCCCTATGTGGACTAAATCTCCTCTCATGTGGATGTGTGGCCCTATGTGGACTAAATCTCATCTCATGTGGATGTGTGGCCCTATGTGGACTAAATATCCTCTCATGTGGATGTGTGGCCCCATGTGGACTAAATCTCATCTCATGTGGATGTGTGGCCCTATGTGGACTAAATCTCATCTCATGTGGATGTGTGGCCCTATGTGGACTAAATCTCCTCTCATGTGGGTGTGTGGCCCCATGTGGACTAAATCTCCTCTCATGTGGGTGTGTGGCCCCATGTGGACTAAATCTCATCTCATGTGGATGTGTGGCCCTATGTGGACTAAATCTCATCTCATGTGGATGTGTGGCCCTATGTGGACTAAATCTCCTCTCATGTGGATGTGTGGCCCTATGTGGACTAAATCTCATCTCATGTGGATGTGTGGCCCTATGTGGACTAAATCTCCTCTCATGTGGATGTGTGGCCCCATGTGGACTAAATCTCATCTCATGTGGATGTGTGGCCCTATGTGGACTAAATCTCCTCTCATGTGGATGTGTGGCCCCATGTGGACTAAATCTCCTCTCATGTGGGTGTGTGGCCCCATGTGGACTAAATCTCATCTCATGTGGATGTGTGGCCCTATGTGGACTAAATCTCCTCTCATGTGGATGTGTGGCCCTATGTGGACTAAATCTCATCTCATGTGGATGTGTGGCCCCACGTGGACTAAATCTCCTCTCATGTGGATGTGTGGCCCCATGTGGACTAAATCTCATCTCATGTGGATGTGTGGCCCTATGTGGACTAAATCTCATCTCATGTGGATGTGTGGCCCTATGTGGACTAAATCTCCTCTCATGTGGATGTGTGGCCCCATGTGGACTAAATCTCATCTCATGTGGATGTGTCGCCCCATGTGGACTAAATCTCATCTCATGTGGATGTGTGGCCCCATGTGGACTAAATCTCATCTCATGTGGATGTTTGGCCCTATGTGGACTAAATCTCATCTCATGTGGATGTGTGGCCCCATGTGGACTAAATCTCCTCTCATGTGGATGTGTGGCCCCATGTGGACTAAATCTCATCTCACGTGGATGTGTGGCCCTATGTGGACTAAATCTCATCTCATGTGGATGTGTGGCCCTATGTGGACTAAATCTCCTCTCATGTGGATGTGTGGCCCCATGTGGACTAAATCTCATCTCATGTGGATGTGTGGCCCTATGTGGATTAAATCTCCTCATGTGGATGTGTGTCCCCATGTGGACTAAATCTCTTCTCATGTGGGTGTGTGGCCCCATGTGGACTAAATCTCATCTCATGTGGATGTGTGGCCCTATGTGGACTAAATCTCCTCTCATGTGGATGTGTGTCCCCATGTGGACTAAATCTCTTCTCATGTGGGTGTGTGGCCCCATGTGGACTAAATCTCATCTCATGTGGATGTGTGGCCCTATGTGGACTAAATCTCCTCTCATGTGGATGTGTGGCCCCATGTGGACTAAATCTCCTCTCATGTGGGTGTGTGGCCCCATGTGGACTAAATCTCATCTCATGTGGATGTGTGGCCCTATGTGGACTAAATCTCATCTCATGTGGGTGTGTGTGTCTGTTTATCCAGAATAATGTGGGAACCAAAACCACTGTTTCCATAAACTATTTTAAAAAATCTTTCTTTTCTTTGATTTTTTCTTAGAGTATGTAAATGTTTAAATGTACCCGTGTCCTTGTTTTTTTTTAGCTTGTGCATACCTTTTTGAGTGTGTGTGTGTGTGTGTGTGTGTGTGTGTGTGTGTGTGTGTGTGAGAGAGAGAGAGACAGTACATTGAGAGCAACGCAAATTTGAGTCAAATTCCTTGTGTAGATCAGATCACTCTGATTTCTTTCTTTCTTTCTTTCTTTGTTATCAGATCACTCTAAGTTTTTCATCTCATCGTGCTCTTCTGTCCTGTCCTCGGAGGTAGTGACCAGTGTTTGACTCTACGGAAGCGCTCTGGACAAAAGTGGTCCACTGCTCCAAATGCTCTGATCCCCACAGCACATGCTGACCCCCCCCTGCCTGTCAAAACAAGGAATGGCACACTTGTTTACCTTGTGTGGGTGGGTGGGTGAGGAGACAGAGAGAGAGAGAGAGAGAGAGAGAGAGAGAGAGACCAACCGACCCACTGTTGAGAGACAAGAACTCCTCTCCCCCAGAGTGAGGAATGCCGCTAATGGGTGACCAACTGCTCCCCTGTCTTGTGTCCATATTTTCTTTTCAACATGAGCCCTTATCTTAACTAATCCTCAAACTGAAACCAATAGAAAACAACCGTCATGGTGACATTCTGAGCTCCACGCTCTCTACACTTCACTGAGGCACATATTGCATGAGCTTAAAAAGGAAATTAAAGGGAATTATGTTTTACAGGCGGCTAAAGGGGAAAATTAATTAACTTTTAGCGGTGAAATATATTGACCCCCACATTTATGTCAAAACCAAAACCAAGCTAGGAGTGGTGCAGCCCTTTGTGAGGCCAAAACAACATGACTAATGCCGAAAATGTCATTTGCATCACAAATTTACTCACAACCACAAATGATGCCATTATGGACGAACATTGCAGAAATAACATTAACAACCAGACCACAAACAGAGCTAGCTGAAAATGTCGTGGTGTGGCTCGAACTCGGTCCCAATTCAGTACTACTACAACCACAACCACAACAACAACAACAACAACCAATTTTTTGGGGTGAGATTCTCACAGTATGGTATATGTAAGAGATTAGCACCAACATTGAGTTTGATAGATTTAGATTTTTTTTGTGCAGTGTCAAATTCAAAGAAAAATCCCCATTATAAAGCCGAAAAAAGTGCTATTTTTCGGCATCCAGCTATTTATTTTTATTTTATTTTATTTACAAAAAGCACGCATTTTATTACTTTCTCCGGGTTTTTTGTAGGTGAGGTTTCCAATTTTAAGATTTTACTGGTTACAAAAAAGAAAAGAAAAAAAGGACGTTATTTTGATGGCATCATGTTTGGCATCAGTTCCAGGTTTCCATATAATTGAAATCACACAAAAAGGTATAATTTGATGTAAGTGAGCTCTATTGACCATAAATTCCAATAGAAAGCATGCAAATGGTGGTAATTGTTTGGAATGGAGTTGCTAACAAGGTAGGCTACTAGCTACAACACAGAATTGGGTGAAAATGTATACTTCGTGGTGCTTTTATAAACAGTCAAACCAGACCGGATCAGTTTGACCTGGGAGGACAACAGGAGGAACTATTTTGAATAAAACACCAAAAATTCAATGAAATTAGTTCAAATTAATTTGATTTCTGAAGGGCATAGTATTGAACCACCCATGTGATTTTCGCGCAATTTGATGTAAGAAAACCCCAGATTTCTGATGGAAACGTTGGCTGACCCTTTCACAGCTTCAGTCTGATGTAAGCTCCTTCACCCTTTGTGATCGGCGACCGCAGGACCTCGGGTTACGCTGTGGCACATATGGTATTAGGAGCTCAGAAACATAGCTGGGAGCCAGAGAGGGGTTCCCAGGGCTTTAAGAGTTAGCAAGACAATCCACCCCCCCCCCCCCCCCCCCCCCCCCAATATTCTTTTTTCAGTTTTTGGGGAACACAAAGAACAAACTCAGACACAGGAAAAAATAAAAAAGGTATAGCCTACATAATTATTATATATATTACAATGGTGCTACCAGCCACGTGAGGTGCTTATCTGCTTGTAAGAGATGTTGTGCATGGGATCCCACGCAACGGGTCCATGAGAAACACAAGCAGTTCAGCGACATATATGATGTATGGATTTACGGCACTTGTACGATTGCAGATCCACTGCAGCCACAGTTTTCTCTGCGGTGCAAAGAATGCGCATGACTGAGGGGGTACTATGGGCAAAAATGGCAAAATTCTGCCCCCCCCTCCCCTTCTCCCTCTGCAGGGAGGTCAGAGGTCAGCTGCTGTCTGGACCGGTCCATTCAGTGTCTTGACTCTTGCTCAAGGACACTTCAGCAGGACAGATGCACCGCCCTGCTTGCCTGATTCTATAAGCCAGGAATCGAACCGGTGGCAGTGAAAACAACTAGCCTAGACAACCAGGGAGTGTTCAGTGACACAAAGTGTGGCATAAAAGTAATAATCTGTGACATTTCTTATAATAGTAAATCTCAGTTGTGCTCTCCTTTCTCTGTCGGCGTCTGGTTGCTCATGGGAAAACCTCTGCTGCAAAGGAGGTAATGCGTTTTACATTCCCAGTTTGTCAAGAAGGAACAGAAGAAGAACTGTTAACAGCGATAAGCCAATTAGCCACCAAACAAAGACAAGAGAAATGGCATCAACAGAAAAGCCAAACTCTGCCCACACTGTTTGATTGACAGGTGGGGGGAAAAGAATATAGCCACTTTAAGCAAAGTCATATTTGCAGTGAGAAATTTAAAAAACGTGCCAAGATTGTCAGACAGGATTATGACTGCCATACATGAGCCTGACCATGTGTGACTACAATGGAGTGTGTGTGTGTGTGTGTGTGTGCGTGTGTGTGTGTGCGCGTGTGCGTGCGTGTGCGTGCATGCGTGCGTGTGTGTGTGTGTGTGTGCGTGTGTGTGTGTGTGTGTGCACGTGCAGGTGCCGATGTGGGAACATAGCGCGGTGGGGTCTCTCCTCTCTCAGGGTGTGACTCCTGGCTCCAACAAGGTGCTGGAGAGAGAGAGAGAGAGAGAGAGAGAGAGAGGGGGGGGGCTGAACTGACCGGCCTGCTGGAGTGTGCCTGCCTGAGGAGGTGTGATGGGTATCTGGGTTGGACCAACACCTCTCCAAATGAGGCCAGAGGTGTGAGCAGCAGGGCAGGCTCTGGACACAGCAGCCAGGTCGCAGGGAGGTCAAATGCACGGCTGCCAGCCGCTACTTTTCACCTGACAGCGGGGAGCTTCACCGGCAGGACCTAGCATGTGGGAGGATCACGCTATTCCCACCAGTTCCCCTCCACGCCCCGAACAGGCGCCCCGACCGACCGACCGACCAGAGGAGGCGCTAGTGCAGTGCAATGTTACACACTTCTTTATTCTCCTATATCTTTAACTGTTAACCACACATTTTTGTTGTTTTATTTTTAAACTTGCTTTGGCAATGTATATGTATGTTTCTCCTGCCAACAAAGTCAATTTGAATTGAATTGAGAGAGAGAGAGAGAGAGAGATCTTGTACATCTTGTACACAGAGAGGCTGTACATACCTCTGCACATATTGTACATAGTCATGCTGTACATATCTACATACTGTACAGTAATCTTTAACTCATCTGTCTATATCCTACTTTTAAACTTTTGTTACCTATAGCCTTATGTACAGATTTGTTTGCAAAATAGAAATACATAGCTCTGTTTACACATCTCTGTATTAAAACAGGCTAACATTATAGTTGTGCTACATTTTTGTTTATAAATGTTGTCTTTTCAATATTTTCTTTGTATCTCTGAATATTGACCTGACCGCTGCGCTGCATGCTTCACTACGGCAAATTCCTCGTATGTAATCTTGCATATTGTGGCCAAAAAAAAGTGATTCTGAAGACTTCTCATCAGGTTCTGTCTGGGTCAGAAATGAGCAGAGACAGGAGTAATGCCCCATTCCAGACCATTTGTATTAGGAACTACGAAATCTCCCGGTTCAAAGGTCAGGAACCTGATCTTGGATTTCCTAACCCAATCTTGCGGGAGCCTCACCAGCCCTAGTCTCACGTGGTCAGACCCAACGTCTTACGTCAGCAAGCTTCCAGCGACGGAGGGTCTGAATCACAAGTACATTTCCGGGCCCCTCTCTGACAAGATGTTGGTCGAGAAACTGAAGTCTGGCAAGGAAACACGTTCAGTGGAACGCCGTGAAGCACCGTGAATGGAGACCTTTTTCTCCTACCAGTCAGAGATCTATTCTGTCCGGGTACTAGACTAGTTCTACTTTACTCAAATGTACTGTTGAGTTCCGTGAAATAATCGTAGTTTATCTCTATTGTCCGAACCGAATGATTTGGAGCAAAGAAGGCAGCCAAAGTTTGCAGTTTTAGTCGGCGTGGTCGTGGGCGTTTGAGCCATTTCAATGAGTCAAGTTGATGTTTCACCTGGGGTCCATTTAGCTGAAGCACACTTTTCAAATCCACCGCCCACAAGGTCCCTGGTTGCAGTGGTTGGTCAATTCATATGTCTGTTACGCATCCCTTTTTTTGTCTTGGGGGGCGAGAGTTGTGTTCCAGACATAGATGCATCTACAGTACGGCTGGCTACTGCAAGATTACATCAGCCCCGACCTGAAAATACAACAGTAGTGCAAGCTGTGGTAATACATTGTTTATTAGCACTGTCTTATTTGTGTTACAGTACTGTCTAACTTCTATCTGTGGACATGTTGCTACAGTATTTGTATGTATGCGCAAAATACAGTGAAATGCGTTGTTATCAACTGTTACTGCTAACGATAGCTAGCCTGGGCCAGAGCTAACCCTGGCCAGTTTCCGGACTCTTTACTTCAGGTGTGGGCAACTATTTTTCATGGGGGGCCACATGAGAAACCCAGATTGTTGCCGGGGGCCGAACAAATATTGTCATGCTGTAACCCATGGTCCATGGATGGGCAACTTTGATGATAGAGAGGGCCACAAAAACAAATCCTCGCTACCAGATTATGCTGAGGGCTGAACGGCGCCAGCGCAAAAAATTTGGGGCATTTGAAGCCAGGTTTAGAGGAATAACTAATTTTAAATGAACAGTTGTTATCTCATTATTCAGTCTTAACCACCAATATCTGATCCTTTTCTCACTCACTCCTATGTCACCACCTGCTCTCCCTGCAGGGCTTGAAATTAACTTTTTTGACCACCTGCCAATATAGCTGCTAGATTTTAAAGTTACCAGCCAATTAGAATTTCCACTAGCCGAAATGTTTTTCTTGAAATAAACCAGAAAAATATGAGTGGGTTAATTTAAGCATAAGTATCAGTAAGTGGCCCGGTATTCTCAAAGCCTGTGTTGAGGGTCACACGAACAGAAATGCACTCTTGAAGCTGAATAAATCCAAAGCCAATGAGTTAATTATTTAAATTTCTACTTCAATGTAGAAGTCATTTCTTACACATGAGATTACATTTAGCCTTTTAGTCATAAAGATTATTGAAAGATATTCCATGTTCCAGACTGAAATGCTATAACAGAAGTGGGGCCCTATCTTCGTACAGGCGCTATCCCCTATTAG
The DNA here is from genome assembly GCF_964638095.1 of Poromitra crassiceps. Classification (NCBI taxonomy): domain Eukaryota; kingdom Metazoa; phylum Chordata; class Actinopteri; order Beryciformes; family Melamphaidae; genus Poromitra; species Poromitra crassiceps. The sequence goes on from NC_139623.1 coordinate 51,550,094, forward strand.
CGCTTGCGCAACTGTTTGCGCGTGCCTTAAAGCAGGGAAGATTGCAGTCCGCTGTTCAGGTGTTCTGCCGAGTTTTGCACCCCCGCCCAGCATTAAAAAAATCATCCCCACCTCACGGGAGCATAATTGTAATGATTTATACAGAAATTTAACTGTTTAAAAGTGATATAATTGTCTGGTAGACGTGACCTCCCTGATTTCTAAGTTAACAGCCCCGAAATATGTTGGGGATGCAATTCTCGGCGGGAATGCGGAAACGTTCATGGCACGTGTCGCAGGCGCAAATTAGAGCCGTGCCAAAATCATCAGCGCCCCAAAATGCCTGCTCATACGGGATTTGGGCGGTCTTAACTACCAGAATTATTCACAGGCGTGGCCAGGCAATGCTGGGCATTACGTCAATCAAAACCAATCAGATTCCCGTCTCGCAATGGCTGTTTGCGCGAGGCATGCAATATGCTGTAATTCTCTCCATGCGTAATAGAGTGTACTCACTCATGCGAGGACAGAGAGAGTTGGAGAGAGCTTATTGACAGATCGTCTGTGGTGCCAACGACCCTCCCGGTTATGAAGGTAAATAGCCTATGTCCAGTGTCCAACAAGTTTTCTCAATTCATTTCCCTCTTTGCGATGTGATAAATGTTTCTCAGTGAGTTATAGTTGATTGCCTCACTGAATTATCTGCTAATACCCAATTTTAGCAGCAGAATTTGATGTCCTGGCATGGCAAGGCTGTGCGTAATGACATATCCAAAAGGGATTTTACTTTGCACTGCGCTGCACTGCACGGAGATTACGGCTGCGCTCCCAGCGCAGTGAGGTATTTTGCGCGTAAGAGGTCTTTTTCAAAGCTGTTGGAGAAAAATATAAGTTCCATGCCATTTCCTAATCAATATTTCCTAATCAATAAGCTATAAGCTATAATTGCATACACATAATTAATGCTATAAGTGATGACATGACATACACATTATGACATGACTGCTCTGACCAATAGACCCATAGCACACTGACATCTGACCCATAAGCAGAGGACTTCTCCTTTTTCTTGCTGAGACCTTGTCCAATTGCTGAAACCTTGGACAGTGCATCAAGTCCCATAACAATTGATAACAGTCTCTCAGTCAGACAGGCAGCCCTGTAGGCTCCAAGTCAAGTCATCAACCCCTCCTCTCTGCCTTTTCCTCTTCAGTATAAATCTATGTTACACTGTCGGCCATTGGCTGAATAATTGACTCTGTACATCGATCAAACATGTGTACATTGAGATTCATGCCCTCTGTCAATATGCATATTGCAGAGAATATTGTATTAAATATACTTTTATGTTAAACAGTCCTGGACTCAAGGCTTCAATTAATTTGGTATTAGATAAGCTGTGATATACATTTACATATACATTTAGCGGATGTAAAGAATAGATTTTATTCTCTATCAATTGGCGTGTCACGAACAGGATATCTACGGCAGAGCGGGTAAGTCTGAATTAATTTCATAATTCATTACTGAGCTGTCGTCTGATATCTAAAAGAATCTGAAATGTTTGCATGTTGTGGGTGTGTCAAAATGACATTGTATATAACTGTAAATATGTATGGTTTATATAATAACCTAAGTTAGTATCTTGTGGGTTTCTTGAGACAAGGGGGGAAACCTCAATGTAAATAATAAAGATGACCTCAGGACCATTAAAAACTCTCTTGACAGGCTGTATTTTGCAGTGACCAGAATGCTCCAGTGGCAAGATGAGCTCTCTTTTTCAAAGCCATAAGGCTGCATAGCAGCGACTAGAATAGTCCAGTTAGGAAACTGCGGCAAACACGTGAGAGAGCCTAGGCAATAATTGATACGGTCTTTAGGAACCACACGACATATTAAATAAAACCAAAAGATCTCCCCATAACCTACCACTCACTCGGCGGGGTGTAGCCCCGTGGCGCGCTGGCTAGGATCGGCCAGAGATATTGAGCACCGAGCGAGACTGGGAAGCAATCATAGTTGTATAACCAATATGGTTGATATGTTTTTGAAATACCCACAATGTGTAACAAACAACATGTAATAAATAACAAATGTTAACAAGCAACAAAATAGAACCTTAGTTAGTTGTTGTGGGTCTCTCTAAAGGCTTTTGTGATATGGATCTATAAATACTGTAGGTCCAGCAACTGGTCCAAGGAAGCAGGACCAAGTTGATGCTTTTGTAGATCTCCAACATCAGGTTGACATAATTGTAGATGGCCAGAAGGCCACACATTAATGGGAAACCAATATCAGGTTGACATAATTGTAGAAGGCCAGAAGGACACACATTAATGGGAAACCAATATCAGGTTGACATAATAGTAGTAGGGAAAAGGCCACACATTATTGGGGAACCAACAGGAGTTCAAGAATATATAGGAAATAAGTCTGAGAAAAACCCACAACCATACTGACTAAACCAACGTAAACAGCTATTTCATATTAGACTGTAAAACAAAACAATTTCTTAAGAAGCCTATTTTAAAGGAGTTGAACAGGAAGTTTGCAAAAAGTGTATTTTAGCCAATACCCAAAATACAGAATCAATTGTCCCTTGAACAAATTGATTCTGTCACCAGTTTGTAAATTCCAGATACCCCAAACACGGACGGAACTGGTCAACAGGAGAACAACCGTCCCTCTGTCACCACCCCACATCGAAAAAGGTAAGGTGTTGAATATTACTTTACACACACGGACACCATCAGAGATCACAAGTAAGTGATAAACAAAAACACTAGCTCTCTCTCTCTCTCTCAATGAAGTAAGCAATTTTAACACCCTTAGTGCATAGATAATGCAAGACTGAAATATAAAGAGTTGAATGTGAATCAATGAGACATTAAATGAATGCGACATTCACAATCAGTGCTTTGCTTTTTGCCAAAGGGAGTGATTACGAGAGAGAGAGACACGCAACAGAATAGATCAAAACAACGGCTCTGCACCGAGACTTGTGTACTTAAAACAAATACAGTAGATAAGACACTGTCTGCTCTCTGAGAATGGACACTGAAAAGGCTGGCCGTTGTCTGCGGCCGGAGTGTCAGAGAGCCAGAGAAATTATCGGACAGCTTGGGATTGTTATTAAACAATATGAGCAGATGCTTGGGCCCCCACAATTAGCCACAGCGCCAAACCCAATAAGTATTGCTGTGATTTTCCCCAATGTAAACACCGCAGAAAAAGCACCTCAAAAGCGCTCACCTAGCACGGACAAATGTCATATTTGTGGTAAGCTCGGACACTGGGCCAATAGATGTCGGAATAAGAAGAAACGGGAGCAGCCAGTGGACAAACAGTCATCTGTTGATTCAATTGGCTCAAGTAGCAACACGGTGGTCATTCTCCCCTATACTGTAGCTGGCCCAATGTGATAGCAGGCTGAAATAATTTGTTTATGTTCCCTTGGAACAGTCAGTCTTCCAACAAGGTTAAACTTAGCCAGAAACAATTGGATCCCCAAAACCTTTGAGCAAACAGTGAGCCAGCCACCGCCTTTTCTGGTTGGAGAGATCGGCCCTGAGTCACAGGTTTAAAACCCCACAGTATTATTCATTATGAAATTGAATGTCGAAACAAGCCCCAGGTTCAATCCCCAAAACTTTGAGCACACAGATGCTGTGATCAGATCAACATGGGTAGGACAGAAAACAATGTTTTGGAATATAACAGGCTGAAAGAATTTGTTTATCTTCCCTCAGAACAACTTAGCCAAAACATTAGCCTAGCGAAAACAATTTGGAATACGACGCCAAGCTAGTCTATGGCGACACCTCCAGGCTGATTGTGTTAACACACCCTGAGAGAGCAAAGTGATTGAATGTTTTGTTTGTTATGAATCAATAGAGTGAAGTAAGCTCTGCATTATTTAAAGTGCAGTAAGCAAATTTGAACCAATCAATAATAAATAGACTGTTGATTATTATTTTGAAAATAAATCATAATAGAATGTGTGGTGATGGATAAGAGTTTCCTGTGTGTGATAATCTGAATCTGAAGTATTTTCTTAAACAGAAAAATGCACATTTATCAACCACCAATTGGGTGGATGAGAAATAAAATTAAGTGGGCATACCAACATTTAACTTTTGGTTTGATTTACACATAAGCAAAATTTACACTTAAGTACGGGTGAGATGTTTTCAAAAGTATCTATAGATAAGCCAATGGCCTCTGAGAACGAGATTACACTTGAGTTTGCGTTTAGAGTATTGTTGTTTTGCCTCAGTCTGGGGACTGACCCACCCCAATAAGCTAGCTCTTAAAGCAGTTTTTTTTGGGGAATTCATCCAGCCCACTCTCAAGACAAGTCCACGAAATCTGTAAACTTGAAAGGCAGACTCAAGGAGCCATCTTGTGTATGAGGTTCATTGCAAACAAATTATAAAGTAAACAATTGAATATGTACTCACAGAGTATCTCAAAACATTATCTGCCGTATGTACGTACTTGTTGTACTAATAACTTGTAATGAAGTTATTTTGTCTAAAATACAGGCACATTGTGAAATCTAATGTTTATAGTTACAGGTTGTACGTCACAAGAAACCTTCAACACCAGCACAAATCTGTACTTTGAGTACTGTGCTCCCTAGTTTAGTAAACTACTAGAGAGAGTACGTTTAACTGTGCTCACTAGAGTAAAGAAAATTCTTTCTATTTTCAATATAAAATAAAATGAAGTGTTTTAAAGTATCATTTTAAGAATAATCAGTTATATGATACTGTGATTATGTTTTAATGAATATGATTAATCAATGTTATGAATGTTTTGCATTTTAGAAAGTTTCAGTTCCTATTCCAAACAAACCAATATTAAAGTAAACTAGAAATAGAATTTTATTCTAATAAAATAGTTCCCAAAAAGAAATTAAACCACTGCATGGAGTTGGGCTATTAAATAAGTTTTAATAACAAAAACTACAACAACAGCACCAGGAACAAACAAATAAATGAATGAACTAGAGTCATCACATGATGATAAATATTGTTGTTGTTGTGAATACTTTGAAAATATTTTACTTAAAGACATGATTCCTTTTACAGGAAGGTTTGAATAAAGTGAAGCTGGAAAGATTATATATATATACATACTGTATATAAGAAGTTTCTTTTACAAAAGTGGAAAAGATTTAAGTGTGATTTGGAACACACTGAATATTAAGTTCAATGCATTATAATGATATTAGACTGTTTGCATTGAACCATAGAGTTAACATTAAGGCCCACTCCTATATATTATAGCAGCAGTGGTGACGTAATATTTGTTATTATATCACTAAAATCTGTTTTTTTCTCTTTCCAATAGGCTTAATGGAGATGCTGTGATATGAGCTGAGACTGCGCTGGACTGCATATTGATCAAAAATTCTGTGGTTTTTTCAAGTGTTTAATGTTTCCTATGTTTTCAAACCCCCCCCTGCCCAGCCCTGGCCCACAATTAAGTACAGATACAAGCATTATATTGAATAGTGAACTTAAATTTTGTAATTGGCTGGGTTTCCCAAAAGCTTCTTTGCGCTAAGAAGCTAATTCAACCCTTCTTAAGGCCCCCTTAAGAAGCAAACGCGTTTCCCAATTGCTTCTTTACGAAGGCATGCGTTTCCCAAAAGCTTCTTAGCGCTAAGAAGCTTCTTTGACCCTTCTTAAGGCTCCCGTAAGAAGCCAACGAAGCCAACGCGTTTCCCGATTGCTTCTTAGCCTAAAATTATCTTCCAATTATCCTCCGTTAAGAAGGCTGCGTTTCCCAAAAGCTTCTTAGCGCTAAGATGATCTTTCGTTAAGAAGGTTTTGTAAGAAGGGTCTGGAGCCTTCTTAACACCTTCTTAATGACAAAACACTGGCAGATCCAGCCGCGTCAGGCAAAAGGAGATACTTGTGTCCACTGTTCCTCTTGTGTTTTTCCCTTTTTCCTTTCTTTCATGCACCCTTTAGTGTTTAAAATTGGGGAACACTTGAAAATCTCCCCTGTATGTATGGTTACTTGTGTTTTAAATGTTTTACCGTAGGCTATATTTCTCTAATCAGAATGGATTCCTTTTATAATGTTGTGGATTTATATAGCACCTTTCACAGAACCCAAGGTCGCTTAAATTCTGTAGTGTTTCTCTGTTTTGTTGTATGCTGTGTATATAAAGCAATTTGAACTGCAGTCCATGTCTGAAATAAATAATGTTTAATAAAGTTTAACATGACCATGATTAGGTGTTAACAGTGTTTCTCAACCACTGAGTCGTGGCCCACTGCTGGGCTCAGAGTGCCATCAAGTGAGCCGCTCCAGTTAAGATGCTTCTTAAGAGCCTTCTATTTTTTTTATTTTTCTCGACTGTTAAGAAGGCGTTTGGGAAACACTTCTTTGGAGCCTTCTTAACTCCTTAAGAAGCTTCTTAACTCCTTAAGAAGCTTCTTAACTCTTAAGAAGCTTCTTTGTTGGGAAACTATTGTTATAGTTGATGAACATAACAATTGGGTGGATTGTTGGAGAAAAATATAAGTTCCATGCCATTTCCTAATCAATATTTCCTAATCAATAAGCTATAAGCTATAATTGCATACACATAATTAATGCTATAAGTGATGACATGACATACACATTATGACATGACTGCTCTGACCAATAGACCCATAGCACACTGACATCTGACCCATAAGCAGAGGACTTCTCCTTTTTCTTGCTGAGACCTTGTCCAATTGCTGAAACCTTGGACAGTGCATCAAGTCCCATAACAATTGATAACAGTCTCTCAGTCAGACAGGCAGCCCTGTAGGCTCCAAGTCAAGTCATCAACCCCTCCTCTCTATGTTACACTGTCGGCCATTGGCTGAATAATTGACTCTGTACATCGATCAAACATGTGTACATTGAGATTCATGCCCTCTGTCAATATGCATATTGCAGAGAATATTGTATTAAATATACTTTTATGTTAAACAGTCCTGGACTCAAGGCTTCAATTAATTTGGTATTAGATAAGCTGTGATATACATTTACATATACATTTAGCGGATGTAAAGAATAGATTTTATTCTCTATCAAAAGCTCTTAGCGCAAAGCTCTTAGCGCAAAGTAATTGCGCGCTGCTGACGATAGGATAATGCCATCTATCCCCACATTTTAGCGCTGAAACGCCTGCTTTGGCATGTGGCACGCCTATGCCCAGTACGATTATAACAGGCATGCGCTTGTGCCCGCCCCCAATTTGCATTGCGCACAGCGTTAAATGAGCGCAAACGCTAAATTAGCGCTTTTGGGAAGATATGGCCCGTGGAGTATTGGGCAGAATGACATGAACATACGCGGGCCGTATTTTGCCCATGTGTGCTTTACTTGAACGCAGTCAACTCGGTTGTGACGTCACTCAGCTGGAATATTTCTAGTTCCCAATATACTGTAAATGGAATGCTCCAAAAGTCACACATGGGCAAGTCACAAATCTTAACCTTCAAGTCTCAAGCAAGTCCCAAGTTACTGTGGTGGGAATTATTTATGTATTTATTTGTTTGTTTGTTTATTGTATTAGTTTATTGTAAGGGACAAGTACAGAGAAACATTGACAATAAGAGAAGCAATGTACTGTACACATGTATAGCGAAGCTAAATTCCAACACCAGTCTCCAAGCAAGTCAAAACGAGTCCCTGCTATAAAGCAACACAAGTCAAGTCATTGCTCAGAGTCAGATCAAGCAAGTCACAAATCAAGTCATACTCACAAACCTATAAAGATCAAAATAAATAACATTAGCTGTCCTTGCCCGCTGCAACATAATAATTATGCCTGGTCGTGTTTCAAAAACAAAACCTAACTTCTAAATATCTCGAACAATAATAAAAATAAGAAGAAGAAGAAAGCAAGTCCTTTCGAGTCATCTCAAGTCAAGTCATGAATAGCGCTGCACTGAACTCCACTTGTCTTTAGCGGTCAGAGAGCTCTGAGTTCCACTTGTTTTTAGCGGTCAGAGAGCTCTGAGCTCCACTTGTTTTTAGCGGTCAGAGAGCTCTGAGCTCCACTTGTTTTTAGCGGTCAGAGAGCTCTGAGCTCCACTTGTTTTTAGCAGTCAGAGAGCTCTGAGCTCCACTTGTTTTTAGCGGTCAGAGAACTCTGAGCTCCACTTGTTTTTAGCAGTCAGAGAGCTCTGAGCTCCACTTGTTTTTAGCGGTCAGAGAGCTCTGAGCTCCACTTGTTTTTAGCAGTCAGAGAGCTCTGAGCTCCACTTGTTTTTAGCGGTCAGAGAGCTCTGAGCTCCACTTGTTTTTAGCAGTCGGAGAGCTCTGAGCTCCGATCAGAGAGCTCTGAGCAACTGAAGCTCAGTCTCTTCAGAGCAGCACAGAACAGACTGGCTGAGAATCTGCCTACTGCTTCAGGTCAGAAGAAAAACATACAACCATTCAGGTTTAAAGTCGTGATTTCAATACAGTAAATATCTGTTATTATCACAAAGAAGTGTTGATTATCTGCTCATAATGTAGCTTCACATGCAAGTCGACGTGTGCGTGGAATTAGATTTCTTATTAGATTTTTTATTTGAGTGGGCAAACTAATCACCCTATTCTGCTTTTTACTCTATGGGATGTAAGAACTTAATTACTCATCCATCTGTAAAATGCTTCTGAATGCAGACGGATACAAGCTCCCGCAATGTGTGTGTGTGTGTGTGTGTGTGTGTGTGTGTGTGTGTGTGTGTGTGTGTGTGTGTGTGTGTGTGTGTGTGTGTGTGTGTGTGTGGGTCAGAGGTGCGAGGAGCTGTCAGTAGGAGACAACTTAATTAATATGAAGTGAGGGGACATGTTAATTAATGTACCTGCCTAAAATCCACCTGAATAACAGCTGGCAGCCTGAGAGTCTCCCTTACTTTTCATCTGCTTGATTTGATATAATTAATAGGTTTGATCTGTAAAATAATATACATCAGTTTCAGTGGAGCAGACAACAGGCAACACTGGTCTAATAAAAAAAAACATTATTTCCACAACTACACATCACGGTTTTTAAGTTGCTTCACGTTTGGGATGCAGGGATTCAAACCGACAACCTTCCAGTACCACTAGGCTATACTGAAAGCAGATGAGTGATTCACTACCTCCATCTAGTGAGCTGAGACACAAACTGCGCCCATACCAGCTGGACTGAAACTGCAGGCTGAGACTCCGGAAGGGGTAAATGACAAAAATAAAGCATTATCTCACAAATGGACTTCTCTGGTGCATATCTGTTCATATTTAGGCCTACAACTGTTTAATTACGCATTATTGTATGTAATGATGATAATAATGTATTTGCTGCCTAAAACTGAGTTACACAAGGAGGAGAAGATCCTGGCCTTTGAGAGTTAAAGTAGATGTGAAGTTGAAAAGATAACAGGATGAAGTAGATGGACAAGACAAATGGATTTACAACACACTACCAGCTCCAGTATGCCCTGTTTGCCCTCCACAAAGTTACCAGCTCCAGTATACCCTGTTTGCCCTCCACAAAGTTACCAGCTCCAGTATACCCTGTTTGCCCTCCACAAAGTTACCAGCTCCAGTATACCCTGTTTGCCCTCCACAAAGTTACCAGCTCCAGTATGCCCTGTTTGCCCTCCACAAAGTTACCAGCTCCAGTATACCCTGTTTGCCCTCCACAAAGTTACCAGCTCCAGTATACCCTGTTTGCCCTCCACAAAGTTACCAGCTCCAATATGCCCTGTTTGCCCTCCACAAAGTTACCAGCTCCAGTATGCCCTGTTTGCCCTCCACAAAGTTACCAGCCCTAGTATATATAGTATAGTATGTCACAACTCATCATAACCATAGACTGTATGTCACAGCTCATCATAACCATAGACTGTATACAGCTCATCATAACCATAGACTGTATGTACAGCTCATCATAACCATAGACTGTATGTACAGCTCATCATAACCATAGACTGTATGTACAGCTCATCATAACTATAGACTGTATGTACAGCTCATCATAACCATAAAGACTGTATGTCACAGCTCATAACCATATACTGTATGTACAGCTCATCATAACCATAGACTGTATGTCACAGCTCATAACCATAGACTGTATGTACAGCTCATCATAACCATATACTGTATGTCACAGCTCATCATAACCATATACTGTATGTACAGCTCATCATAACCATAGACTGTATGTACAGCTCATCATAACCATAGACTGTATGTCACAGCTCATAGACTGTATGTCACAGCTCATAGACTGTATGTCACAGCTCATAACCATTAACTGTATGTACAGCTCATCATAACCATAGACTGTATGTCACAGCTCATAACCATAGACTGTATGTCACAGCTCATAACCATAGACTGGATGTACAGCTCATCATAACCATAGACTGTATGTACAGCTCATCATAACCATAGACTGTATGTACAGCTCATCATAACCTTACATCACAGCAGTGTAGTCATAACCATAGACTGTATGTCACAGCATTGTAGTCATAACCATAGACTGTATGTCACAGCAGTGTAGGCATAACCATAGACTGTATGTCACAGCAGTGTAGTCATAACCATAGACTGACTGTATGTCACAGCAGAGTGAAAAAGGCCTCAGGCTGAGCTGAGTTGGCTCATTAATATGCATTGTGCCCACAGAATGCCCCTCTGTGCTCTGGATAATGGCACAGTGTTTGAGAGGCAGGTGGACGCTGGCCTCCACTGGCAAGTGACGGGATTACATGCTAATCCCATTATGCTGCTGGTGCCATGTGAGGCCAATCGGAGGGATTAGAAAGCAAGGCCAGTGCCTCAGGACTGGATTAGTGGCAAACTGGCTAACTGTAATACTGATACACACACTGCTGGCATAACACACACACACACACACACACACACACACACACACACACACACACACACACACACACACACACACACACACACACACACACACACACACACAATAAGGAGACTGACCGCCTGATTGGGAGGAATAACTGACATGGTATGTACCGTAGTTGTTTTGTCTTTTGCTGTTTCTGTACAAACTTTTTCATATCAAGGACCCTATAGTTCAGTCCACATTAGAGCCACAGATTTTGTCTTTTGGAATCAAATCAGAATATTTTATATTGTTAGATATGATTTGTCCACCGTAAAGAGATAACAGAGAAACTATGACCAAAACAGTCATCTATCTCATAATTCCACGAGTGTCTGTATGTCAGTATGTCTGTCTGTGCACAATCATTGTGATGTCATTCAGTGCATGATCTGTATGTCTGCGCACAATCATTGCTATTGCTCACTGCGGTGAAGAGTGGGAGAGCATGATGTATGAATGGGGCGAAGGGGAATGGGTAGATGTACCCATCGGTGAGGCTATTATAAGTTCTGTGATGATGTCATTGGGGATGATGTCATCAGTCTAAGGCTATTATAGCCGTATACCCCATGGGTATTGTACTAGTTCTTCTAAATTCTCTAACTTAACTTCTGGTAAAGTCAATATATCATTAAAATATCCAATGTCATTATCTATGAAATACAAAAAAAAAAGGGGGGGGGGGGGGGGGACAATTCCGCTCATGTATTCTGACCATGGTAATAAACGATGGTGCAGGCTGAATGATATCCCTCCAAAATACCACATTAAGACACCAAGACCTTGAGGAACACCATAGGAAAAGTCATGCTGTGATTTGATATAAAAAACTTTTGACATTTGGAGATTACACTAAATGAGTAACACCTGTAGCATGACTTGTTCAGGACCAATGGATGCCTTAGGTCTTCTCGTTTCATATCAGAATCAGAATCACTTTTATTGCCACAGTATGCAAGTTACATATGCAGCGTAGCGGTCACATCAATATACAGAGATAAGAAGTAGGAAGATAACTAAAGACAATCACAAGGTTGCAAGTGCAATCAAATCGAGTAACTATATACAATATGTTCATGAGTGGTGAAGGGCACCCGGGGTTACACCCCCCCAGGGCACCGGGGTCACAACCCCCAGGGCACCGGGGTCACAACCCCCAGGGCACTGGGGTCACACCCCGCAGGGCACCGGGGTCACACCCCCCAGGGAACTGGAGTCACACCCCGCAGGGCACCGGGGTTACACCCCGCAGGGCACCGGGGTCACACCCCGCAGGGCACCGGGGTTACACCCCGCAGGGCACCGGGGTCACACCCCGCAGGGCACCGGGGTCACACCCTCCAGGGCACCGGGGTCACACCCCGCAGGGCACCGGGGTCACACCCCGCAGGGCACCGGGGTCACACCCCGCAGGGCACCGGGGTCACACCCTCCAGGGCACCGGGGTCACACCCCGCAGGGCACCGGGGTCACACCCTGCAGGGCACCAGGGTCACACCCTCCAGGGCACCGGGGTCACACCCCGCAGGGCACCGGGGTCACACCCCGCAGGGCACCAGGGTCACACCCTCCAGGGCACCGGGGTCACACCCCGCAGGGCACCAGGGTCACACCCCGCAGGGCACCAGGGTCACACCCTCCAGGGCACCGGGGTCACACCCTGCAGGGCACCAGGGTCACACCCCACAGGGCACCAGGGTCACACCCTCCAAGGCACCGGGGTCACACCCCGCAGGGCACCAGGGTCACACCCTCCAGGGCACCAGGGTCACACCCTCCAGGGCACCAGGGTTACACCCCCCCCAGGCCACCGGGGTCACACCCCCACTCTTGCAAAGAGTGCCGATGGGATCTTTATTGACCATAGAGAGTCCAGGACCTCGGTTTAACGTCTCATCCGAAGGACGGTGCTCACTCACAGGACAGAGTTGCTGTCTCTGCCCGGGGGCATTGGCATAAATATAGATTTGGCTCGACGAGTACCTGAGAAAAGAAGAAAAGTAATATCCTGACACCCCTTTGCTCTTTTCGCCCAGTGTATGTGGTGGATCCTGTAGCTATGCCGCCCTCCCCTGCCCAACATCCATCTCCCGACCTCGTTTTTGGATGCAGGAGTGCCAAAGGTCCGTTTTGGCGGGTGAGCAATGATCGACGAGATAATTATTAACAGGATGGCAACAGGGACGTCTGTGTCAGAAGTGTCAACGTGTGTGTACATGACAGGAGGTGAAGGCCTGGATGAGCTAGAGAGAGAGAGAGAGAGAGAGAGAGAGAGAGAGACCACACAAACACACACAGGAGAGCATCCGACCAAGACAGAGAACAGAGCATCAGAAATAGACAGAGTGACAGAGAGACAAAGCTAGGAGAGCAAGTGCATTCAGAGTAAGACAGAGAGAGTTTGTGTAATAGTGTCTAGGTGTTAGATTAGTCATATTCCATTATTAGTAAGTGGATTTAGTGGAGTCACTTACAACAGGTTGTCTCGTGAACTTTACCCAACAAGGCTTCAGGAGTGTTAGAAGCGGCAGTGTTGATTCACAGCAGTGAAGAGGACAGCGGCAGAACAGCGATAGCAGTTTGTAGGTCCGTGGAAGCAGCCACAGTTTAACACGGTGAGTGAGATACCTGGCAGGGAAGGAGAACCAGCCGTGGTCCAGGCTCTGCTGAAGCCTGGCTCTCAGCAGCTTCAGTCTTCTGCCTCCTCCTCTGCTTCAGCTGCCATCCAAACCACAACTTCACCCCCAGTATCCTCCTCAGATACTCCACTTCAGGCTCATCCATAACCTCAGAGACAATCACAGGTAATGCACAAAGCTGTGAAGCTGTGAAGCTGTGTGTGTGTGTGTGTTGATAATGACACATACTTGAGGTGCAAAGATGTTTGGAGTTATGCTACATTCACATGTTCCTCAGATGCTCCTCCCATTTCCTGAATTGGGAAGTGGTTCTTCTGACTTCAGTGTGTTCATGAACTTTTAAGTCAGGAGTGTCAAACTCATTTTTAGTTCACGGGCCACATGTGACCCAATTTACTCTCAAGTGGGCCAGACAAAGAAAATCAATAATAACCTATAATGACAAAACCTCACCATTTTTATTTAGTTTATTTTAGTGTAAAGAATGACCGGTCCATTTAAGAACACATTTTCATAGGGTTATCTCAGCTACCAATCAAACCAATTTAATCTACTGTCTGTAAATGTGCATCACAATTGAACTTAAAATTGAACTGTGCATTTCTCTATCATCAAGGGTAATGAAAATAGTTTACATTTTGTGATGATAGGCTACAGAAAACATGAATAGGCTTCATATTTAATTTGCTGCTTCACAAGTGCATCACAGTGGATTTAAGGACTTCTCAGTGCAATTTTTGCACTTTGCAAAGTCATTCGGCGGGCTATCATAGGCTAGCTATCAGTACATATTCACTAAAACCACTACAATATTGCTTTACCTGATCTGTTGTCAGGGTTAATGCTAATAAATAACTTTGAACTAATCTAGGTCACTATGCATCTACAGTAATGCTAATACCTACAAATTAGGCCTACATGTGAGCAAAAAGTTGATCGTTTCTTACCATCAACAAAACATTAATTTACTTTGTTTGGCAGTTGGCAGGTCCTTCTGAGTTGTTGTTCTGACTTGACGAGGCCTTCATGTGACATTTGTCCAATTATGCACACGAATGAAGCATCAAGGAGATATTTGGAGTTTGTATTTGGCTTGATTTGGGAGGTAGGCCTAGTTCTATTCTTTTTGTTTTAGCTTACCTCGGTACCAGGGTACCAGATGGGTGGAGTTTGCCACAACAAATTGAGTGCCAGAAACTTTTGACAATCACTGGAAAGTATAGAGGGCTTTACCATAGATAGTATATTACTATAGATGGGTCACCGCAGGCTCCGCCAATTCTAACAAATGGTAGCAGCAAGTCTCCTAAATGGGCGTGGTCAACCATTGACTCAGACCTGCCGAAAGTCTCCTAAGTGGGCGTGTCTGTCGAAAACCATGGGGAAAACCCACAAAATGACAGGAAGTGAGTTGAAAGTTGAGCTGTCTTGCTTGAATCCCATCATCTTTGGCTTTACACAATATCTGCGGCCATACTGGAGGTCCACAGCCAACAGCTTGTGTTTCTATATGTACAACACAGTTCATACGTTGTTTGGGAGCTGTAAAATGAAGACAGTGTGTTTCTGTGCTGTTTTTGACTGAACTGACCCAGCAAGCACGGACGGACCCGGACGAATCGAGAGAGCCCAATCGGGGTCAGCTCAAGTCATATCATGACGACTCAGATCTGGCCCAAGTATCACTATCCAACTAATTTCACTCACCACTGAAATATCCATGAGGATAGCTAAATGGTTGCAATCAATCACATATTTCTCAGCCTGGGCTATTTTTTATCCAAAATCCGAGTGATCAGCACTTGCATGTGGACACTGGACAATCTCAAACTGTTTATTCGTGGAGGTACGTGACTACAGGAGATGAATTGCAGGGGAATCCTGCAATTGTCTCACTTGCATATCTTGTTGCCAGATTGTTTTGAAAGAGAGAAAATACACTGCGAGGCGTAAACTATACATTTGAGTTGGGAGTTGCATGTTGTAGCATGTGTTTCGGGGTTCTGCTTACACAGATTGTAAACTGTTACACACACTGTGATGTGCGATCCACAAAAGTTCGGTAAAGTTGGAAATATATTGACAGATTCGCATTTCCCGGATCAAGAGCTCATAAACGAAGCGTGTACTGCACACACGACTCTTTCCCATCTTATGGTAGACAACGAACTACAACCTCATTTTCACCTAAATGAGCGATCCTCCGATCTGGACAAATAACATTGGTCTCTATGCTGCGGGCGGTGAGGCGAGTGCTTAGGGATGTCAGACTTGACGGCAACGTTTTAAATAAACAAGTTTCTGCCATAATCCTATATGGTATACTATATCCGTGTTTCATAGCTTGTTTGTGTGTGCAGGAGCACTGGCAAACAAATGTTGGTGACACTTGTAAATTTTGAGGGGACCCTCAATGATTCTTCCAGATTAAGGTTTGAATTTAATTAGCTTTCGTTTTTAATAAAACTGTCCCGACTGCATGGATGTTATACTGGTATAAAAATAACAAGGGGTGCATGTTTTGAAACTAGGCTATATTAGTCAACCTACAGCAGAATATTTCACTGAACAGATAGCACACGGGGAGGTATTATATTTTTTGAAAATGTAGCATAAAATTGTTAATCTGGACATAATTATAGCTTTATGTATAAAGTTGCTGAATATACACTGTTTACATAGCAGAATAACTGAACATGCCCATTCATGGTAACGGTCATATTTCGACGTCAGCTTGACGTTCCCGCGTAGACGTCTAAATCATCCCCAAATCACCATGTGATCTGGCCTAGTCCTGAACGTCACTGGAACACGTCATCACAACGTTATCATGACGTAATTTTGCTTGCTGGGGATGATCTCATATCACTGATCCATCTGAGTGAATTTGTGTTGAGCTAATCTTAACTTGTTAGCTAGCTAACCATAGCATCAGGTTAGCTAACCGTCTTAATCTAATTCCAATTTAGGGGTATAACTCATTTTAAATATTCCGATTTTAACCAGATTTAGAGGAATATCTCATTTTAGGATGAGACTTGTCACGGAAAAATAACTCCATAACTGAATAATATTAGTATATAAAAGTTGCATGCTGTTGCAATACTGTTGTGAAATCATTTAAGCATCAATATGTATTTGCTCCTTTTCTCCCTTTAGGTTGTTGTACTACAACAGATAGCAACACAGGCAGAAACATTGAACGATACTGAGTGAGGCTTGTAATATACCATGCATTTTAACCATAATTCTAATAAGCAAGACAGAAGATTTAGATAAGGTGTATTAGAATTTTTTTTATTTTTTGCGGATTCAACAACACAACATCCCTTTCCAATAGTGTAAAGTAAAAAATATTTTCAAGAGCAACAATTCTGCATTTGTTCCCTATATTTTGGTTATTTATTTATTGGGTGGTTTATTTATTTATGTATTTATTTATTCATTCATTTTTGGGTTCATTTTTGGGTTGGTGCCTTCAGGGGCAGTTTAGAAAAACACTGCTCCATGCAGAGGCCTATTACAAATGGTGCATTCAAGGCCAAGAGAGCTCGGAAAAGGCATTTATCTTTGAATGCTGCCTTCAGTGACGGCATGAAAAGGGCAAATTCCATACAAAGCACCATTAGAAATGCATTCATGGTCAGGAAAGGGCACTTTTTATTTTATTTTTTAATGTGTCTGAGCTGTTTGTTTTGTTCATGTGTTGTTGGAATGAAAATTAAAAATGTATTATAATAAAAAAAAAAAAAAGAAAGAAAAAAAAGGCACTTTTTACAGACTGAAAAAAAGGCAGGGGCTCAAGCCCCCTTTCATGTCTATGTGTGCACGTGCCTGGTGATGACTGTCTGTCTGCCTGGCGAGATAATTGAAGGTGAGCGAGCTGCGAGACAGTGAGCGAGTGAACGACAGACAGTGAGTGACACTGACAGATTTTTTAGCAACAACCAAGAAAGTAAGTGTCTAGTCTGTCTCTTAAGTAATGTTACCTGTGTGACACGTTGGGATGCTACTGGCTAATCATGCATGATGCCAATTGCCAAGCTCCCGAAGTCAGGTATGCAGGTGGCTATATGCATGGTTTCAGTTTCATGACCCAATAAGTAACAACAAGAGGTGGTGTAAAGTTAAAAACAACATAATATTTTTTATTTTATTTTTCAATCGTTCCTATCAGGAATAAATAAATGTCCCTCTGTATGTTTTTTTTATTATCGATGATGACTTTGTGTGTTGTGTACGGCTTGGGTTGTGTACCTGTGTTTGTAGGTGTCATTTTGATATGAATTTGGCTAAAACAGTTTGTGTTTGTTAGTTACAATTATGTTGACAGGAGAGCTGAGCAGGTGGTGACATGAAAGAGAATATACTGAATAATGACATCACAACAGTATAATCCTAATGTTGATTTAAAATGATATATTACTCTAAATATGGCTAAAAAAGGGGGGAAAAAACCCTCAAATTTTTTGCCACCGAATCCGCTGGATTGCTGGACCTCCCCTATTTCGGAACCCTGTTTACGGCCCTGGTTGCTAGGACAGATTAACTTCAACTGCTAAGTCTCTATTGGAAGGTCAATTTAATATGGCAACATGCCAATTGGCATAACCCAACTAAACACTATCTCAATGGCACTGCGTGCTAGCCCCGCCTATCTGGTATTCCAGATCAATCAGCATTTGCCCAATCTATTGCATGCATTCCATTTGCACTGGGAACTAGGAATTTCCCAGTTGAATGACATCACACCCGAGTTGACCGAGTTCCAGTAAAACATTCGGAAAACCAGCCAGGGTTAGCTCTAGCCATTGTTGGCAACAGTTGATAACAACGTATACAAACACTGTATCAACATGTCCACAGATAGAAGTTAAGATCGCTGTGTGTACGGCTGATTTACTGAGACATAAATAAGACAGAAGTGCTAATTTACTACTGCAACTTTCTACTCAGTCCCTCCAGGAAAGCGAGGAATGCGATGGCAATAATTAATGCAAATTCAAACAATCTCCGCAATATTTGTGAAGGCTTGCAATTTTTCAAAATGCCCACGATTTCTCAGCAAAAACGACAAAACCGGTTCCTCAACTTGCAATTTTTGCCAGTTCCCGCAATTTTACAGCAAAAAAAAATCACATAACACTTTGAAAACCAACACTTAGAAAAAAAGTCATATTCTTTTCCTCAACTTCGAATTTTTACCAGTAATTTTACAGCAAAAAAAAATGCCATACCATCAAATGTGATGCGAATACAGACAGGCGGACTTGGGTCTTGAGTATAAAAATATAAACTTTAATTACTTAAATACAATAAAATACAATCTAAAATTAGGGAAAAGGGTAGTGGAACAAATTGATAGCATTAAAAGTCCAGTTCAGCAGCTTGGTCTGTTCTGTGTCGTGGCAGCTCCTCCTGCCGGCCTGTCAGTCACTGCTCTGGTGTCAATTGACCTAAATAAAAGGCAACAAACTCCCGGCTGATGGACAATGGTATGTCAATCACTCCACTTCAAGACGATACAAGAGCTGAACCGCTCTTCTTATTTGAGTCGAGTAGACGAGTAGACGAACAGAACATGATCTTACATTTCCATCTCCCCCATGGAACACCTCCTCCACTCGTCCCATCCTCCACACATGACGTGGCAGTCTCTCCTCATCACACATAAAACCTTGCAAATTGCGTCACAATTTTGGAGAAGAGCCGCTGCAAAATCAAGCATTTTGATCGCAAAAAAAACTTGTGTGTTCAGGTGACGTCAAAGGGGGGCATTCCCGTGACGTGAACTGGTCAATTGCAAGTTCCCAGTACAACTGGAACACGACATTCCTCTACCATGTCTTTGAATCTGACCCTGGCTTTCCTCCATCCAGCTGTAGCGATGGCGTCCGCAGCTCTGGAGCTGATGGGCTTCTTCCTGGGCTTGCTGGGCATGCTGGGCACCCTGGTGGCCACGGTGCTGCCGTACTGGAGGTCCTCGGCCCACATCGGCTCCAACATCGTCACGGCCGTGGCCACCACGAGGGGCCTGTGGATGGAGTGCGTGTATCAGAGCACGGGCGCCTTCCAGTGCGAGACCTACAGCTCCATGCTGGCACTGCCCTCCGACCTGCAGGTAGGGCTGAAAGCATTATCGGTTTAATGCTAAAACTGTGATGCAATTCAGTTCGTATTACTGTTTCTAATTAGAATTCATTAGTTCATAATCTACAACAGTGATTCCCAAAATGTGGGCAATCTAGTATCATCAACCAAAGTTGGCAACAGTCTCCCAGATGCACGCTGCCTGGGTCTGAGTTTTCAATATAAAACGTGGTGAAGTGATATGAGTGAGTGTATCAGCACTTTTTAAACATTTTCAGCACATTTTAGCAATACCATGATAATACTGATCACCATAATTTTGGTCACTAGAATCGTGATATGAAGTGTTCATACCATTTCATCTCTACCTGCAGGCCTCCCGCGCCCTCATGGTCATCTCCGTGGTGCTCTCCATCCTGGGCATCTCCACAGCAGCCCTGGGGATGCAGTGCACCGTGTGTCTGGAGGGCTCCGGCTCCAAGGGCCGCGTGGCGGGCGCCGCCGGGGGCCTGTTCGTGGCCGCAGGCTTCCTTGCGCTCATCCCCGTCTCCTGGACCACGCACGAGGTGGTCCAGACATTCTACCAGCCCAACATCCACACGAGCATGAAGTTTGAGCTGGGGGAGTGCCTGTACATCGGCCTCACCGCCTCACTCGTCTGCATGCTGGGAGGGGCCATGCTGTCTGTGTCGTGCTGCGAGGGGCAGGACGGCGCCCGCGGGCTGAGGAGGCACCCGGGTGGGTATCCTTACCCAGGCACCATCCCGAGCACCGGGATAGTCGCAGGAGTACGGACGACCTCGCAGACCTATCGCAACCCCACCCACCAGCTGGGAGGGGCCAACGCGGGCAGCAGGGGGCACACGCTGGTCCGCAGCGCCAGCAGCAGCTCCCAGGCAAGCGCGCACCGAGTCCAGGGCGCCAAGAAGAACCCTGCAGCAGGATATGATGTCACAGGCTACGTCTGAGGATGTAGTCCTCCTCCTGCGTCACCTGCTTTCTCAATTCTGAAATACGACACATTAAATCCAATTTATTTATACATAGTATATCGTTTTGTCACCACCTGCTTCACAGAGCAACAAAATACATGACAAGACATTATATTTGTCTCAGAAGTTAATCTGGCTGACCTCAGTTTGTTTTTTACTTCTTAAAAAGTTTGTTTGTTCCTTATGAAGAATAATTGCTCACATAAAAGTGGAAGTGTGGCTTTTCACTGGACAATTCAAAGTGAGGGGAATAAAGCTATGATACAAACACAATCCCTGTCAGATAATTTCAACAGAGCCCAACACTCCAGGTGTGACTGAATGTGTGGAAAAACACCCAGCAAACATTTTGACTTGGATAGACGACGAAAACCTGTGTAATTATAACGAGGCGTCTGTAGTCGACCGTCCAGAGCTGCTCCCTTCAGCATTTTGTCAAATCGGCGTCCTAAATATCTTTCTGGTGTCAGCTCAAAGCAATTTCCAAATCTGTTTTTAATATGAAATTTTACCATGCCATAACAGCCTATCAGATTGTGAAAATGTTGCATTTGTTCGGATTAATCGTCACCTGTACATTGCTGTCTGTGAAGTGCTCGTGGCTGGCGTTCATACACCACTTAAAGGATGGCTTTACCGGTAATCAACCCACTTTGTATCATTAATAATCTTGGTAATATAAGCACATGCGCAGTGTTTACCTTCTCTCTCTGTTTTCTGCTGGAGAGGCAGAATCTGCTCTGAGGGGTTATCGTTTATTTTTATTTTTTAAGTCTGTGCACATCCATGTAGAATGCATGGAGAGCCTTAAAGCTGCATTCAGTGATGTTTTTGTGTTCAAATACGTGTTAAATGGCTCTATATCCTGACAGCAATAACTGAAATAGAGTGTTTGGTCAGTGACTTGAAACCCCCAACCCCCCGCTGTCCTCTCTCTCCTGTAGTCCTGCAGGCTGGGCGGACGTATCTCTGCAAGCGTAACTCGTAGAGACTCAGCGATGGTGGCATTGGATTCGCGGTGAAAAAATACATATTGTCCTGTAAAGGCATCGCGATTGGACTGGACCTTCCGTTTCTGAGAAAATGTAAATTTTTCTCTGATTGGGTCAAATTGGCCCCGACCTGAAACGATCCAATCAGAGAAAAGTTGACATTTTCTTGGAAACGGAAGGTCCAATCGCGATGCAAGGAAAAAACTACGTGTATTTTTCCACCCCGAATCCAATGCCCCCATCCCTGAGTCTCTACGAGTTACGGTTGCGGAGATACGTCCGCCCTGCCTGCAGGACTACAGGAGAGAGATAGAGGACAGCGGGTGGTGGGGGGTTTGAAGTCACTGACCAAACACTCTATTTCAGTGATTGCTGTCAGAATATAGTCATTTAACACTTATTTTAACACAAATACATTGTTGAATGCAGCTTTAATGACTTGCAGCTGGTGGGGGTAGAGTTTCTGCAGGCAGCAGCAGGAGCATTTTTCTCTGTGAGGTAAACAGAGAGAAGGTAAAATGTTAGGGTTGTGCTACAACCCGGATTTTACGAATGAGAACGAGAGCTCTCACTCTAGTGCCATCTCCGCTGTGCACGCAGCCACTGGAAGAATGTTATTTTTGCTCCAAAAATGATCTTTATATAAAACCAAACCACCCACCAACAGGTGGCGTGGTACCCCCTGGGGCTGAGGCGGCCACCCTCATTCCTTACCCACGTGACTACGTCACGCCCACCCAGACCAGGGGAGGCCACTCCTTCTTCCAGCTCGCTGAGAACGATCCATCCAACGACGCATCGACGCAGCAAGGCTGGGTAGTGAGAGCTCTCGTTCTCACTCGTAAAACCCGGGTTGTAGCACAACCCTAACGTTTTACTTCGTTTCGAACTCAAGCTCTCACTCTAGTGCCAAATTCAACCGTCCTTGCTGCCGGGAGCACTCCTCAGAGCGACCCGAGAGGCATCGGTGAACCACGGCTGCATGGCGAAACGCCCATGCCCAACCGTGTGGCATTTGGAGCGGCAACGATACTACCTTCTTGCCATTGACAGTACCGCATGCGCGAAACGCGAACGGGACACGTCAAGGCTGTAGTATCTAACAAACGTGTGAGGAGAGGACCAGGAGGCCGCAGTGCACATGTCCTCCACCGATACACCACGCAACAACGCAGAAGACGTCGCAACGCCCCGCGTAGAATGCACCTTGATACCCTCCGGGGGTACCTTACCCATGGCAGAGTATGCCAAAGCAATCGCCTCCACTATCCAGTGTGATAAGCGATCCTTGGAAAGGGGTCCGCCCTGGGCCTTCTGCTCAAAGCAGACCAACAACTGGTTTGTAGTGCGTAATGAACGCGTCCTGGCCACATAGGCCGAGAGCGCCCTTACGGGGCACAGCATGTGCAAACGTCTCTCCTCGCCCGAACTGAACGGCGGGGGACAGAATGCTGACAAGTCTATGACCATAGACCTAAAGCTGGCATTAATATTCTTAGGTTGATAAGCCGGGTTAGGTCGCAACGTAACCCTGCGCCCATCATCCCCGAAAACCATACAGGCCCGCTGCACCGAGAGGGCAATCAGGTCACCAACCCTCTTTCCTGACGACAAGGCCAGCAGCTGCGCAGTCTTCAAAGACAGAAATTTCAGATCGGCGGAGTCCAAGGGCTCAAACGGATGACCAGCGAGCCCCTCCAGCACCGTAACCAAGTCCCATTTGGGAAAGACGCACCGCGACGGCGGACGCAACCTACGTGCTCCCTTCATGAAGCGCGAGACCAGAGGGAACGCCACCACGGGGCTCCCCTCAATTCCCATGTGGCAAGCAGACATCGCAGCTACGTACACCTTAAGCGACTGCGGGGACTGGCCTGCGTCAAGCAGGCTCTGAAGGAAACAGAGAACTGGTCGCACACCACAGTTCACTGGATCCACGCCCTTGTCCGTGCACCAACGCAAAAAGACCCGCCACTTGTACGTGTACTGAGAGCGGGTCGAAGCAGCCCTAGCACTCTGGATAGTGCACACCACATTATCGGGCAAGCCCTGGGCTAGCAAATGGTCCCGTTCAGGAGCCAGACTGCTAGCTTCCACCTGCTTGGGGAGGGGTGGAGCACCTCCCCTTCCGCCTGGGATAGAAGATCCGCCCGCACCGGCAGCGCCCAGGGCGGACCTTGCGACAAGGAGATCAGGTCCGCAAACCATATCTGCTTGGGCCAAAAGGGGGCCACTAAAATAAGCTGAAGGTGCTGTTCCCTCACCCTGTCCAACACCTGTCGGATCAGGGGGATCGGGGGAAACGCATAGAGCCCGTCCTGTGGCCACGCGTGCGCCAGCATGTCGTGACCCAACGGGGGGCTGTCCTCTTGGATCGAGAACCACAGTGGGCAGTGCGTCGCGCGCCGCATCCCCATCTGACGGGGATTGCCCTGAGACAGCAGGTCGGCCCCGAAATTCAGCCGGCCTGGCAGATGAACCGTTGACAATGAAACGGGGATACGCCCACAGGTGAATCTCCATCGCTAACCGGTTCAGCGCCTCCGACCGCACACCGCCCTGCTTGTTCAGGTGGGCGATCGCCGCTGTATTGTCCGAGCGGATCAGAACATGGCATCCATGTATGAGCCGCTGAAAGTGAAGCAGAGCCAGGCGAATCGCCTCCAGCTCTAGCACGTTTATGTGGCGAAGCTCCTGAGCCTCCCACCGGCCGTTCGCCGAAAAGCGCCCGCAAACCGCACCCCATCCCCAGAGGAAGGCGTCGGTGCGAATAACCAACCTGAGTGGGACAGGGCCCAACCGAGTGCCTCTCGAGAGGTAACGGGGTCCGCCCATATGGCCAGCGCCCGCCGGGCCGGACACGTCAGAGAAACCCTGCGATGACGGTCCCTGGCCGGGTCCAGGCGATGCCTGAGAAACCAGATCTGGAACGGGTGCATGTGCAGTCTCCCCAGTGGGAGCACATGCACTGCTGAGGCCATCAGCCCCAGCATGACTGTGCACTGATGCACTGACATGGAGGGACACAGACCTAGCGTCTTTGCCGTCCGCACTGTGCGAGCCTGTCGCTCTGGCGAAAGGCGGGCCAGCCTGGCCCGGGAGTCCAGCTCGAGCCCCAGGAAGGTCGCCACCTGCGCTGGGACGAGGCAACTCTTCTGCCAGTTCACCAAAAACCCTAAGGTCTGCAGGTGATCGGTCACCACCTTGGTATGTTCCATGGCACGGACCCTCGAGTCCGCCACTATGAGAGCGTCGTCGAGATAGAGGAAGACGCGAATCCCACTTGCGCGGAGGGGAGCCAAGGCTGTCTCCACGCACACCGTGAAGGTTCGCGGGCTCAAAGATATGCCGAACGGCAAGACACAGAACTCGTAAGCCTTCCCCAGGAAAGAGAACCTCAGGTATTTTCTGTGTCTCTGAACCACGGGGACATGGAAGAACGCATCTTTCAGCAAACTGTTTTGAGTTTCTATAGAGAGAGCAAATACCAGTAGATTGGTTCAGGAGTGCTACTTCAATTGGGTCCAAGAAGGACATAAGAGATAAAAGACATGCTTAGCTTAGTGATCAATAAGTCAGAAACAAAAATACCAAGGCACATAACTGCTTTGTCAAAATCAAAAAGCCTTTAATTAATAAATGGGCGTTGCACCTACGCATTTCAACTCAGTCTTCTTTAGGGCATGTAAAAACCAGTGACAGCTCACAGATATACCAAGGCTGGTGTCTGCTGCAGCCAATCAGAATATCACTTCACTGGGTAATTGACACATCTGCTAGATGAATTTTAACGAGGCATCAATTAACCTTAATTGATGCACAGTTAACCTTAATAGGCTCTTTTCACAGCACCCTTTTGAGATGGTAAAGCAGGAAGTAAAGCAGCTGTAACCAATAACATTAACGAGGGCCCTGGCACTGGAACAACCAAAATGGAATGGAACCATAATTAATGGTATTGGTTACACCTGCTTTGCCACCTCAAAACGGTTGCTGCGAAATGGTCCATTGATGCCTAGTTCAAATTCATGAATAAGAGCTTTTCTCTCGTTGGATTATGATTTTGTCCAAAGTTACATGACTGTCTGTATTGTAGCCTACAATACAGACAGTCATGGAACTATGGACAAAATAGAGAGATAACAGAGAAACTATGGTAAAAAACAGCCATTGTTCTGCATTTTCTAATTGTGTTAACTTCTTGTCAAAGAAATAACACAGAAGTTTAACAATTCATCAATTTACTGGGGACCCCCTGGAAACCCCTTAGGGACCCCTGGTGGCCCGCAGACCCCACGTTGAGAACCACTGTTTTTTTTGCCTGCTGTTGTTACAGTGAGTGCAGAAAAAGAAAGGTGGCGGCCCTGACCTGAAGACAAACAGAAGAGCGGCACAAACAGCCCTGAACAAACAGAGACCTAATGTTACACTTTTGTCCGATCGATGCAGTTTCAGAGTTTACTTGGGATCGTGAGACACAAAGTGGGACAGTGTACAGTGAGGTTTGAGCCCCACAGGTCAAGGTGACTTTTAAATGAGTAACAAAGTGATGACTAAACTGTGCTGAATTCACACTGAGTCTGATTTGAGTGTTTTTGACTCGGGTCAGTGAAATGTTCTATGGTCTCTCCTGATTCTCCTGATAAATATAGCTGAACCATTTGGTAAAAAAAAAGTAAAACTATTTCTATAAGCATTTTACGAAATGTCTATGGGAAAATAAATGGCGGATGAAAATCTCTGGTACACTGCTGAAGCAGGAATTAGCCTCTCTATAGCAAGTCCTTTATTGTAAGTTAGCGCCTTTTAAAGGAAAAGAGAGCAAGAACATATTTGTTTGTGTTTGATTCTGAACTGGAAGTCCTCATCATTTACTCATCTATTTTTTTGTGAAGACTGCTGTATCTGTAGGCTATCTATTCATCCATCCATCTATCTATCTATCCATCTATATATCTATCTATCCATCTATCTATCCATCTATCCAACTATCTATCTATCTATCCATCTATCTATTCATCCATCTATCTATCTCAGAGGTGTTTGTCATTTACATGATTCATCAAATCAAACGGGTTATAAGGGGTACGGTGGTGCAGTGGTAAGCGCTGTCGCCTCACAGCTCGAAGGTCCTGGGTTCGATTCCCACCTGGGACGTTGTGAACGCTGAAGGAATGCGTGCCCGTCCGCATGTCCTCGAGTGCCCACCGCCCGGGTGGCGTCATCAAAAGGGCCTTTCTGTGTGGAGTTTGCATGTTCTCCCCGTGCCTCCCGGGGGTTTCCTTCATATAGGAACCCCCTTCACCAAAACATGCAATATCCTGGTTGCTAATGTGGTTCCTCCTCTGGTCGTTAAGGGCGCCTGTTCGGAGGGAGGGGAACTGGTTGGAATAGCGTGAACCTCCCACGTGCTATGTCCTACCGGTGAAGCTTCCCCTGTCGGGTGAAAAGAAGCGGCTGGCTAACTGCCCATGTCTCGGAGAAAGAGGGTGGAGCAGCAACCAGGATAAATAAATTAAATTAGCACTAAGGGGGATAAAAATGGGATAAAAGAGGAAGATTTTTATTCTAACTGGATGGTTTGTCTTGTGGTAAATCAGGAGAAAAGGTTGGTTCTTTTTAGGTCAAAGTGAGTAGAAGTCCATTTACCTTTAATTTTAGATTACAACAGTTTATGACGGTTAAATACCTTGGCTTGACTTTACAGTAAGTAGTCTGTTGTGTTTAAGTTGGTTTCCAATAAATCTATCAACTGGTTGTCACTGAAAGTTAACTTACACTTATAAATAACACTTTTGAGACCCGTCAGTTAGTAATTTTTAGATGATGTGAGCTGTTAGCTGCCACGTGCTTTTGATTGTATTTTCTGTCTCTGCTTCTTCTCTTGGTTGGTCTCCCTTGAAAAGCAAATTCAGATACATGACTGTACGGCACCACCTAGTGTCCAAAATCATGAACTGAAACTGAGGGGCAGCCAAAAGAAAGTACATTTCAAATTTACCAGACACTGGAAGGAACTGAGCTCAAATGTAGGTTGTCAACATGTTGGATGATGGCGAGTCAGAAATGGAAATTGCAGATTGTCCCTTAATGAGCCAGTATTTGTATAGTGAGGCTGGAATAGGCAATAAAAAAGTCAAAGAAATCAAAATAAACAATGCTCTTTTATGTTCCATTTACAACCAGAATACTCACTCACGATATTACACATGCATGCATTTTGTATAGGCAGTAGGATGGAAGGTTGAGGGTCTTGGATCAGGCAGTAAGGTGGAAGGTTGGCGGTCTTGGATCAGTGTTTTGCATGTCGGCTGCTGCATGGTGTGAAACTGTTCTGCTTAGAAAGAACCGACAGCTGTGTGCTTGCA
The DNA here is from genome assembly GCF_964638095.1 of Poromitra crassiceps. Taxonomy (NCBI): domain Eukaryota; kingdom Metazoa; phylum Chordata; class Actinopteri; order Beryciformes; family Melamphaidae; genus Poromitra; species Poromitra crassiceps. The sequence goes on from NC_139623.1 coordinate 51,578,045, forward strand.
GTGACTGTATGACCATATTTTTAAAGCATTTTCTGAAAAACGTGATTTAAAAAAAATCGCATTTATGATTCAAAAATAATAAAAGGGGTCCTCATTTGTGAAGATGATCTTGCTGAAGACTAAGGATGCAGTTTCACAAACTTTTGTTAACCAGAGACCTTATTTCAGGCATTTAACCAAAATTCCCATCCAAAAATCCCATTGACTTTTAGACGAGGGAACCAGGAAGTGCAAGGACTTCTGGGTTGGCCTGCAAAAATACGTCATCCCTGCGGTACTCTATAGAGTTAAGCTAACAGACATGTATTGATATGAAAATGTGACAGATAGCAGACAGATCTCTTCATGAGGCGGCAGCGTGTGTGTTTTGGTCGGGGAGAAACGTTTCACTTTCTATTTGTCTCTTCTCCTGGTCCTCCTCCTCCTCTCCACTCCTCTTCTCCTCCTGTCTCTCCTCCTTGCTCCTTCGCTCATGGCCAAACTCCACCACCACAGGTTTCCCTAGCAACCGGTAACCATGGACCAACTGCAAGGCCTTCTGGGCGGTTTCTGCGTCTGCCAAACAGAAAACAAAAAATACCTTGGAATATAATGGAAGTATATATTTTAATTTATTTGCAAATAAAAATTTGAATATGGGTATTATAGGCATTTAGGTATATCTGATATTTGAGCAATAGCTTCATTTTGCTCTGTAATAACAAATCTGAAGTCACAATTAAATGATAATTAAAATGCAGACTGCAAAGGAGGAGCGCCAGACTGTTCACACCTAAATGACACTACTGTCCCCTGTGGGCCACCATAGGGTCACACAGAACACTATGACGAGGGGAGTCTTTCTAGTGCATTCTGGGAGAGATAATGCAGCATTTTTATTTTTCATTGATCAGAAAACATGCAGACAAACAGTAGAAAATGTGGCGCCCCACAAACCACTGCAACAAATAATCTTAGTGGTAAAATTAGAATAATCTTACTTGTAAAATTAGACTAATCTTACTGGTAAAATTAGACTAATCTTACTGGTAAAATTTGACTAATCTTACAGGTAAATTTTTTATTATCTTACTGGTAAAATTAGACTAATCTTAGTGGTAAAATTAGACTAATCTTAGTGGTACAAATGGAGTGTTTATTTGCCAATGAGCAATGCAAGTGTATAATTCCATAGTCCAGTCAAATTGCCCCAAACTGTAGTAAACGGCTGCGAAAATCTCCCTAACCTGACAGCGTGACGAAGGCCTGGCTAACCTGACAGCGTGACGAAGGCCTGGCTAACCTGACAGCGTGACGAAGGCCTGGCTAATCTGACAGCGTGACGAAGGCCTGGCTAACCTGACAGCGTGACGAAGGCCTGGCTAACCTGACAGCGTGACGAAGGCCTGGCTAACCTGACAGCGTGAAGAAGGCCTGGCTAACCTGACAGCGTGACGAAGGCCTGGCTAACCTGACAGCGTGACGAAGGCCTGGCTAACCTGACAGCGTGACGAAGGCCTGGCTAACCTGACAGCGTGACGAAGGCCTGGCCCTTCAGCCTCCCAGTCAGCAGGCGGTACAGGATGGGTGGACCGGCCTCTGGCTCGAACCTGGAAAACAGCGCCACCAGCTGGGCCGCTGATGCCTGTGCACTCAGGTTCTTCACACACAGCACCTATGGAGAGTTGCAGAGACCAGAAAACACAAACTGTCACACGGAGCGGGTTACGTCTTCAATACAATCATAAATACAATACGTGTTGTCTAATGTCATGAGAGTGTGGTGTCCTATAGCAAACATTACCTTATTACTGGCTTAGTGGCTCTTCGTTGTATGTTAATATCAACATAGACTACTAGTCAAATGGTTGGACTTGGACTTACTATTTTCCCACATTTTAGAATAATAGTAAAGAAATCAAAACTATGAAATAACACAAATGGAATTATGCAGAGACCAAAGGTATTGGTGAAAAACTCAAAACTACATTATATTTTGATGGTAGTAGTGTAAGTTGCTAAATTAGTTTGCTGCTGTTGGATCTGGGTACCTTGGAAGGTGTTCCTGGTTGGTACTTGCAGAACCTCGGGATACTCCGGATGCCTTCTTCAGATTCCCGATTCTTTAGGATTTCCTCGTCGGGAATGTTCTCTATCTCTCCTCTGATGGTCAGCGGTCCGCCTGACCCCACCTTCGCCGCTCCGCACAGGCTGGCGAATGGCTGGCTGATATTAATCCTTTTAGGAGAAGCCAGTCGTCGTTCCGGTCTGTCCCAGGAATGTGGCTGGGCAGAGGTGTCCAAACTGGACTCTGATTGGCCAGATGATCTATTTTTTCCTCCCAACAGGTCACTACGGTCGTCTGATTGGTTGTTGTCTTTTTGTGAGCCCTGTGATTGGTTAATGTCTTTCTTTGAGTTCGGTGATTGATTAGTGTCTTTCTGTGACCTCTGGTTGATGTCTGGGACACTTCTGGGTGAAGATAGCGTTGATGTTACAGCAGTTTGTCCCCGTGAGTCCTGTGGTGAGGCTCGTCTCCCTTCGCCAAGAACGTCTCTGTACACAGAGTCCATTGGATCAGAGGACGACGGCCCCTGCTGGCCCTCCTGCTTATCTTCATCTGTGAATGGGAAATGCTATAAGCCAGTGGTTCACAACGGGACCAACCGGGAGTCCGTGAGAGGGTTCCAGAGAGTCCCAAACAAAATTATGAATCAAACTTCAGCATTATTTCATTCACAACAAGTTAACAGAGAATGTAGAAGAAAGACTGTTTGATCATAGTTTCGTTGTTATCTCTCTACCTACAATACAGTCAGTCATCTCATGGAATTCTGGACAAAATCAGATCTGACAATAAAATGTTAGATTTTTGGGTCTGACAGACAAAATCTCGTCATATGGGGGTCCGTGGCCCTAATGTGGACTAAATTACAGGGGTCGGATTCACCAATGTGTTCTTAAAGTCGAGGTGAACCCGTTCGTCACGTGCATCCGAGTCCGTTTCAGACTGAAAACAAATGGAGAGGCGGACCATATACTGTACATGTCGATGATTTGATTTGACAATTCTGAGGACTGGCTTTGGCATCGGCCAATCCTGGCGTGTTCCACCCCCAAAACGGGTGGGATTCAGCGTGTTGTCGTGCTACGCGAGTGGGATCCGCGGAGTACCAGGCAGCCAGGCTGCTTCGTGCGGAGCGAGCGGACAATCCGATGCATGGGTGCTGCACGCCCACCTGGAAACTCCGAGAGACGACCCCTGACAGCCAGGGAGGCTGTCAGGCTCGGAGGCGCGCGCCATTATCGTTATAAATGTAAATAATATTCCTGGAATGCGTGTTTTAACGAGCCAGTTACATTTCTTTGTATTCTTAGAGATTATAGTTTTTTGTTCATGTTTCTAACAATTTGCCAAGTTAGTAGTTAGTTTATGGGATAGGAATTCTGCCAGATGACAGGCACTAGGCGCCATTTTCTCTTTCTTTTGGAAGAGAAAATTATCCTGAAATTAAGATTTGATTGACAGCTGCATGTCGTGATATGATTGGTTGAAATGGGGTAGAAATTTGATAGTACTAGGTGACGTCAGCAAACTGTACATTTCTGTTATCAATGAAATCTTGAAAAATGAACTTTTGATGTGAAAAAGTGTGGAAAACGAAAGAAATTAGATTTTTGTGATTTTGTTTGCATACATTATTAAATAGGTGCACTGCATACCCAGGTATTTCAACTAAAAGAAAAGAAAAGTAATTTTTGGGTTCAGCTCGACTTTAAGATAAATGACATAAGAGTAAAATTTAGGAAGTTCTTAAGAAGGCTCTTAAGTGCAATTTCTCAATATTTTCTTAGTAACAATCTAATTTCTTACGAACTTCATACATTTTCTTACTTAATAACTTCTTAAGATAGGGTCTGAATTAATCAACTTTAGGCATCCTGCCATTGAGGCTAGGAGAGGAGGCTAGGAGGCAACCCAAAGGGCTTCCGTTTACAAAACAAGTGTGGAAAAATCTATTTACAGGTAGGACAACTAGGCAAAGATTTAAACATTGACTGGTGTTTGTTGTCTGTCATGTCTGTTGTAAATAAGCTAGTCAAGTGGGCATCTATGCTAATTTTCTTTGCTAGCTTAATTGCTAGCTTGAACAAGTCAACTAGGCAGAGTGACCCAACACTAAATAAAGCTTTACAATAAACGTTAAGAGGTCTTTAATATACAAAGAGCTGAGAATCACTGCAATAAGTAAGGGAAATGACGTCTCCTGATATGGACGTAAAGGGAGATGACACTGACTGAAGACATTTCACTATTTCTTACCTTTAGGCTGTAAGCTAGATCACCTCCCTGCTCAATTCAAGCAGTCACTCTAGCCGTTTCTCTGACTGCTAGCTAATTTTATAACTATCTTAAGTCCTCACTTAAGTGTTGCAGTAATTAGATAGTTTGACACATATGCCACAAGCGTGATGTCAATTCAAAATGGCTGTAGCACAGGACCAGACCCTACGGCTAAGGGGATGGAACTCTCCTGACCTTGATGGTAGAGCGAGGTGAGGAAGGCCAGGTGGTCGTTGCCCTGGAACAGCGCCCTCTCGATCTCCATCTCACGGCGGGACAGAGGCTGGCTGGTGGCGAAGCGCTGCGGCCGGGACAGGAGCTCCGCCCTGGTAGACATTTTGTCTCTGATCACCTGCAGGCGCTGCTGCTTCGCCCCAGGAGCCGCGCACACGCCGTGGGACTGGCAGGGACACAGAATTTGGGAGGTTGGAAATCGGATTTGTCATATGAGGTTTGCATGCCTTTCCCCAGCTTTGCAGAGTATAGGAGCTTCCACACACACTAACAAAAATAATTTTAGTATTATTATTTATTTATTTATTTGAATCAAGTTTTTTCGGATTTCCCCCCCAAGTTTTCTCCCCTATTTTACATGATGGTTTTAAAAGTTGTCCGACTTGCTCCGCCTAAACGACTGCGTGAGCCACGGGACTCTCGTGAGAGCGAGGCGGGCGCAGATTTGGAACGAGGCGCTGCAGCTGCTCTCCACCGACTGCAGAGCTCAGAGGATGACGAGAAACGCATCTAGCTGAGTGCCCATTGGCTCAACACAGGTGTATCACAAACCCACAGTGACAGGAGGAAACTGCAATTTTATATCTATTTCAAGATGTCACATGTTTTCCATGTTTTTTGCCAATAGCCTATATTGCATACCATTGTGATATGACTTATAGCCTACTTCTGTATATAGAATCCAGTGTGCCATTTCTAGGTCTGTATCTGTCTCTATCCTATACATTTCTGTTGTTTGACGTGGCTCACACGTCACAGTATCATTTCCGTGTGCCATGTCAGCTCACGTATTGCTTTTATACAGGTGCGGCAACCAACTTTTTCCGCCTACAGCCTGACGAAGACCAGAGGTTGAAACGCGTTGTGTCCCTTCTGCCCTTGTCCTATCTTGAAGATGTACTTTGTATTAACTGAATAAGTATAACTGTACATTACTTCTTTATTAAATCCTTCTATAAGCATCAAGAAGCTCCTTTTTTCTATTTACTGTTTATATTGGCCTGCTGAGCTATCTTGTCGCCACTTTTTTTACTTTTCCATACCGTAATGCCTACATCAAATTAAAATAAGTAACGTGGGCTGGGTCGTTTCAGCAGTGAGTGTGGGTGACGCTAATGCACCTTTTGTATGCCATTAAGGAGCAGCCGAGCTGGACGAGGCCGCGTAACTGTCAAGAACTTTAACTTCTGAGCAATGTAATTTATTTTGCGCAATTATTTTTGGAGGGCCTTTGACAGTGTTGGGGCCTTACGCTAGTTAAGAGAAGTTTCTTTACAAACACAAGACTCGTATGATGTGCAGATGATATGACCAAGTTGACGAACATATAAACTGGGAGCAGGGCTCTGTTTAACTGAGGGGAAGAAGAAGCTCCTCTCTTATGGGACTCAGGTGAATGGTTTAGCTGTGAAGCTAACATTAGCTTAGTTGTGAAGCTAACATTAGCTTAGCTGTGAAGCTATTGGAGCTTTAACTGGTAAGGTTTACATAGTTCAGGAGGAAACCTTCCTGTCACTGTGTGGAAATTAAAATGTCTAAAGTCCAGAAGCTGAGAGCAGTGATGAAGCAGCGTGTAACTGGGTTATTGAATGTAGGGTTAGGGGTTAGGGTTAGGTGACAGTAACTGCGGCTGTCACTTTTTTTCCCCCATCGCGATGACACGTGACTTTTGAGATGTGTTCATCGTGCATGTTCATATCGTGATGACGATGAAAATACGATTAATCGTGCAGCCCTACAGGCCACATACCCTTAATCCAGCCTCCCACCCACAACAGACAAGGCCAATTGTGTCTGGCAACACGGGGGGCTCAAACCTGTGTCCCTCGTGTTGGTAGGCAGGGAATCTGCCGCTGCACTACCCGGGCGCCCACCCTGGGGGGTCTTACCTTCTCGGTGGCCTGTGGCTCGTCTCTGCTCTGCCACAGCTGGATCTCGGCGTCGGTGAGCCCCAGCTCGCGCAGGCTGGCCAGCTCTCTCTCCCCCTCCTGCAGAGCCTGGAACTGGGACAGACTCCTCACCCCAGCAGCCTGCTCCCCAAATGGCCGGTACAGCGCCGCCGGGCCGAAACACTGCCGCTTGGCCACACATCTGTTAGGGAGTTTAAGTTAGGTGAAGACGATGACTTGAACAAATGGTGATACCTTTACATGTTGCACTCATCAGGTGCTTTCAGATACGAAGCCATGGAGAGCAGATGGGAAATGATTTGAAACAAAACCCTTCACATGAAAACCACTTTGTCAGACTGTTTTTGGGGTGTCACGATACACTCAGTTCACGATACACTCAGTTCACGATACGATACACGATATTGGGTTCACGATAACGATACAATATTTTAACAATATTTTTTTGCGATCGATTTGTAAGTTGAGGGGGCATCCTCCACGCTAATTTGAGTAATTTCACCATTTTCATCCTCCGTGTCTGACTGTAACGTCCCTCGTCTGTTCAAACAAAGCAATGAAAAGGACAGCGAGCATGCAATCAGATGCAGATCAGTGCCACCATGTTCAGCTTCTTTTTCTCGCGATATGAGATTTCATCTCAACGATACATATTGTCACGTTTTGATATCGCGATATATCATGGGACGATATATTGTGACATCCCTAGACTGTTTGCATGTAAACCATGGGCTTTTTCTTATCACTTTCTTAAAATTTACTGAGTTTGAGTCTGATGACTCAATGACTCTGCTGATGAATATCGTTAGAGAGTTCTTCACCGGGGGTTGAAAGGCCCAGACTCTCTCTCGGAGGTTGTTTGGTTCAGACCCCAGGAAGAATAATCGCTGCTTGAGGCAGTGTTTAATGCGGATCTTAAATAAATAAATAAATGGAAGTTCTTTGGCACAGAATCGTCAAAGTCATCCTGCTTTGCTACTGCGATTGGTCAAAGAGTTTGATGATTGACAACAGCAACCAATCAGTTTGAGCTAAAATAAAATAAAATAAAAGTCAGGGTTCATACACATTTTGACCAATGATTTTCCGTTTTCTGTGATCAGATTGCGATCTGATAGTTTCAATGTTGATGCACTCACACACATACACCCACACCCCTCTGCCTCTCTGTCTCACAAAAGCCACTTTCAGACATGAATCAGGTGAGGGTTGCTTGCCCTGAGCCTGACCCGGGGGATACGTGAAGTGTATCCTTTCAGATATGAGGCATGTTGCTTTCATACATGTGGAGCACCTCCAGGTGTAAAGTAGAGAGGGGGCGGGGGTGGGGGGAATTGGGGCATGACGACTGACCACACAGCTGCACTTCATGCATGGAAGACAGCAGTCTAGGCTACAGCCTTAATGGCACAAAGTGAATCACATCCAACAAACACGCAAGCACGACATGCAGTCTGATAACAAGTTGCTAAAAATAGCCTACATAATGGGCGATAATTGCCCACTAACGTTCGCGCATATAATCGTTTGGCTAATGCTAATTAATTAAACAACCCTACAACTCACGGCCAGATGCATAGATTTCCTCAAGTCTGATGTGGCGAGAGTTCAGTCCTAAAATGCATCAATTCTGTTAGAAATATACAGAATACAGGAAGCTAGACGTTTTTACCTTCAAAATAAAATCAATTGTTTATTACTTGGTAAACAAAAAAACAGAACAGTCGACTCATTACGGGTTAAAATTGACTTTTAGAAGGCAGCAGATATTCTTCCAGTTTATCTCTGTTCTGTATCTTTCGGATCACACACACACAAAAACATTACACGTGCATTTACTTTATTTAATTGCCATTGTGTATAATAATAAACGTGAAATACGTAACGTGTGATATAAAAGGCATGAACGCAACCAGATCCAGATATCCTACCTAGCGATGTCCAATACTGGGAAGCAGGATGACCCTCGCGTCCAAAAATGCTATATTTCTAAGGTGGTGTGCTGCATGAAGCTTTGCAGAAATAGATCAAACCCAGCGTTTCAATCAAGCAACATGTAGCCTGTTGGCTGACACACGAAGCAGCTCCAGCTTCATTTGGAAAAACTGAAACTGCATGTTTGCGCACTTGCTCATTCACATCGACTATTTATTTAATAATAATCTGTCACGCTGTCTTGTCTCTGTCTCCGCTGCCTCCCAATCGCTTAGCTCAGGTACTTTACAGCATTCTGGAGGGGAGGGGGACCAATCCGCCCATGTGACTAAGTACGACCCTAGTGTCACAGCCACAGGAGCCACTGTCACAGGAGGGTCGCGGGAGCGCGCATAGCTCACCAAAATGTGTTCATACATACACCGCCATCCGGATGCCCTCTAGATAACTCCCGAGTTCCAAGGCATGTCTGAAAGCGGCTATACATCACACAGCCTCTGTCCCTGTGCTGCTGAGCGCTTCTCTCTCACTCACACACAGTTTGTGGCTCATTTCACTGTCAGGTTGGAGGAGTCTTTCATCATAATTTAATGTTACTTCTCTTCAGTGCAATATGTTTTGATAACTGTATTGTGATGGTACTATTTGATATAGCACAAGTCATAGGAATACCAGAGTGACGGCATCAGTGTGCGCATGACAAGTCAGTCAGTCTCTGGTGTTACGATTGTCCGTCTGACAATAAAGCTGATTAAAGAGAGTCGCCGCCTCGTAATAATTTCTACATAACACTACAATAACGACATGTTGGCCTACACAAGATGTTCGCTCAGTCAAGTAACGTTAATGTTAGTTAGAGCAAAGATAACTGGTGCTAATTAGCGTTAGCCATGTTAGCCTATGAAAGTATCTGACGTTTAATCCTGCTGCTGGTGGAAATGGTTTATGTCCAATACGATGTATGATGAGGCAAGATGTTTTAAGTTAACGTACCTTGAATTTGGCAAATAAGGATGGTTGGTGTTCCCGCAGATGTGCTATCATACCTGTCTTCAGTGTCTTGCATGTAATCCTACCTGGCCATCGTATATCCAAAATATTCCCACACCGTGTACTTTGTGTTTTTCGACAGCGGAAAGTTCCGGGGGTTCTCCTTGTACAGCAGCCATTATCACATTGAATTACAATAGCCTACGCACGGGTGTAAACAGTCGCAATTGAATTGATGATCAGTGATCACAGCTATTGATTACTCATGCAGTCGGGGGGAGGGGCCGCGTAACTGCACTCTGTCTGCAAGGCGACCTGGGCACTTTCTCTCTGAACAAATTTCCATGACTTTTCCAAAACTTTGGGGATTTAACCCCCCCCCCCAAAAAACTTTTCCATGACCTGGAAATTGCATTGTAAATTTCCATGATTTTCCAGGTTTTTCCATGACAGTACAAACCCTGATAAGTATCCAAGTGGTGGAGAAGCTTGCATCTAGAGCCTAATGAAGGATTGATAAGGGCTAGATACCAGGCTGTAGCAGCATCTAGAGCCTAATGAAGGATTGCTAAGGGCTAGATACCAGGCTGCTGTAGCAGGACAGACAGCCTCTCTCTCTCACCGCTGGAAGTCGACAGTGGTGTGCAGCTGCTGCAGGAGGAGGTTGTGCAGCTGCCTCTGACCCTCCGACTCCTGTTCCTCCAACAGAGGGCCTTCATCACACGCATGGCGGCTTACTCTGAAACACACAGGACAGAAAGACAACCAGAGGTACAAGTTAGATACATGACAGAAAGACATGTAGAATTATAAATGATTCATATGCAGCTATTAATTATTATTATTAGCCGAAATGTCGTCTGGACCAACAATCGATCAGCTCCAACTGCATTGTCACGTCAATTGGAGTGTAAACAATAACCGCGGGGCACAGAAGGCGGAAGTCTTGGCGCGGACATCCACTATACAACAGAAACCCCCGACATATCATTGACCACATTCAATGAACACGTGGGGATAGGGCCTTCTCCATCGCTGCCCCAAAACTTTGGCACTCTCGCCCTCCCACTATGCGTTTCTGACCCAATGTCGAGATTTTCAAGACTCATCTTAAAACTCACTTCTTTTCAATAGCTTTTAACTGTCCCTAACCTGTTTTTCCTCCCACCTGGTTTGTTTATATGAAACCCTGTAACCTGCTCAGGTTCTTCTCCTGAAGCCTCTGTAGGCTTATGCTGTTATGTATGTGAGTCTACCTCCACTGTCGTTGTTATTATCTTATTATTGTATCATCAACAGGGCTGAATCATTGACAGTGGTGGTGTAGTTAGGGATTTTTTGTTGTTGGTCATGATTGACGGTCCGCATCAACAGGGCTGAATCATTGACAGTGGTGGTGTAGTCAGGAATGTCATACCGAACCGACATGGATAGCTAGGCTTAGATAGTGAGGTAATATGCAGTTGTGCGGTGGTAGCATGGAGGGGGGTGTTTCCAGGACGCTGGATTACACCGTTAAGCCTTCTTGAGGTGTCGTGGGCCTAACTTAACGAAACGTCGGTGAAGGAAGGTGCCCACTTGAAAACCCCAATGACATGTTTCATACTGCTGTTGGCTAGGGTAGGTAACTGGTGATTTGTGTCTTGTTTATTAGTTTGTTAGCCTGTTAGCTTGTTTTATTCTGGATTGGGCTTCTAAATGTGTTTCTCCTCGGATTTTGGCACAAGGGATAGTAACATCTTGTCCTGTGTATTAATTAATAATTGTGCTTGCTGAAAGCAAGGCACAATCTATAAAGTCCGACATACTTATTATATATATATATATATATCTGCCACAAAAATTTTGGCGCATAATAACTCCGACATCTTACGCTATGCTATGACTTTGCTAAGGGTTTCGTCAAGCGGTTTGGGCGCTATTCGCAATTAAGTGCAATCCCCCCCCCATTCACTTGAATAGGGTTTCAAAATATCTTGCATTAAATTAGCTGTATCACAGAAACCATATGCCCGAAAACTACCAAACTTGGTAGGGAGGTGCACAGAGGGGCATTTTACTATCCACGAAAAAATTACACCAATTGACGAGATACTGGCGCTATAACAGCCCTCTTTACCTTTTGGTCCATAACTTTTGTCGTTATGGGAAACGACAGTGTAGTCAGTAAACTACTGCAAAGTTTTGAATTAGTTTTATCGGGCATGTGCTATGAAGAAGCGTGCATCTGTCTCCTTCGGGAGCATATCTTCAGCCACCATTTTCGGGATGAGCTGGAAAACTTCCGGTTAAAACTTTCAAAATAATGTTACTTAAACAAAAGTAAATAGCTTATTTATGCACGTTGGAGGAGAAAAGGGTATTTCAAAGAGCAAACCTTGTATCAAAATACTCGTTGTGATGTCATATGGCGTGAAACTATGGCTGTAACGCATTACCGGTACTCAAAATAAATAAGGTTACAACTTACGTTACAATAAGCCTTTTATTTTGAAAGCAACAAAGAGGATGACGTACTTGTACATTCTGGCTGACTTGATGCCCGTGCAGTTCATGCTGCCAGATCCACATAACGATGCATGCGTAGATTTAGACCGATTTAGACCATTTTTAAAGGGGTGGGGAGTCGGGCGAGTACCCGAACAGCGGAAACGTTACTACTGACTTAGTAACTACTACTAGTTACTACTAGTACTACTGACGTTATGAACGAGTACCCGAGTACTCCCGCCCAGCCCTAATAAGCGGATTCCACTGTAGATGGATGTAGGCTATCCACCTTATTTTTGGCGGCCATTTTGCCTTACGTTAACTATGGGTTCTATTTCCGGTGTAACCAATTTAGATAACCCCCCAGCCCCCGAAAAAAAAACGTCTATGAGGATTTTACCCTTTTACAGCAGAGCCATTCTGCTCTACAGCCGTGTCGTTCGGGTGCTGGGATAACGTAATGCATTGTGGGTAGTCGGCTACTAACTGTGGCTAATTTAGCGGCTAGCTAGCTATGTTACATGGCAGTAAAACGCCACCAAATTGATTTAACTTTTAACCATTTCGAGTAACACACATTTCGAGTTTCCATACGGACCTCCAGCGTTGGTTAGTTGTTTATAACGTGACTATATTTATAACTTTTATAACGGACTCCAGCTTCCGGTTTATAATTTGGGTCTGCAGCCAGAGTACAAAGGAAATGGCAAGCGGCAACAATGAGTCACGTTAAACCGGACCTTGTACCCACGATTCTTTTTTACAGTGGGGCATTCAAAAATAAGGTGGATAATATAGAATAATAATATCATATATAGGAAATACAAAGATATAGCTTACCATACTGTAAGTACCAAATCAATATAAGATACAATACAAGAATTATAGATCTATAATTTATAGAAACAGCTGCCTGTGAATAACTGGACTGGGGGGGGGGGGGGGGTGAATATAGGCTATGTGTTAAAAAAAGTTTTCAGTGGTGTGCCTTTTCTCTGGGTAAACAAGAAGTGAGCTTGAAATGAACTGTGCTGCTCATTTTTTGGGACTGTGAGCTATAGTTCAAAGTTCAAAATATGAGCTATGAACGTGAACTCACTGATTTTAATCTGCATGAGCTGGACTTTGAGCTAGCTCTTGTGAAGTGAGAGCTTGCACAACACTGCTAATGAATCAGAGCCAGAGAGATCATGCGATAAAAGTTATGAATCATTCAACTTTAGCATTATTCAATTTACAGATCATAGTTTCTCTGTTATCGTGCTATCTACAATATAGCCAGTCAGTGATTTCTGGAATACAAATATTCTCAGATTTGGTTCTGAGAAACAAAATCTCATCACTAAATTAGAGGCCCTTGTCTGATATGAAAAAGGTTGAGAATCACTGGCCTACGATGAGCTGACAGCTAAAGTTAGGCTACACAGTGCATATTGCTCTAAGTCTAAAAAGTAGAGCATTTTCTAGAAATAAATGTCAACTGTATAAGTCGAGAGGTGACCATGAGTTTGTTATGATTTTTTCTTTTCTCACTAACAGCACAAAACAGATCAAAACCTGGCCATAGAAATACACTTCCAAATGTAAACCTCAAAGTGTATGTATATCAATACTAGACGATCAGCTTTTGCTATTACTAGTTGTATCTAATGGCTAGCATTGCTAGCAGATAGGCTACAAGTCTCAGTGGCTAACGTTGACTGAATCTCCAACAATGACCGACGGCGATGGAAACGCGTATAAAAGATACATTCATGGTCACAGTGATGTTAAGATATCATCGTAAACCTTAGTGTTTTGTCAAAATGCATTAAATAATAATCAAAATGTGACAGTGAAAGCTGTTGTTTACCGTCGCATGCTTCCTTGCTTGCTTCCTTCCGCGTTACCCCTCCAGCTTCCGGCTTGTGGAATCATGGGAAATGTAGTCAAATAGCCGCCGGTCACAGTCGAAGAAAATCATAAACGAGAGTTGGGGCACTTGTGTAAATTAAAAAAAAAAGTTTCCTTAACCATTGTGTTATGGATTTATTGACGAGATGATGAATGTTGGAAGCAGAAAACCAAATCCATAACCTAATATAATAATAGCTCTATGCTAATTGGTTTGCTATGGCTTTCTTGGACGGCTCAAAACCTAAACTGGTAACGTTAGATGGTGCATGCACTGAGGTCCAGCATAGCCATATTATACAGTAACGTCGTTATATTTATTTGTCGGATGAAATATCCCTTTAAGAAAAGGACATGCATGTGCCACACCCTTCATGAGAAAAGGGTGTGGTTAACAAGCTCTCCGTCACATCGGGTGTCTCTGTGAGGTCTGAGCTATGTGTCATATCATATATAGCATATAAATTATATATCATATAAAATGCTGTACTGCAAAGCCATTGGACCCCCCTCCCTCCCTCCCAGCTCAAGTGTCCTCAATTACCCTCAATGTGGCTGACGTCAGTAAGGTGACATGGGTGCCTTGTCTTCACTATCACAGTAACCGCTGCAGCATAGCATTCACACATGCACGCAGCGCGCCAGGCGGTCCAGTATGTTCCGGTGCTGCTGGGTTGGGTTCTGGAAGGGGATCGGATCAGTGGCGGCGTCTGGGCTGCAGCTGTGTCCGCTCTGCAGGGCTGCAGAGCCGGGCTGACTGACAGAGAGATGAGGGGTGGGTGGGGACGCAGGGTGGGGTCACAAGCAGGGAGAGGCGGAGGAGGAAAAGGGAGAGAGAGAGCCCAGCCCTTGAATGCACGGCAACATAACACGCCTGAGAGAGAGAGAGAGAGAGAGAGGGAGAGAGAGAGAGAGAGAGAGAGAGAGAGAGAGAGAGAGAGGGAGAGAGGGAGAGGGAGACAGACACGAGTGTTTTTGAGAAGGCAAAGAGAGGCTTCGACGCTGCGGATATGAAGTGAAAAGAGCCCTGGAAGAGGCAGCGAAGCGTGTTATTTGACTGTTAAAGGTGGAGAGCCCCCCCCCCCCTCCCTCTCTTGCTCAGATAGCAGCTACACCCAAAGCCAGCGACCCCCTCCTCCTCTGCTGCTCCACCCCTCTCTCTTGGACCCCGAGATGCACACGGAGACCCGTAACAAGAAAGTAAGTCCTGTCATTACTGCACATTGTTAGTTTGGCCAGGTCAGAAACTATACTGCCTGCCTGCACAAGTGGAGGAGTTGACATTGGTCGGGCTCAACATGTGCCTGCCTCGCTTAGAAAATAAATAGCCTATGAGAGGCAAATGTGAATGTCAGGCCAATGATAACAAGCAGGCAACCTTACTTAGCAATTTAGCTCATTAGTGTTTGGAGTTTTTGCAACAATCGCATTGCCCTGCTCTTATAGCGCTGTCATTCTCATATGGTTAACACACAGAATCTCTCTCTCTCTCTCTCTCTCTCTCTCTCTCTCTCTCTCTCTCTCTCTCTCTCTCTCTCTCTCTCTCTCTCTCTCTCTCTCTCTCTCTCTCTCTCTCTCTCTCTCTCTCTCTCTCTCTCTCTCTCTCTCTCTCTCTGCTTTTTTTATTTTATGCACTGTGATCTCTGAGAGGCAGGAAGGAAGCGGAAAGGCAGAAACTGCAGCTTGTAGGACACCATCTTAGCTTTTAAAGGGCCAGCAGCCCCTTCTGAAACACGCATACACACACACACAGACACACACACACACACACACACACACACACACACACACACACACACACACACACGACCCTGGGAAGCAGCCAGGTACTACTTTCTTGTGCCTTTAATAGAGCTGAACAGTCACGTGACGTTTCGTGACGTTTCCTGCCCCAGAAGTGAGTTCCCCATTCATTTTCTCCATAGGCATTTCGAAAAATCCTTATAGGAGGAATCAGCGTGACGTCACTGTCACCCAACAATGCGTAACCCCGCGGCAGTTAACTAGTATGAGTTGTGCCAAACAAACAATATCTCAAAAAGTACACATCACATCGCTTAATTGTAAACACGGTCAGCCAGCTAGAGTCAGACGCTCAAACTCAGGCTCCATATAGATGGGTTTCTGTGCAACATCATCACATAGATGCGCGCGCATCACCGGGGTAGAAAGCCACTCCACACCGTAGACTGTATGCTCCACACACTCATTTGAGTTGACTGCCGCCTCGCCTGGAAAGCAGACGAGAGCAGCCGAGCGCAGTCAGGTGAGGCGTCAACAAGTTGAACACCCCCGACGGCACACAGTTTTGTTTAACAGCGGTTTGTAAGCAAATGAAAACATGCATTAGCGCCACCCACACTCACTGCTCAAAATGACAGAGCCCTTCAGATTACTTATTTGATTGTTAATGTAGGCATTACAGGTGGTATTTGTGTAAAATGTAGAGTGTAGAGAGTTTGTGATGCACCTGTGTTGAACCAATGGGCGATCAGCTCGATGCGTTTCTCGTCATCCTTTGTCCCTGTGATGCGCGTCGCGTGCACCCACTAATGTTTGTATACAAGAAACCCGTCCCATTTCCGTTGCCACTTGCCACCCAGTGACGCGGTTTGTTTACCAAAATAAGCAGGGAACTCACTTCTGGGGCAAAAAATGTCACATGATTGTTGAGCTCTATGGAGAGCCCCAGGAATGAGTCCGGAAAACATCGATGCTAACACTTCCGGGTTCTTCACTGTTTTCGCCTATGGGATTTTTGAATGGGTTTTTGGCACGATGCTTCAAATAAGGTCTCTGGGCAACGCAAGCTTAATAAAACACGAACCAGTGTTCAGCGGGATAATCTTCACACACGAGGACCACTTTTATGAGTTGAGATTAAGGTTGAGAGTTTATTTCTCTATAGTCTATTCTTTATAGCCTCTATAGTCGATTATCTTTATTCCAGTGTTGTCATTAAGAGGCCGATTTTGCAGCATTAATATTTAATTGGTCGGCACGTCGTTCTCAGTAAGGACGCTTTCGTTATTGAAACAGACAACATGCATGCTCCTACTGTAGCCTATCTATCTGCATTTGCAGACACTCATGAACCCATATCTTCTGGACATTGCCTTGATGAAAAAACAACGCAGCGTTAGCTAAATGTAGTAAGTACGAGAGTGTCACACAGCAGCACATTTTTGGGTCTCGGTCTAAAATACAAATCCATGTGATAGATTAGACGGGCACAGCCATCATCTTCACTATCTGACGTTAGCCGCTTCCGCTAGCGAGAACAACAACACAACTTTCCGTCACATTTCCCCCCAAATAAAAACCAACATTCTACACAAGTCTAAAGCACACGGATGCCATTAAAAAGTTTTATTTTGAAATCTGATAGTGGAGCAAAGTTATCTAGTGTATTCATTATCTTTGCTTCACTTAATAGAGTACCGCAGGGATGACATAATATTGTAAAAAATAAATAATTTTTTTTGTAGGCTTAATCAGAAATCGCCACCATGTTGGTTCGTCAGCGAAAAAGTCTATGGGGTTTTAGAATGGGGATTTCACTCAAATGCATCAAATTAGGTCTGTGCCTGTGGTTAAAAAAAGTTTATGGGAGCGTGAACGTTAATCACTGTTATGCATTTTGAAGCGTTTTCTAAAAATCACGTTAAAACAACGCATTTACGTTAAAAAAGTCATAAAAGTGATTAACGTTTGTGAAGGTTATCCTGTTGAACCAAAATTTGCGCTTCCATAAACTTTTGTTACCCACAGACCTTATTTTATGCATTTAAGTAAATCCCCATTCTAAAAACCCCATTCACTTTTCCCCTGACCAACCCAAGCGCTAATCCGGACTCATTCCTTTGACGCATCGATGCTAGGGATGCAGGTGGTGACTAATTTCCCTGATGACTAGTCTATTTTGTTTATCTTAGACTAGTTGACTAGTCTACAAGTAAGAAAACACTCAGAAAACAGCCAAAACTGGGCGCAATTTCATCTATAAAGTTAAAACGTCTGAAAAAATAGAAACCGTTAATTACGTTCATCATAATCATCAATATTCACAACATATTGCGCTGTTTATGAACATTGCACATCAGAAAACATCAACAACTCACCCCAGTGACGTGTATTCAGGCTAAATATAGTCCCATTTAACTTTCGGAAGCCTTTGCATTCAACAAGTTGAGTGGAAGCATCTTGCCACATGAGCTGCGTTACGTTAGCTTGTCTATAGACAGTTTTCACCAGAGCGCAACCCCACAGCACTTCCTTTTTCTCAGCATTCGGCAAACTGCAGAAATATTCACTCGACATCGTTACTTTTGTTTTCGCTGCTCAGCTGTATAGACTGTTTTCACGGAATGGTCAGTCCTGCACTTGAATGTTTTTTTTTCCTTTATGTCCATAGCACACACTGCAACAGGAAGTGAGCGGGGGTTCAATTTAGAATGTTTTTGTTGTCAAGTTAAAACCGTCTATAGCATCAGGTCCTGCTGTCCTGGCGACCACATGCCTCTGCTGAATTTGGGTGGAGTGGTTAACGTTCTACATGCCAGTTTTGTCTGACACAGCCGACATACAACCATCTTTTCATTTACTTATGAGATGCCATCTGCCTTCCGCTCCTTTGGCTACTAACGTTACAGCCAATCACACGCCTGATTTGTTTACATCCGGGCGTTACAGGAGGCGGGGCTACAGTAGTGGCTGGTAAAGACGCAACAGCTCCCGCCCGCATTGTTTATGATCATATTTGTTTAAGCGACTAGTATTTCCCATGCCGACTGGCGAGTAGTGAGGGAGTGGGCGTTTATAAATGTTTAACCGACTAGTCGTCTGCATCCCTAATTGAGGCACGTTATGCAAATCGACGCAAATACGCAGTCGCTGACGTCGACGCGTCGGGGACAGCCTAAAGCCCTAGTTGTACTTTGCGGATCCGCGAGTCCGCCAAGGTCCGCGTGACGTGACGTCTCGTCATCAGAGGGTGTGCGCGCCGCCGCGCAGGCTCTCTTCAGATAACCGCGTACCTCTGACTTTTTCTGTGCCTCACAGCCTGGAAAACCCACTGTACATGAAACTACACTCCAGCTCAAGCACTGTGAGTCATCGCTCTCTCCTCCTTTTAGCAGCATTCTCACTCATCCCACAGTGGGTCACCTGCTTTGGAGATGTGCAAAAACATCGGTTTGCTTCTCTCTCCCCCCCTCCCTCCCTCCCTCTCTCCCTCTCTCTCTCTCTCTTCATGCTTCTCTCCCCCCCCCTACCTCTCTCTCTCCCTCTCTCTCTCTTCACACGTGCTCGTACACAACTCCAGAAATGAGTATACACGTACTACGCGTCCTCCGTGGTGTCAGCAGCTGTCCGTGTCCCCATCAACTCGGGAGTATATCTCTAGGGCTTTAGGGTAGTGCAGCGACCAGGACACATACCCCACCTGCCTTCCCGCACCGCAGGCGCAGACATTGTGCGAATTGTGCCTGTATGGATGCCCAAACCAAGCCGGAGATAACATGGGGGCTCGAACCTACACCCCCTCGTGTTGGTATGGGAATCTACCGCTGCACTACCCGGGCGCATGTGATTTAGTGTCGATTTGTTCTTTAACTCACCCAGTCAGATTGTTTATGCCCCAGAGAAATATTTGTATCTAAAACTCCTGATAGCATCTCTATGATGGCTGATAGCCTCTCTGTAGCAAGTGAGCCCTGTGGCGTCATGGGTGTTGTTCACTGTATTTGACTGTATTACAAACGGACGGTCAAAATAGTTTGGGAGCCGGGCAGGAACATGTGACTTCTCTGCTCAATAACGGGCTTTGAAGTGAAAGTGGAGCGCCTCTGGATCTGTCTTCAGCCATCGTGACTCAAGAAGGCACATTTGTAGGTGCGAGCAGGAGCAGCTCTATAAGTCTCTGGTCCAAAACAAGGTCACCACGCTTTAGCGGGCACAGCTAGGTGTACATTCCTAGGTGTCAATTCCTTATTAGTAGGGGGAATTAAGGGCAAAAAATGGCCAAATCGTTACGCGGTGGATACAAGCACCAGATTTGGTACACACATTCTTTAGGGTGTATCTCACCATCTCAGAAGGGGTGCCCAAAAATTCAGACCCATTAAATGCTTTTTAAAAGGGAAAATCCAAAATGGCCACCAGAAATTACGCATGATTCCAAGAGGTGATATAATTCTGACATTTTGACTTAATGTGCTAATTATAGATTTTACATTTATAGTAAATAGACGAATAATCAAGGATTTGGCCAAAGCCACCAAAGAAACATGTGTTAAATATGTTTTAAACGCCTTTAAACACAAAAAATAGGCTTAAAATGTACTCCGAAAGACATGACCTTCCACATTAATCCTTCTCTGAGTGATATATTGTTAATGCCCGATATACATCATTGTTTTTAAAAACTTTTAATAGGCCCTATGAATGATTATCTATAGATAATATATTGTGACAACTTCATATGACCATAGATCAAGCCCTCTAGTGGGTCACAGGCGAGACATGGCAGGTGACTAGGGTAAAAAAAATAACTAACAGCTATCACAATGAAACTTCTCCAGTTGATTACTTACATTAACACGTTCACTGCCAATGACGTATTAATACGTCAAAAATAATCCAACGGTTGACTGCCAACGACGTATTAATACGTAAAAAAAAAACGATTTTTTTTTTTTGACGGTGGGACGTTGATCTAACCCTTTTACGTCTCCTACACCAGAATTGGAGGTATTGAATGTGTATAATCTATTTTACGGACCCACTGAGTGGCGACATGTCTCTCCACAGTAGAAAGAGGCGACCCAAAACTGGAGGGAAAAGCGAGGAAGCCGTTCTCATACTGTAAAATTGATGGCGAAAACGCTTTCACTTTCGCGCTGATGCACAGCGGTGGCAATGGTGGGGGGTTCCAAAAATAGATTGGATGCACACTTTGAAACACGCAGCATAAATATGACCAGAATCGCAAAACCTTCATCAAAGCTCTCAACCAAAACTCCACGAAACGAGCGAGTCCACCCAGACTTCCTCAAACAGCGGCCGCGCAAACAGGCACAGCAGCAGCAGCAACTTCGTTGTGACACGCCCGCTGGAGAGCCAGGGAGGCAGGAGGAGAACACACACGGAGGGAGGAGTTGGAAGCAGAGGGGGGTTTCCTGCTGTTATGGAGGAAATTACTGTTCAAAACTATTGTTTAGATGTCTGAAGTCTTACTGATGCCAAAAATGAATGGTTAAAGTGACTGTTCTATCGAATTTCACAAAAAGCCGTTTATCTCTGAATAATTTTTCTGACGCTGAAACCATGCTGTATTCAACTGCTAATGCTTACATAACTACTAACTCTACAAACTAACTCTTTTAGACAGAGAAAGCACACATTCTATTAGTTCTTTTGAGATATTGTGTGTTCACAAAATCTTAGCAGAAAAGAATCCTCGGGTCTTGAAAGATGAGCCAGAATCCTCAAAAAAACCCTCTGGCAGAAGCTAACTACAGTAAAAAAAAAACGTCTGGCAGTGAATGTGTTAAGACTAAGATTTTTTGTATTACAAGTTTTCTGAAATTCTATGTTTTAATATGCAAATTAGGCAATATATGCACTAATTTGCATACATTTCAGGGACATAAATGCGACTAAAGGTATACATTTGCTTTCATCAGGTGCTCTAGCCACAATGCCAGACTGTGACCATGAGGAGGCAGACACTAGAGTATGCATCCATCTGAAAGATGCTCTAGAAAAGGGTGCACAGACAATCGTAATTCGAACTGTGGATACGGATATCATAGTGATTCTCGTGGGTCTGTTTGGACAGCTAATTGAAGAGTACCCAAATATAGGCCTCTGGGTTGCTTTTGGTATGGGGAAAAACTTCCAGGAAATATGCAATAATTTTCAACAAGCTGCGGAGGAAAATTAGTTTGGCTCTACCGGGATTCCACTCATTCACAGGCTGTGATACAACTTCGCAGTTCCAGGGAAAAGGGAAAAAGACAGCCTGGGCTGCATGGAAATCATTTCCAGAAGTGACAAATGCCTTCACTGCTATGATGGTTAATCCTTTTGAAGCACTTAGCCAGGAATCAAACAGTTTTGCAGTGCTAGAAAGATACAGTACACCTGTGTTCTGTATGACAAGACAACTGACATTGAAAATGTCATTGAGCTAAGGAAAAATGTCTCTCAATGGAAAACATTCCTCCCACACAACATTCAAATCGAGCAGTTTACCAATCTGGCATTTGGTCCAGAAGCCTGAAAGCTATGCAATGTCTACCATCTCCTGAAAGACATGGATGGATTAAAGTTGCTGATTCTTGGACACCTTTATGGACACTCTTGACAGAGGCTGCCAAAGTTTGTAGAGAACTCCTCAAGTGTGGCTGCAAAGCTGAGCCTCTCTGTTCGAGGAAGTGTAGATGCCGGGATGCTGGGTTACCTTGCACAGCATTATGCCAATGTGCTGGTAATTGCGAAATGGCACAGACATGAATAGTTACCAAACACTAATCACAAAAAACAGTAATAATCAAGAAGAAAATAAATAAGACAGAGTGCAAAACAAAAAACAAAATGCAGAGGGTAAAATAAGAATATGCAGAGTAAGATAAGATGCAGAGTAAAATAAATAAGAATATGCATAGAGTTAGTAAAATGAAGAAGATTCAAAGAATAAAGTATATAAAAAAGAATGCAGAAAGTAAAAATAAGATGATGTAGACTAGAGTGTAGGTTAAATGTAAACTGAAGGCCACGAGACTCCTTAACATACACAAATAGTGTAGTAGCCGTACTGTACTGTAGCTGCTACCATTACGTATGTCTAATGTTTAATTGTATGTTTAATAAGGTATATGCTATAGTTATTTGATTTGACTTTGAGTTGATTTTTGATTTGATATTTGATTTGATATTTGATATTTGTACTATGTTGTAAACGGAGTCCACAGCACAAGAATTTCACACGTGATACTTGTACCATGGAGTGACAATAAAAATCTTGAATCTTGAATCTTGAATCTTGAAGGCAGACTGCAAAATAAGCCAGGAATGCATACAGCAGTTTTCAACTGTTTAAAAAGCCATTTAAATTTTCTTCAACATGGCCCCTTCCTAAAAAGTTGAATAAACAAGCAAACAAAGAAAAAAGAAAATAATAATAACCCCTTCTATGATATAAAAAGGAGCACTCAATGTACGTACCAAATAATACGCTTTATGACGTCCCTTTTACAGTATGTCATCTTTTGTGTCAACTGCGGCCATTTAGAATTTAGCCAAAAACTCACTTCCTGTTTAAAACTTTTTGGCCACCCCTTGTAGGATGTGTTAAGATCACCCACGAGACATTTGTATAACATTTTATGGCTTTATGAGATTCTTTAGGCTTTTTGAGTCAATCGCCAACACTGTAGGCGGACCATTTTCAATTGTGTCAATAATTTACTTCCTGTATAAGATTTGTTTGGGCACCCCTTCTAGGCTATCTCAAGATGACCCAAGGGACATGTGTTCCAAATTCTATGCTTTTTGGAGATTATTTTGGTGTCTTTTGAGTCAACGGTCAACAGTTTAGGTGGCCATTTTGAATTTTGTCAATAACTCACTTCCTGTTTAAGATTTTTTTGGGCACCCCTTCTAGGAGGTTTTAGGATGACCCAAGGGACATATGTGTCAAATTCTATGCCTTTATGAGATTCTTTAGCCTTTTTGAGTCAATCGCCAACACTGTAGGTGGCCATTTTCAATTTTGCCAATAATTCACTTCCTGTTTAATATTTTTCGGGCACCCCTTCTAGGATGTCTTAGGATGACCCAAAGGACATGTGTTCCAAATTTTATGCTTTTTGGAGATTATTTTGGTGTCTTTTGAGTCAACGGTCAACAGTTTAGGTGGCCATTTTGAATTTTGTACATAACTCACTTCCTGTTTAAGATTTTTTTGGGCACCCCTTCTAGGATGTTTTAGGATGACCTAAGGGACATATGTGCCAAATTTCATGCTTGTATCCACCGCGTAACGATTTTTCCCTTAATTCCCCCTACTATATTGAGACCCTAGGAGGCTGAAATTTGGCATGGAGGTCAAAGGTGTGTTTAAAGGTGTGTGTGTGTGTGTGCGTGTGTGTGAAGAACAGTGTTGGGGTTAACTCATTACAAAAGTAACATATTACATGTAATATATTACTTTTAGCAGTAACTCAGTAATATAACTTATTACTTATAGGATTTCAGTAATATTATACCAGTTACTTTGTCAAGTAACTCAAGTTACAAATTGAGTTACATTTTATTAAATTAACTCATTCTCTGCCAAAGACATACCCGGACGTACCGTAAATTCCGGACTATCAGCCGCGGCTTTTTCCCCGTTTTTTGGCCCTGCGGCTTATATAACGGTGCGGCTTATCTATGGATTTTTTCAGAAAAAAAAAAAAAATACAAATAAAATCTCTCTTTTTTAGCACTCTTTCTAACTATAAATCCACTTCTGTTTTAATTTCCTCTCTTGCCCTCTTTTCACCACACCGCGGACACTGTGTGCACTGTAAAAATAAACAAAGGTGGTGTTGTGTTATGTTGTTTTGTTGAAATGTTACGGTAATACGGTAAATGGGAGCTTCCTCAAACAGCCATCTCTTTCCCGACAATCCCCTCTGTGCGTGACCCCTTACATATGGTAATTACGGTAAGCAAACGGCCACTCGGTGACCTCCAAAATCGATGGATTTTACAGGTTACACAGCTTCATCAGCACATTTTATGTGCATTGCTTTGCTGCTTGTTTTTTCGATTATTTTTTAGTAAAGCACATTGAATTGCCTTTGTGTATGAAAGACTTGACATCATTGGCGGAAATCAACCGGTTACTCCTACCGGTTCAAAGTTCATCAGCAGCCCGGAATCACAACAAGACGAGCAGTAGAAGCAACTCTCTCTCACTTACCATGGGGAAGGTACGCAGAAATTCACACGACGCAGCTTTCAAGTTGAAAGCTGTCTATCTCGCATTAAAAGAGGGAAATAGAGCCGCAGCGCTTCTCGACAGCATGAGGGCTCATATAACAGATTCCGTGAAAGCAGCCATCAAGACCACAAACTCCATTCCAGCTGTGATTCCTGGGGGCACAACGAAGCATCTGCAGCCACTTGACATCAGTGTCAATCGTGCGTTCAAAGTGGCACTACGCGTTCAGTGGGAGGCGTGGATGACGAGCGGCGATAAATCATTCACCAAAACTGGTCGCATGCGAAAAGCAACTTTCGCTCAAGTTTGCCAGTGGATCCTGACAGCGTGGAGGAGTGTGAAAACATCCACGATCACCAACGGGTTCCGAAAGGCTGGACTGCTGCGTGATGATGACGCCGGCACAGCTGGGCGCCTTCAGAGGCTGTTCGATTCCGACACCGACAGTGACGAAGAGGAGTTCCTTGGTTTTGAGAGTGACAACGAAGGAGAGAGGAGAGTGGTTGACGAAGCCACCCTGAACCTGTTCGTTTCCGACACTGAAGTTGAGGACTTTGCTGGTTTCAGTACGGAGGAAGAAGAGGAAGACGAGGATTAGTGACTTGACTTTGACTCTGACTCTGTTTTTGACGCTGCACCTTCACCTAAAAGATGAAGACAAGGATTACGGTACCTGGTTTGATTGTTGACAGCACCTTATTATATTATTGTTTTCCAGTTAATTTGTTTACTGCACCTTACCTTAACCTTTTGAGAATTGTTTTATTGTTTACAGCACATTATCCTTTTGAGGATTGTTTTATTGTTTACAGCACATTATCCTTTTGAGGATTGTTTTATTATTATTATTATTGTTTTATTTTTTATATTTATTTTGTTGAAATGTTAATAAATGGGAGCTTCTTATAGTAGCCTACCGTAATGCAGATTTTGTTGAAATGTTAATAAATGGGAGCTTCCCCAAACAGCCATCTCTTTCCCGACATTCCTCTCTGTGCACGAACCCTTACATATGGTAATTAAACATCAAAACACCCGCGGCTTATAGTCCGGTGCGGCTTATATATGTAAAAAACAGTCAATTTTGCTGCTGCGGCTTGTATACCGGTGCGCCTTATAGTCCGGAATTTACGGTACTTTTAACAATGGCATTCTGTGCCAAAGACGTACTCGGACGTACTTTCATGTTTTGGGTGTTTACATTACATCAGACACTTTCCCAGCCTGTGACATTGTTTCAAGTCAAACTGATAAAAGGAACCCGCTAGTTTAGTATTTATGGGTGGAGCCTGTGGTCGAAACAGAGTCCGACCCACGGTTCTCGGATGGCGACGATGGCGAGGAAGACGCCGGCGTTTTTGTTGTTGCTCCACGACGGAGCGCCAGGGCGACGAAGGCTCCCCTTCACAGCGTTCTGATCCATCTGACACAGATGAATCGGAGGAGGAGAAATGGGTGCCACTTGGAGAGAGCGATGACGATGGTAAAAAGTAGCCTATTTTTTGTATCGCGTTTGAGATGAAATGATCACACACAGCCGTCTGTGTCACATAAACATTTCAAAGTTTACAGCACTAATGTAGCTATTGTGTGATCTTCTGTGCTAACGTTAGTTATGAGAGGTAACGTGACAGCAGGTAACGTTACAGCACTCGTTATTCCTGTGTGTGTGTGTGTGTGTGTGTGTGTGTGTGTGTGTGTGTGTGTGAGAGAGAGAGAGAGAGAGAGAGTGTGTGAGTGTGACCACATAAGGGTTCGTTCCATTTGTTTATGCTTTTATCAAGCTAAGCTAAAAATCCACATGGCAACTGTAAAAGTAAATTATTTATTTGATTTTGTGCACATATTTATCATACTTTGATATTTTGTGTTTTCAGACTCTGAGTCGATGGAGGCGCAGTCCAGTCCTAGTCCCAGTCCTGTGTGTAGTCCTACACCACCTATTTCGGAAAGACCATGTCTCGAAATAGGTTCCAACTTATTCTGAGGTTCTTCCATTTTACTGACAATACTGTAGCAAGGAGGCTGCGGCCAAGCCTCATCTGTCAAGAAACCCCAGGGGCCAGACTCTCTCTCTCTCTCTGTAGCCGCTCACTGGGCGGGATGGACCGACACAGCTCCCTCAAATACATTCTCTTATTTTTTATTTTTTATTTATTTATTTGGGAAAACAAATACTGTATATGTCTGATGTGTCACTGAGGCAAAAAATAAAAGGCTCAAAAGAGAGTTCTGCTTGAAACGGTGTCCTTCACTAAAAACCTCTTTTTCTCCTATTTCTCTCCCAAGGAGGGCATTTTTAGTGAAAACAAGCTAACTTCCACTGCTTGTAACTAAACAAGGAAACATGGTAGAGTTTCAGTTTTTTACAAGGGGTAAGAAGAGAGTCTCTGCTTTATTGTGAGATATGTTGTGTAAATTTATTCCTAGCACAGAATATTCTGTGGGTCCTGGAAGATCAGGAAATATGCTCAAAATCCTGGCACTGGGAGCACACAGACCGAAATGACCCTGGCAGAGAATGAGTTAAAGCACATATTTAAAAAAGATACAATCATTTCCTAATCAAACTATGTGTTTTTATGCAAATAACCACTATAGATGACAATAACAAAGGAAAATAATAACATTTAGAATTTTGGATTGTTTACACTGACTTCAAGGTGGTTGAAATTATTTTTCTGGATGTTCCGGGGCGGCAATGTCATTCTGCTGCTGCTGTTGTTTTGGTAAAAGTAATGCAAAAGTAGTGTAATAAGTAACGAGTTACTCTACACAGAAAGTAATATTGTAAAGTAACTTATTACTTTCAAATGAAAGTAACTAGTAATATGTAGTATATTACATTTTGAAAGTAACTTGCCCAACACTGGTGAAGAAGGTGTGTGTGTGTGTGTGTGTGTGTGTGTGTGTGTGTGTGTGTGTGTGTGTGTGTGTGTGTGTGTGTGTGTGTGTGTGTGTGTGTGTGTGTGTGTGTGTGTGTGTGTGTGTGTGAGTGAAGGTGTGTGTTTGTGTTCATGCCAATTGACTAAAAAAATGCAGGAGAGCAGAGGCAGAAAGGTTCAATTTGGGCATGGTGTGTGTGGTGTGTGTCTGTATGTGTAAATACAAATTTGCATATCTGGTCGCAGCAGCTATTGTGAATTTCAGCTTGTTTTCAATATATAATGCCACCTAACCCCAGCATTTGAACAGTAGAAGCAAGTCACAGTATAGGCTAGTATCAGGCCAGCTCTCTGTAAACCTGCTGATGTGTGATTAGAGGCGGCTGTAGCTCAGGAAGTAGAGCGGGTCGTCCACTAATCGCTTTGGATAAAAGAGGTCGGTGGTTCGATCCCCATCCTCCTCCAGTCTGCGTGTCGAAGTGTCCCTGGGCAAGATACTGAACCCCAAATTGCTTCTGATGGTGTGCCAGCACCCTGCGAGGTAGGCATGGGTCGGTTTGACAATTTTGAAACCGGTTCGATATTCCCCAAAAAACCGTATCAAACCGGTATATCGAATTTGACAAAAAAAAAATATATACATATTTTTATTTTTTAGTGTAGCCATAAATGACTGTAATGCGACTGTAGTTGGTGGCGATAATGCACCTCTAAGCTAGTTTGCCAACCAGCACTAACACTGAATAAAAATAAGCAGACCCATTTAACTGTAACACCACACTGTTTTTATTTCTCATAACTATTCAGCTTAACTTTTCTTCAAACATCAACATAATAAACAAAATAAGACTTTTGCCTACTAGTGCAACTTGAGAAGAGGCTAATACGAAAAATAGTGCAATCAGAATGGATTGGAACTATTTTTTTTATTTTTTTTGTGGGTAAAATTCTGTTTTTTCGGTTCGCACGTGATCAAACCGGTTTGGGCTCGTACACCGAACCGAACCGGTAAAACGGGAAATCGACCCATGCCTACTGCGTGGTAGCCTGCCGCCATCGGTGTATGAATGGGTGAATGTACCTACTGATTGTAAAGCGCTTTGGATAAAAGCGCTATATAAATGCAGGCCATGTGTCATGATTTATATTCAGCCTAAATTAACCAGGATTTAAAAATCCTTTATCTTCTGGGTCAGTCCATCATAAGCCAGACTTTTCCTTATCAGCAGGACTCAGCTGATGTATGGCACATTCCCCCCTTGACTTTCCTTTTTTATTTTGTTTTTTTTCCCTGTATGAGAGTTCAAAGTTTGTGTGTGTGTGAGAGAGAGAGAGAGAGAGAGAGAGAGAGAGAGAGGGAGAGAGGGAGGGAGAGATAGAGATGCTGTGTTTTTAGATGGTACGCACCTCAGACACTCCCTAATGTGTGGGAAGTCCATATGAGGAGTTTTCCTGGTTTTCTTCTTCTTGTGGCAGTGGAGGTGCTCCTCCTGAGCCAAAGCAGGGAGACCAAGCTGTGTGTGTGTGTGCGTGTGTGTGTGTGTGTTTTAACCTCTACTACCTTTGAAGCAAATAGTGGATTTTGACGAAAGATCTACTTCCTCTCGTCATAGTTTTTAGGCGACTGTGTTATTGGAGGTGTAGTTAAGAGATAATAGTGCGGTGTCGCAGGGGGCACAAAGGCTGCACAACTTTGTGTGTGTGTGTGTGTGTGTGTGTGTACGTAGCCACCGTGATGTCACACATCACATGGTTTCTGGACTCTCGTTTTGGCATTGTGACCGTGACCATCACCATATATATTAAAAGACTTGAAACTAGCGACTGAGACCATAAACTCACTAGGAAAGTGTTTACTGAGGTCATAAATCTAGTGAGAAGTAGGCTCATTTTCCCATTGACTTCTATCTGACTTCTTTTTGCAACCCTAAACGAGGGAGTTATATCCAAATTCATCCCCATACAGTAACAGTTGTCGTAAACAGTGAAATTAGCTCAATCGTTTTTTGTACCAGGCATTTTAACATGGGGGTCGAGCGGGAATGACTCCCTTTTGGAGCCAACCTCAAGTGGCCATTGAAGGAACTGCAGTTTTTGGTACTTCTCCGCTGGCTTCATCTTTCAGAACCAACGGTTAGGGCTTGGTCATGGATCAGCTGGGCTGGAGATGTGAGCAGGGTCAGTGGTACATTCCTGGGCAGGGCATCAACAGCACAAAGTCTGTCTGTCTTTGGGACTGCGTGCGTGCGTGTGCATGTGTGTGTGTGTGTGTGTGTGTGTGTGTGTATGCGTGTGTGTGTGTGTGTGT
Source organism: Poromitra crassiceps (assembly GCF_964638095.1). Lineage (NCBI taxonomy): Eukaryota > Metazoa > Chordata > Actinopteri > Beryciformes > Melamphaidae > Poromitra > Poromitra crassiceps. Next base: position 51,608,007 of record NC_139623.1, read on the forward strand.
GTGTGTGTGTGTGTGGGTGTGCGTCCCCGTGTGTGTGTGCGCGTGTGTGAGAGCTGATACCAGGGTGTGCCACAGAGCAGGCAATGATTAACTACCAGACCCAACAAACTTTGATCAAGCTGGTTACATATAGTGGTTCCATCTCCTGTGTGTGTGTGTGTGTGTGTGTGTGTGTTGTGTGTCAGGCCTGTATGCTTACTTAATTAGGTGGTAGCACTGGTGCTAGTAAGCTAAAAAAAATGTCAGTAGCACAAAGAAAAATGCAGTAGCACACACAGATGGCATGTAAACACAATTATGCTTTATTGGTCAAAATGTATTTGATCATTTAGATAGGGATGTATTGTTAAGATTTTAATGGTAGCCTACTACTAATTACTGATACTGCTTATTGATCTGGTACTTTAACGGTATTCTTATCCGTTCTTTTTGTTCAAGTAAGAATAGCAATGGCTTTACAGTTGCAAAATCTTTAAATGGGTGTGTTCACAAATCCACTCTGACCATTTGATCTCAGATCAGAGCACTCTGGACAGCGAGTGATACATATTATTTTGTTTAGCACAGAATAAGTTTTAATAGCATTATGCTACCAAAGCTGTAGCACTGTATAGCCCTGTGTGTGTGTGTGTGTGTGTGTGTGTGTGTGTCTGTGTGTGTGTCCTCACAGTGGAGTTGTCCACACAAGTACTGCTTAAAAAGCAGCTTTTTACCTCCGCTAAATTCACAGCCTAATCAATCAATCAATCAATCACTCTTCTTGTTTCCCGACTGCATTTCATTCCAGAGTCACGTTTGGTTGCGTATACGGGAGAGCCATGCACTTTAGTTGCCACTAAGCTCAGCTGTGTGGATTACTTGGCCCTTGTATTTGCGCTGTTGCAATTCTAATGAATTATCTTTTTGGACACACGTGCCCATCCCCTCCCCTCCCTTCCCCCCCCGGCCATTCAAAACAATGGAATTTATCCGGGTTGGCTTCAAAGAAGGAAGCCAATATTTGACCACTGCGTTAACGCAATATTTCTGGAACGCCTTGATGGAATTCCTTCAAATCTGGCTCAAACGTCCACTTGGACTCAAGGAGGAACTGATTAGATTTTGGTGGTCAAAGGTCAAAGTTCAAGGTCACTGTGACCTCATAGTCACCATTTTCATGCTCATTAATGCAATATCTCAGGAACGCTTTGATGGAATTGCTTAAAATTTGGCTCAAACGTCCACTTGGACTCAAGGATGAACTGATTAGATTTTGGTGGTCAAAGTTCAAGGTCACTGAGTGTGACCTCACAACCACCATTTTCATGCTCAATAATGCAATATCTCTGGACCATTAGACTGAATTTGATCTAATTTGCCTCAGACGTCCACTCAAGAACTAATTACATTTTGGTGGTAAAGGTCACTGTGACCCCATGAACGCTATTTTCAATGTAACGCTAACGCCATATCTCAGTAACACCTTGCTGGAATTTCTTCACATTTGGCTCAAACGTCAAAGTCTGGACAGACATGCATGTCGACTGCTCACATGCAGTGTATTTGCCGGAGATGTTGTTGATTATCTTCCAGGTGCTGGAGTAGTTGCCTGTCCTGTCTGCTGTCTCGTCTAATTGTTGCTGTAGATATTCCTGCTCATCTGATTTGAATGATTCATTTAGCTCAGCCTTTAGGGACCTCCAAGTTTCTTCTGCCGCTGTAGACTTGGCTTGCATGTATTCTCTCTTGGTGTTGTCTCGTCTATGTTTCAGACTGATGGTGTCACCAGACACCCACTCTGGATAGCCACAAGTTGGTCGCTTACCAACAACTTCTTGGGTAACCTCTTCCACTGATGATACAAAGAGGTCATACCTGATCACTGGTGAGGGAGGTAGTATCACTGTACTGGAGAGCTTTGAATCTGTTGCTTAGCTTGATTTGGAATTCATCCTTGATGGTAGGATCCTGAAGCCTCTTCCAGTTGAATTTGATTGCGATGAAGTTGATTTCTGTGATCTGAGTCTAGTTCAGCTGTGTTGTTGCCCGGCAGTTATGTCATGAGTTGAGCCATTTACACTTTATTAGGATGTGATCTAGTTGATGGTAGTGATCCTGTTGGATGCATCCAGGTCCATTGGCGTCCTCTTGGTTGTGGGAATCTCCTTTGGGTTGGCTTTAATTTAAGCTCCTCGCACATGCTGACGAGTCACACACCATTATTCTTTGTTTGATTGTAGAAACAGTAAAATATCCCCAATATGATGACAGGATAAGCCTCATAACCGGGATACTCAAGTCCATGTAAACACAGTCAGTGTGAGTGCTTTACTAACTAGCCAGTTCCTCCTCTTCTGTTTCATCCAAACAAAGCTGTTTAACAGAGGAGAAGATATGAACTGGATATACTGCAGGCTGGATCACTGCTGTGTTACAGCAGGCAGTGATGACAAGAAGCAAAATGACATTCATTTATATACACTCACGCGCACACACACACACACACGCACACGCGCACACACACACACACACACACACACACACACACACACACACACACACACACACACACACTCAGGCTTGTGTCACCCTGGCCTATTTACACAGTGGGAAAAGAAATCTGTGCCACTCTGTTTGTGGGACACACACACATGCACACACACACACACACACACACACACACACACACACACACACACACGGTATGTTGGCATGTGCCAGGCTGCTAGCAGTGTGTCTCTGGCTCTGACTAATAAAAGTTAAAAGGCTCCATGTCCAGCTTCTGACTGGCTGTTCATTGACTGAGTGGTTGGATCTTTAGTTGACTGGCTGTTCATTGACTGAGTGGTTGGATCTTTAGTTGACTGGTTGTTCATTGACTGAGTGGTTGGATCTTTAGTTGACTGGTTGTTCATTGACTGAGTGGTTGGATATTTAGTTGACTGGCTGTTCATTGACTGAGTGGTTGGATCTTTAGTTGACTGGCTGTTCATTGACTGAGTGGTTGGATCTTTAGTTGACTGGTTGTTCATTGAGTGAGTGGTTGGATCTTTAGTTGACTGGTTGTTCATTGAGTGAGTGGTTGGATCTTTAGTTGACTGAACAACTACCGTATTCCTCCGCTAAAAGCCAGCACAGAGCACAGAGCCGCGGTTTACAAAACAGGAAGGCTTAGAAGAGAGATAAAACACGGACTTACTTTAGAGACAACAAGTCACCTGGCCTCTCTGGTCTGGGTCGTTTTCCACAATTTATCCTGGGAATGGTGAATAAGGTCTGCAGCCAGGGCACCCAGGCATTTAGGCAGCAGGCGCATCTCTCTGCCTGTTCACTCTCTGCAAAAGTTCCTCTTCTGTATTCTCTCTGGTTCATAATTGTATCCTCTTGTCACCAAGGTGAATGGCATATCATCCTCGCTATCAAAATCACTCATATTTTCGTTCGTATATTCTATTTGTTGTGTCTTCAAACCGGGAGAAATAAAATAGCCTACCCCCAAATAACTGCGGAGTAATCCAGTGCTGCGGCTCTGAGCTGGCTTTTAGCGGAGGAATACGGTAGTTGTACGGTTGGGAGAAAAAGCAGTGCCGAATGAAACTGCTGTTTTGCGGAAAAGTAAAGCGCTGAAAATGGTCAAAATAGAGCGTGCATGTACACGGATATCGATTTGTTTAGGTGGGCGTTGTTTTAGGTGGCTAAATTACAGTTATAGTTTTAGTTGTTGACCCCCAGTACTGAGAGAGAAAAGGCTGGTTTGGCTGCTGCTCTGGGTGCCGGATCTCGTTAGACGCTGCGCCCCGCTTCAAGACCACTGTACCTAATTAAGTTAGTGTATCTTACTAGCTGATAGGACCCCACTTCAAACAAACCGAACTATCCCTTTAACTGAGTGGTTGGATCTTTAGTTGACTGGCTGTTCATTGAGTGAGTGGTTGGATCTTTAGTTGACTGGTTGTTCATTAACTGAGTGGTTGGATCTTTAGTTGACTGGCTGTTCATTAACTGAGTGGTTGGATCTTTAGTTGACTGGCTGTTCATTGACTGAGTGGTTGGATCTTTAGTTGACTGGCTGTTCATTAACTGAGTGGTTGGATCTTTAGTTGACTGGCTGTTCATTAACTGAGTGGTTGGATCTTTAGTTGACTGGTTGTTCATTAACTGAGTGGTTGGATCTTTAGTTGATTGGCTGTTCATTGACTGAGTGGTTGGATCTTTAGTTGACTGGCTGTTCATTAACTGAGTGGTTGGATCTTTAGTTGACTGGCTGTTCATTAACTGAGTGGTTGGATCTTTAGTTGACTGGTTGTTCATTAACTGAGTCGTTGGATCTTTAGTTGATTGGCTGTTCATTGACTGAGTGGTTGGATCTTTAGTTGACTGGCTGTTCATTAACTGAGTGGTTGGATCTTTAGTTGACTGGCTGTTCATTAACTGAGTGGTTGGATCTTTAGTTGACTGGCTGTTCATTGACTGAGTGGTTGGATCTTTAGTTGACTGGCTGTTCATTGACTGAGTGGTTGGATCTTTAGTTGACTGGCTGTTCATTGACTGAGTGGTTGGATCTTTAGTTGGTTGGCTGACTTGTTGGTTGGTTTACTGCTCGACTGCCAGGCCCTGAAATTAACAGTCGCCAAGCACCAAATGCGACTAGACTTTACGTTCTGGCGAATGAGTGACGTGGGACGGTCCTTTTCTGGCTGTGCGGGATCCTTGGGGCCAACACAGATTTGAACACAGAGAATTCACACCGGCACACGCCATGCGCACAAACGCACCCAGCAGCAGGCAGCAGCCACAGACACAGCTGTGGAGTGTGGACCTGAAAGAGCTCGTGTTGTAAACATGAAACTAAAGCCGTTTTCCCACATGCGTACCGGAAAATTACCTGTAAGTCAATATCGGACATTTCCCTTCACACCTCTCCTCTCGCATATGAGAATCTAGCAGCTAAATTGCCTGTATGTTGGGGGGCGGGGCGGCACTGCAGAGCGGGTGGGGAGTGACGTGTCGGCAAAACTCCGAATGGTGAAAAAAGTTTGCTTGTTTATCCGTTCACCTGCGTCGCGTTGAAGCACTTTTTACAGACTGGCTTCGTTTGATGTGTCCGGGCTTGCCTTCGCTGTCGGCAACGTAAGCAAAATACTTCCACATTTCGCTTCGTGCATTTGCTTCGTCTGTGTCCCTGTCGGGCTGTGCCTGTGACTGAAGGAGGTGGAGGACTGTGACCACAGAGAGCGAGCAGGCAGCAGAGATAGGGGAAAATCAGCACGCCCACACATTATAATCACAAGATCATTTCGCCAGTTTGCTTTAATGTGCGCGAATGATTAGATTATGCCCGCTGGAACATTAAGCAACGTGTGTACACCTCGCCCATGAGAGTGTCGCGGGAAATGACTGGACCCGTTCTACACTTCAGTCCGCTATCGCGCATACCGCTCTTCTGACTGGATCGAAACTGGTGAAATCTCCGCGATGACGGGGTCGCGCTTATACCGGCACGACGACTTTCTCACATGCAGGCATTAGACCACGTTTCGGTCATTTTGCGGTACAAAGCGCATGTGGGAAAAGGGCTTAACACACATTCTTTCCTCATTTCAACACAGTGTGAATAACGTTACAACAAGTGTTCAAGTGAATTCAATGCAACTTGTTTGTTTATAATGTTATGAAGTAGAAGCAGTGACAGATAAAACGTAAATAATAATAATAATCATAATAATAAATATAGCCGCAATCGGCGATGATGGGGTCCAGTAAGTGTGTAGTGGTCAGTAAGGGTGTTGGGGTCAGTCAGGGTGTTGTGGTCACTAAGGGCGTTGTGGTCAGCCAGGGGGTTGTGGTCAGTCAGGGCGTTGTGGTCAGTCAGGGTGTTGTGGTCAGTCAGGGCGTTGGGGTTAGTAATGGCGTGGTGGTCAGTAAGGGCATTGTGGTCAGTCGGGGTGTTGTGGTCAGTTAGGGCGTTGTGGTCAGTAAGGGTGTTGTGGTCAGTATGGGTATTGTTAAGTTAAGTTAAGTTAAGTTAAGTTAAGTTATCCTTTATTTATCCCCTTGGGGAAATTCATCCTCTGCATTTGACCCATCCTCTACTAGGAACCTTCCTAGAACTAAGAGCAGTGGGCAGCCACTGTGCAGCGCCCGGGGACCAACTCCAGTTCTTTTTTTGCCAGTACCTTGGCCAGGGGCACTGACAGGAGTATTAACCCTAACATACATGTCTTTCTTTGATGGTGGGAGGAAACCGGAGCACCCGGAGAAAACCCACACGGACACGGGGAGAACATGCAAACTCCACACAGAAAGGACCTGGGACGGACCGGGGTTCGAACCCGGGACCTTCTTGCTGTGAGGCAACAGTGTTAACCACTGAGCCACCGTGCCATCCATTGTGGTCAGTAAGGGTGTTGTGGTCAGTAAGGGTGTTGTGGTCAGTACACAGGAACACACAGACTCACAGGCGCATGCGACCGAACACACAATCTCCTGGCGGAGATAATAATAATAACTGTCAAACTAAATGAATGTCTGCAAAACTGTTTACAGTTTTTGGCTGTGTGAGATTATGTGCAAAATAAATCAGCATTGTTTTTCCATGGAGTGTCTCTTTAAGACCAAAACTCTTAACATCTCTTAGTTGGCATTAATTAAACACACAAGGATAGGAATACATTTCAAATCACATTAACGCATTACTGTCAGTTAAAATTACCTTTATACCGGCCCTTTACATAACAATGAAAATATATTTGAGATTGTGTAAACCTCCCTTTAGACTCACCGATTTCGCTTTTGGAGGTTTCATTCAACAGGTTTCAAATATAAGATTTTTATTAAGGTTGAATTGGATGTTGAAAAGGTGTTGAAAATTAGCGTTCCACTATAAACACTTAACACTGTGCATATTAGGGGTCTCAAAAATAATCGATTATAAGATGCATCGCGATGCGGACGTGCACGATTCTGCATCGATTCACAAATGTCAAAAATCGATTCAATTTTTTTTTTTTTTTTTTTTTTTTTTATAATCAAATAAAATATAATGGAAGTACATGCAGTTGTTTATTTTAATTATGGATCATAATACAATGCAATTCCAAATGCACTTTTTTTTTTGACGGTGGGACGTTGATCTAACCCTTTTACGTCTCCTACACCAGAATTGGAGGTATTGAATGTGTATAATCTATTTTACCGACCCACTGAGTGGCGACATGTCTCTCCACAGTAGAAAGAGGCGACCCAAAACTGGAGGGAAAAGCACGAGGAAGCCGTTCTCATACTGTAAAATTGATGGCAAAAACGCTTTCACTTTCGCGCTGATGCACAGCGGTGGCAACGGTGGGGGGTTCCAAGAATAGATTGGATGCACACTTTGAAACACGCAGCATAAATATGACCAGAATCGCAAAAGCTTCATCAAAGCTCTCAACCAAAACTCCACGAAACGAGCGAGTCCACCCAGACTTCCTCAAAGAGCGGCCGCGCAAACAGGCACAGCAGCAGCAGCAACTTCGTTGTGACACGCCCGCTCAGAGCCAGGGAGGCAGGAGGAGAACACACACGGAGGGAGGAGTTGGAAGCAGAGGGGGGTTTCCTGCTGTTATGGAGGAAATTACTGTTCAAAACTATTGTTTAGATGTCTGACGTCTTACTGATGCCAAAAATGAATGGTTAAAGTGACTGTTCTATCGAATTTCACAAAAAGCCGTTTATCTCTGAATAATTTTTCTGACGCTGAAACCATGCTGTATTCAACTGCTAATGCTTACATAACTACTAACTCTACAAACTAACTCTTTTAGACAGAGAAAGCACACATTCTATTAGTTCTTTTGAGATATTGTGTGTTCACAAAATCTTAGCAGAAAAGAATCCTCGGGTCTTGAAAGATGAGCCAGAATCCTCAAAAAAACCCTCTGGCAGAACCTACCTACAGTAAAAAAAAAAAACGTCTGGCAGTGAATGTGTTAAAAGTAGCCACACAGTGAGAAAAAGAAATCATGTATTGAATCGAATCGTGAGGCCAGTGAAGATTCACAGCCCTAGTGCATATATAGCCGTTTTCACACATGCGTACAGGAAAATTACCTGTAAATCAATATTGGCCATTTCCCGGAATTTCCCATCACACCTGAGCGCTGCATGTGTGAATATAGCAGCGAAATTGCCTCTATGTTGGGGGGCGGGGCGGCACTGCAGAGCAGGTGGGGAGTGACGTGTGCACTTGGATGGGGAATCCTCCTTATTTTGGGGGTCGGAAAAACTCTGATGGTGAAATAAGTTTGCTTGTCACACAATAAATCACACTCGTTTGACTTAAGAGGGCATGTATGTTGTATCATTCACATTCGCTAACCAGTCTTTGAACTGAAATCTTTGAAGAAGTTAGGATCCGTGTCTGAGAGAAATAGCCTGGCTGGTTCGATGTTTATCCGTTCACCTGCGTCGCGTTGAAGCACTTTTTACAGATGGCTTCGTTTGATGTGTCCAGGGGGCTTGCCTTCGCTGTTGGCAACGTAAGCAAAATACTTCCACATTTCGCTTCGTGCATTTGCTTTCTCAACAAGCATTGGGTGGCTTGCAAGACTCTCAGAGCTGTCTGTGTCCCTGTCGGGCTGCTGACTGAAGGACTGGCCAGAGAGCGAGCAGGCAGCAGAGAGGGGAGAGGGTGGAAATCGGCATGCCCACACATGAAGCTGACATACCGCTCTTATTATCACAAGATCATTTCGCCAGTTTGCTTTAATGTGCGTGAATGATTAGATTATGCCCGCTGGAACATTAAGCAACGTGTGTACACCTCGCCCATGAGAAGGACCGGCAAATGACTTGACACGTTTCACACTTGTGTCCCTTATCACGGCATACCGCTCTTCTGACTGGCTCGAAACTGGTGAAATGTCCGCGATGACGGGGTCGCGCTTATACCGGAAAACAACTTTCACACATGAAGGCAATAGACCGCTTTCCGGTCATTTAGCAGTAAAAAGTGCATGTGTGAAAACGGCTTATGTATGTTACATCTCCAATGCTCTGTGATGTCCATATGAAATAAACTTAACCTTAACCTTATGTTAAAACACTTTTCCTCTACACCACCATCTCCATTCATCCGATTGATTGTATCAGTGCACCTGGTACAGCTAACCTACAGAGCCTGACCACAGCCCAACTCTGATTGGCTCACAGTACTGTCAGTCACACTGCAGGATTACAAGCCCCGCCCACTTCTGTTTAATGTAAAATGCATTGGTGATACATTTTGCAGTGTAAACATTGGTGACGTGGGTTTACAATTCTCAAATTGTGTGTCCTTAAAGGACGGCTTTCCCGTGGGGAATATGAATATATATTAAATCTCACGCCCCTAAGGTTTTCGAGTCCGTTGATCCCCCACACTCTGTGTGTGTGTGTGGGGGGGGGGGGTGGTGGAGGGGAGGGGCGGGTGCGGGGACCCGAAATCCTACATTTCCCACAATGCACTGGGCTCGCGTGGCCTTCGTTTCCACGCCCACCCCTCAGGCATTTGGCTGATATCAAACTCCAGTAGGTGGCGGTAATTAGGGCTGTCACTTTTTCCCAAAATAAAATTCGAACGAACTTTAATTGCCCCGAAATTCGTTCGAATATATTCGAAGTTTTTTGGTTAATTAATTTTTTTTTTTTTTTTTTTTTTTCAGTCCAGCAGCCTGTTGCACCAGCTGAACGTAAGTTCTGTCTTAAGTTAGGGTGTAAAGTCCACACTAACTGCTACGTTCAAACTAGTTAGTTTGACACTAGGTTGTGTCTTTGTTTGGTTACACCACGGAGACGTAAGGTACATCTTAACTAGTAGACCCTAAAGTCCATACTAACCAAAATAGTGTCGCAGACAATGACGTGTACAGTATCTGTGACCAATCAGTGAAAAGCACGGTGGAAACGGTGTTTATTTACGGTTGTTTAAGTGGAGTGAAAACAGGACATGTTGCCCACCGCAAATTAGTGCTTTCATATTTCATCAACACTAATCAAATGAGAACGTTATTGAGTAACGTTCGTTTAGGTTCATATTACTGTTAACGTTTATCTGTGAGCTCTTCATCAGTATTGTAGGCTATACCACCATCCTGCCTCACTAAATTGTTGCGGTTATTTTAATTTGTATGCAGTGCTGCAGCTTGTGGGAAACAAAAGCGTGAGTCATAAATATCAAAGGGTGTAATTTTTCACGGAGAGCGCGTTGCGGACGCAAAACAACGATGCGCCACGGTGCCAAGTTGCAATCCGTGCCAACTGCTATTTTACGGAGGACTTTACACCTAGTAAGACGTAGGTGTAAATTTTAAGTTCTAACTTATGCCTACGTTGTAACTATTTCACTTGGTGCAACCCAAATATTTTTAGTAGTGCGTAAACTCGGACTTAGTGAGACTTTACGTTCAAACTAGCTTACGTTTCAACTTACGCACAGCTGGTGCAACCCACTGCAGGCCACCGGGCATCAGCCCAACGTGTTAGCTTGGACGCTCACAGTCACAACACTGCCTCACAAACTTGGCTGCATCCAACTCGAGACAACTTTTCAGACCCTGGAGACAATCTTTCTCAGAAGAGACTAACGCGACAAATCTGGAGACTTTTTCTGACATGGGATTAACATTACCAGCAAGCAGCAGTTGGTTAATTTTGGTTCATAAAAAATAAATAAATAAATAAATAAATAAATAAATAAATAAATAAATAAATAAATAAATAAATAAATTCGAACATTCAAATTACATTTCGAAAACGAACCCCCTCCCCCACATTCGAAGTTGCATTCGAATTTCGAATGAAAAGTGACAGCCCTAGCGGTAATGCACATATATGCTTGCCAACCGCCATAAAAGTCAAAGAAGAAGAAGAAGAAGAAGGCTTCGACATAAAAACATTTAGTAGAACAAGAAAAAATCTAAAATAAAATTGCCTCCAAATTGCACCAAATTTAAACCGAAGTATATATGTCGGGAGATGTCTTCATAAAAAAAAAATCATGCATTTTAAGGCATTTTCCAAGGAGTTACGCGCATCTGATGTTGTAACTATTTCATGTAAAAATGTGTAAAAACGGGTACATTGCTCAGCGTTGATTTCGTTACTTCAACGCACCTACTACTAGATGTAAAATTTGACGAGCTTTCCAATGCCACCAGTCCCGTGTCTGTACGTGCTTCCGTTCCCGAGATATGGTCTCTTTGCAAGGAGCTATGGGAAGCTAATATTAGCTACCATAGGCTAGGCGGTGGAAAAAGTTGGCTGCCTTTTGTTTTTCTTCAAGACCTCTGAAGGGGCGTCGAGGACCTCTAGAGGCGGGACCATTGCGGCACAGGCCCACAACACTGTAGTTCATAGGTGCTCGACTTCCGCAAGGCTGGACTTGTCGCCCCGACACGTTTTGCGTCAGAGCGTCATGGAAATAATGTGAGAGATGGTTGATATCTCTGGCAGTGAACAACCAATTTCAAAAATTTCAACGGATTCGAAAAACTTAGGGGCGTGAGATTTAATATATATTCATATTCCCCACGGGAAAGCCGTCCTTTAAGTTAAAACAACTCTGCCCAACACGTGGTAAAAAAAATCTGTCAGGATTTGATTAACGGTTAATGAGTTATGACAATTAGTGTCAGGGCGTGTTTCATTAAAAGTTTAGAGATTTATGATTTCAAAACGGTTTCACGTATCCTAGACCTAACAGTCTAGGAGGAGTTCGCAAAATAGGGACATTTGTATTTGTTGTAATAAGCCACGCCCACTTCAATCATTCATTACGATATTTTAGATATTGACTTGTTCATGTCGGTTGATGATGGAAATCGAATTTTGTACAAATCCATCTGGCCAATTATGAGATATAAACTTTTTGCTGTTGTGGTGCCCCCTAGTGGTACAACTGAAACTTCTGTCTGTCTTTTATAGGGATGGGCATTTCTAGCAAAAACACTATTCGAAATTCGCTGGCCAAAGTCGACTTTTAATCGAAATTCGAAAAAAAAAAAGAAAATGTAAAAAAAAAAAAAAATCAATTAATTTTTTTTTTTTTTTTTTTTTTTTTTTTGTGAGTGAAATGTTGCATTGTCTCCCCTGATTCTAAGTATAGTCGAATCGCTTGGTTTGAGCAAGTAAAACAATTTTTATAAGCATTTTAAGCAAGGTTTATGGAAAAATGAATGGCGGATGAAATCCCATGAAGAGGGAGAGGTTGCTTATAAAAATTGTTTTACTTGCTCAAACCAAGCGATTCGACTATTCTTAGAATCAGGGGAGACAATGCAACATTTCACTCACAAAAAAAAAAAAAAATGTTTTTTTTCAAAAAACGAATTTCGAATTTCAATAGTAAAAGTCGACCTTGATAATAACAACGATTATTCGAAAATTCGAAATTCGATGCCCATCCCTAGTCTTTTAAGGTAAAGCCATATGGGCAACGAAGGAAGGAGGAACAGAAAAAGTGGAAGCAAGCAAGCTCAAAGTCAAAATTGTGATCAACAGTGGAAAAAAGAGCTTCTTGGTTTCTTTTTAGAGAAAGATTTAATGCAGAAGTGTTGGTACACAGGTAACCTGCACAGGTTTACAATACAATGTACAACTTCAGAAGAATGGAGACACGGGCAAGAAAAACGCAACACGTTTCAACCTCACTGGGTCTTCGTCAGGCTGTAGCAGCTGGGTGTTGCCATATGGGCAACATGTGGTCAAAGAATGGGCGGGACTCAACATGAGTTATGGCCAATTTAGTGTCAGGGCGTGTTTCGATATAAGTTTAGACATTTATCATTTCAAAACGGTTTCACGTATCCAAAATCCTATTGATACCTTTAGGTCGGGGTAGTCCATAGATGACCCAGAATGTTTTTCATGTGATTTGGCCAAACAGTCTAGGAGGAGTTAGCAAAAGTAGGTTTTTGATCAAATTCAAAATGGCGGAAAATCTTGGCACACGCAAATGGGTGGGGCCTATATGGATAGATGCGTATTGATCCCAGGAATCCCTGAGAATTTTGAGTATAGGACACACGGTTCAGAAGATATGGACCATAACGCGGAATGGTCTGTTATAGCGCCACCATCTGGCCGATATGGGTCTCAGTGAAAACAACAACGCTAACTAGCTAGCAAGCTAACGGCAGAAAGCTATACGCTAGCTCGTTGCTACACGCTGAAAATGGAAAGTTAGATTGTTGGAAACTATTTTCCAAGGGCACTGCCGCCAAGCGCCGCCCATCGCAATCCCACAATGGAGACATGCGCCGCCAGACTCTTCTCACGGTAGGGAGGGGAGGCTGGCCAGCGAGACTAGCAGTGTACTGTCAGCAGTGTACTTGAGCAATGTCAGAACAGGGAAGGGAGGGGCGGACGGGTGGAGGCTAGGGGGCGCGCCGCCGGCCGGGGCTATGCTTGGCATCACCAGGGTAACAAGTCCTAGCTGACGTCAACTAGACCCGTGGCTCTCGCTCAAATCCTGTACCATCTCGTGTACGGGATTTCATGGGGGGGAGCGGGGGTTCATGGGGGTAACATTCAAACACTTTCACATATTTATTTGACGTCCACGTTTAATATGACCATCCAAGATTGTAACAGCATATATATGATACAAAATTAAGAAATGCATAATAGGGCCCCTTATACAAACAATGTACATCTTCAATCAAATAAACAGGGGCACAAAATGCAACGTGTTTCAACATCGCTGGTCTTCGTCAGGCTGTACTAGCTAGTACACATCAACACATTATTCTGAAGAATTGGGATGGTGTGTGTGTGTTTGTGTGTGTGTGTGTGTGTGTGTGTGTGTGTGAGAGAGAGAGAGAGAGAGAGAGCGGCTATTGGACGTGTCCCCTCAGATCAGGTCGTGTTGCGGCGGGTGGGCGGTGCAGAGTGACCGCCACCATCCACACCACAATCATTAACTAGGGATAGAATCCTGTCGCCATGACAACCACGACCCCACTGCCAAAACAGCCACAATGAAAAGAAAGGAGGTGGAGGTGGAGAGGGTGTGTCTGTGAGAGAAGGAGGAGGGGTGAGGAGGTGGAGAGGGTGTGTCTGTGAGAGGAGGAGGAGGGGTGGTGGTGGAGAGGGTGTGTCTGTGAGAGAGGGAGGAGGGGTGGGGTGGTGGAGAGGGTGTGTCTGAGGAGGAGGAGGGGTGAGGAGGTGGAGAGGGTGTGTCTGTGAGAGGAGGAGGAGGGGTGGTGGAGAGGTGGAGAGGGTGTGTCTGTGAGAGGTGGAGGAGGGGTGGTGGAGAGGTGGAGAGGGTTTGTCTGTGAGAGGAGGAGGGGTGGGGAGGTGAAGAGGGTGTGTCTGAGAGAAGGAGGAGGGGTGGTGGAGAGGTGGAGCGGGTGTGTCTGTGAGAGGAGGAGGGGTGGGGAGGTGGAGAGGGTGTGTCTGTGAGAGAGGGAGGAGGGGTGGGGTGGTGGAGAGGGTGTGTCTGAGAGAGGGAGGAGGGGTGGGGAGGTGGAGAGGGTGTGTCTGTGAGAGAAGGAGGAGGGGTGGTGGAGAGGTGGAGAGGGTGTGTCTGTGAGAGGAGGAGGGGTGGGGAGGTGGAGAGGGTGTGTCTGTGAGAGGAGGAGGAGGGGTGGGGGAGAGGGTGTGTCTGTGAGAGAGGGAGGAGGGGTGGTGGAGTGGGTGTGTCTGTGAGAGAGGGAGGAGGGGTGGGGTGGTGGAGAGGGTGTGTCTGTGAGAGGAGGAGGAGGGGTGGGGAGGTGGAGAGGGTGTGTCTGTGAGAGGAGGAGGAGGGGTGGGGAGGTGGAGAGGGTGTGTCTGTGAGAGAGGGAGGAGGGGTGGTGGAGGTGGAGGTGGAGAGGGTGTGTCTGTGAGAGAAGGATGAGGGGTGGGGAGGTGGAGAGGATGTGTCTTTGAGAGAGGGAGGAGGGGTGGGGTGGTGGAGGTGGAGAGGGTGTGTCTGTGAGAGAGGGAGGAGGGGTGGTGGAGGTGGAGAGGGTGCGTCTGTGAGAGAGGGAGGAGGGGGTGGGGTGGTGGAGGTGGGGGTCAGATTGGGGGTGTATACAGTCTATGAAGCAGGGGTCAGATTGGGGGTGTATACAGTCTACTGTTGTCACGGTACTCGGTACTTCGGTACTTGGACGGTACTACATTGCTACGGTACTGAACGGTACCTGTTTTTCATGGTACCGAGGGTACCGAATTTACTATTTAGTTTGCCACCATGGCTTGGCTTCATGGACCCAGCCGCCAGCTAACGTTAGCCTGTCTGCCTGATCAACATACATACATACTGCGCATACAGCCCCGCGCACTTCCGGGACTACGGTGTCCCCGAACGTCCACACGTAATCGCGAACAGTCATTCACAGCTTGTAATGTTGACACGAGCAGTGCGCACTGCGCACAGGCAGCGAAGATAATGGCTAACAGCTACAGCAGGAGCGGCTGCTCCTGTCCTATTCCAACAACTCAACTTGTTGAGAAGAAGAATGCAAAGAGTCGCATTTGGAAATATCAGTCCCCAAAGTCCCATCTGCAAAAAGTGTGAAAGGGAGTTCCAAACCAAACAGGATAACACATCCAATCTCGCCAAGCAGCTGAAAGACAGGCACCCAGACATGTTCAAATGATTCAAGGTGGGTTACTTCTTTCAAACGGTGTAAAATAACACGTTTAACAACATATCAAACAGACCTTATCCTGTCACATTCGTTTTTGAGATAGCTGGCAATGCATTGTGTAACCAAAAAACATTTGCGCTAACGTTAACGTAACGTGTTTTGTAATGGAATCATTATGGGACCCGGCTAATACCTGGTACAGCGTTAGCTAGCATAGTGTAACACGTGTGCAATGCAATGTTTGTAATGGAAACATTATGGGACACGGCTAATAGCCGAACTTAGCCATAGTTCAAAATAAATACAAGCTTCTTTCGGGTGAAACATGTCCGTGAATTAAAACTAGCTACATAAAATTGCTTGCACTCTACATGTGTGTATGTGCAGTTCTCTTTATCATCTCTTTATTTTAGTAAATCTCACTGACGTTACTTTCCATTTAACAGTATGCGAGAGATGAAGATGAAGAGGAAGGCACAAGTCGCGGAGCCCAAAAGACCACCCAGCAGACAATTCCTGATGTTTTTGAAAAGCAGAGGAAATATGACAAGAACTCACATGAAGCAAGAAAGTGTGATAGGGCATTGGCAGAATTCCTATGCATCGATCAAATACCAATATACACCGTTGAAAAAAAAGGATTCCAGCAATTCTGTGAAATAAATTAAATTATAATATTTAATATAATAATACAATTAAATACTTGAGGGCTACATGCCACTGGTGTTGCACTGTCTGTACTCACTGCCATACAGAGTTGAATGTAAGAAAAAGTAAGCAGAAGCACATTGTTTTGTTTTAAAGTTGAAGGCTACATGCCATTTGTTAATTGGAAATGGTTGCATACTTTAATAAAGGAGAATATGTTCAAGAAATATCAGTCTGTTTTTTTTACCGTGGTACCGAAATTGGTACCGAGTACCGTGGAAATTCACTAGTACCGGTACCGACTACTGAATTATTGGTACCGTGACAACACTAATACAGTCTATGAAGTGGGGGTCAGATTGGGGGTGTATACAGTCTATGAAGCAGGAGTCAGATTGGGGGTGTATACAGTCTATGAAGTGGGGGTCAGATTGGGGGTGTATACAGTCTATGAAGCGCGGGTCAGATTGGGGGTGTATACAGTCTATGAAGCGCGGGTCAGATTGGGGGTGTATACAGTCTATGAAGCGCGGGTCAGATTGGGGGTGTATACAGTCTATGAAGTGGGGGTCAGTGTGGGCGCACTTAGTGACAAGCAAGACAGCAGTAAAACTGACAGGTTTTTCTATTGTAGTTTGGCATGACATAGAGTTGACAGCTTCCTGTTGGCTGTCGCCCGAGAGGGGACAGCTTCCTTTTGGCCGTTGACCGAGGGGGGACAGCTTTCTATTGGCTGTTGAGACTGAGAGTTGACCGCTTTCTATTGGCTGTTGAGAGGGCACAGCTTTCTATTGGCTGCTGTTGACTAACCTCGCGTCACCAGGCTCTTCCCGAGGAGAAGAGCCTGGTACCCACTTCTTGTGGAAAAGCACCTCTTTCCTCTTTCTGCCCTAGACACCGGAACCGGAAACAAACCGGAACATTTTTATCGTTCCCCCATTGAAACACCGATTCGAGTTGTGTACAGTAGATTTGAGTTGTGTACAGTAGATTTGAGTTGTGTACAGTAGGATAACTAGTCGCCACGAAAGGCGGCGATGCCATATTGCTTCAACGTTTTGTTTGATGTACCTTTATGTCACTTTTTAACGTTAGTCACCTCGTGTTATCAGGCTCTAGCTACCTAACGTTAGTCACCTCGTGTTATCAGGCTCTAGCTACCTAACGTTAGCGACACGGAAGGTTTTTTTGGTGCACATGTACCCGGTAAACGTGTTCCGGTTCCTGCCATTGTGCATGGCAGGAGGGGGGGCAGCTTTCTATTGGCTCCTATCAGAGAAGTGAAAGCTTTCTATTGGCTTTTGACAGAGGGGGGGTAGCTTTCTATTGGCTCCTATCAGAGAAGTGAAAGCTTTCTATTGGCTTTTGACAGAGGGGGGGGTAGCTTTCTATTGGCTCCTATCAGAGAAGTGAAAGCTTTCTATTGGCTTTTGACAGAGGGGGGGTAGCTTTCTATTGGCTCCTATCAGAGAAGTGAAAGCTTTCTATTGGCTTTTGACAGAGGGGGGGCAGCTTTCTATTGGCTCCTATCAGAGAAGTGAAAGCTTTCTATTGGTTTTTGACAGAGGGGGGGTAGCTTTCTATTGGCTCCTATCAGAGAAGTGAAAGCTTTCTATTGGCTTTTGACAGAGGGGGGGCAGCTTTCTATTGGCTCCTATCAGAGAAGTGAAAGCTTTCTATTGGCTTTTGACAGAGGGGGGGCAGCTTTCTATTGGCTCCTATCAGAGAAGTGAAAGCTTTCTATTGGCTGTTGACAGAGGGGGGACAACTTTCTATTGGCTCCTATCAGAGAAGTGAAAGCTTTCTATTGGCTGTTGACAGAGAGGTGACAGCTTTCTCTTGGCTCCTATCAGAGAAGTGAAAGCTTTCTATAGAGACACTGCGTAACGTGTCATCATTCAGAAACCACGCCCAAGACGGGGGAAAACACAAACTCCTGTCCAATCCTGGCGTTCTCCTATGTCACGTGCATGGTTGCGTGTTGCACCAAAAGATCGTATATATGGAAGATGAACACTCCAACTTCTTTTTTTTTTTAAACTTTCTTTTTATTGGAGTTTTCAAGTTGAAAATAAAAAAAGACAAGGACAGAAAAATTGACAGACAAAACATAAGATGGTATACAGCGGGTTATTTTGATCGACAATTGCACTCAGTGTAGGTTACTTGTTACTCAGACAAGGGGTCGCTTCCCATTGTATATACAATCCATTTTGTCCATTTTGTTATATACTGTTCATATCTCAGTCGCAAGGAAAATGTCAGTCTCTCCATACAGTGGATCTCATCGACTACCGAAATCCAGTCGTCCATTGATGGCCGGGTCGGTTGAAGCCATTTTCGAGTAATAGCCTTCTTGGCTGCAATCAGAAGTATTTTGAACATGTATTCGTCCTGTGCCTGAATGCCCTCCGGTATTCTACCAAGATATAATGAAAGAAACAAGCATTCTAACTCAGTCCCAAGGATAATCCCCAGTTCTCTGGTGATCTCTTCCCAGAAGCTTTGGATCACAGGACATCCCCAGAATATGTGATAATGGTCCGCCATAGATTTACCACACATCCTCCAACATACATCTTGTCCCAGAGAGCCCCCCTGTTTAAATTTCAATTTAGGGGTCACAAAGTAACGAATTATATTCTTCCAGGAAAATTCCCGCCAGGTTCCTGAACTAGTAGTCCTGGCGTGATCCTCCCAAATGCCATCCCAGTCCTCAGTAGATATCTCCAGGCCTGACTCCATTTCCCACCTCTGTTTGACCTTAACTGTAGAGATGTTATTAGCATTTTGCAGTTTTTTATAGATTTGTGAGATAAGATGTTTGTTATTATTAAATCTATATGCATCGGTAAATGTATTAATCAAATTTAATTAGTTGGTTTCTTGTTTGATTTCTTTGTTATAGTAGTCTCTAACCTGGAGATATCTAAAAAAATCTTTTTTCTCAAGACTGTAGGCATTTGCTAGGTGTTCAAAAGAATCCAGAGTACCGGCCTTGATTATGGTGCAGTTACCCCATTCGCTGCCCAGTGCTTAAATTGTTTATCTAATCTCAAAGGTTTGAAGTCTGGATCGTATGCCACCCATCTAAGTATTCTTGTATACTTTTCCAGGTGTAACCTTCTACAGGTTCTATGCCATACCTTAAGGGCCACTCTAGTCCACTGGTTTGCTTTGTCTAGACAGGCAGCCTGAAGTTTACAGTTGCCTAGTATAGATTGCGCAGGGATGTTAAATTGTTTTAATTCCAGGTCTTTCCACTTGGCTGAATAATTTGAATTGCACCAGCAAACCAGTGGCCTCAGCTGGGCAGCGATATAGTAGTCCTCAAGACACGGCAAAGAAAGTCCCCCTTTATCTTTCGATAGTTGTAATATGCTGTATTTGATGCGTGGTCTTTTACTGTCCCATACAAATCTTGAGATCATCCTGTTCCATTCATTAAACTCTTTAGGTGGTACTACTACGGGGAGTGACTGAAATAGATACAACAACCGAGGAAGTATATTCATTTTTATCGTTTCAATTCGGTTGGACAAGTCTAATGGCAGAACTGACCATCTGTCAAGGTCCGCCTTTATAGCCTTAATGACAGGACCATAGTTATTTTCGTATATTCTGGTAATATCTTTGGGGATCCATACACCCAGGTATTTTATAGTAGTGGATTCCCATTTGACATCAAATCTGCTCCGTAACACAGCTGCTGGTGTAAATTTGTAGGAAAATAATTGGGACTTGTGCGTGTTCAGTTTATAACCTGAGTATAAGCCAAACAGTGTCAAGAGGGACATCAGTTTGGGTATACTCCTTCCCGGTTCTCCCAAGGTCAACAAAACATCATCTGCAAACAAACTTATTTTGTACTCCACACCTCCAATCATAATCCCTTTGATCTCTGGATCCTCCCTCACTGCCTGTGCCAAAGGTTCTATAAAAAATGCAAAAAGGGCAGGGCTAAGAGGACAACCTTGACGGCAACCTCTCTCTAGTGTAATGGGGCGGGACAACTGTCCATTAATTCGTATTCTAGCTGTAGGTGCTGAATATATTGACTTAATGCACTGTACAAATCTCTCGTCAAAGCCAAATCGCTCCAGCACCTGATATAAGTAGCCCCACCCCACCGAATCAAACGCCTTCTCGGCGTCCAAACTAATTAACGTTGCACTGATTCCTTCCTTAGACACGTGGTCAATCACATGGAGTGTTCGCCTAATGTTGTCCTGGGTTTGCCTGTCTCGGACAAACCCCGTCTGGTCTTCGTCTATCAGCTCTGGAACTATAAGGTCAATTCGTTTGGCAATTATTGATGCATACAGCTTATAATCTGTATTTAAAACAGATATTGGTCGGTAAGAGCTACACTCTACTTTTTCTTTACCCTCTTTATGGATTATAGTTATAACTGCTTCGTTCCATGACTGAGGCATCTGTCCTTTTTTAAGAGTATAGTTGAAGCAATTGAGAAGCATCGACGTCAGCTCAGGCCTAAAAGCTTTATACCATTCACCAACGTAACCGTCAGCTCCGGGCGATTTCCCCGCCTTCAGCCGGGCTATTGCTCTATCTAGCTCAGTAACAGTTATGTCAGCAGTTAGTGCCCTATTTTGGGCTTCTCCTATCGAGGGGAGATCCAGAGATTTCAAAAACTGGTCAACTACTGGGGCAGCAGCTCTATCAGGTTGGGTGTATAGTTCCTTATAATAGACCTCGAAAGATTGTTGAATGTCTTCCAACTTATGAGAGATTTTGTTATTGTTAGGGTTACGTATTTTGTAAATCGTCCTTTCAGTTTGCTGTTTACGCAGTCTCCATGATAGAAGCCTCATTGCCTTTGGTCCGTTTTCATAGTACTTTTGTTTGATGAACCTCATTTTTTTCTCATTCTCCTCATCGTATATTTTATTTAACTCTTGTTTGACATTTTTCAATCTAGCCAATAGATGAGGATCTCTTTGAGTGGAGTGTTGCATTTCTAGGTTCTTCATTTCAGATTGCAGTTCGAGTAAACGTCTTTGTTTCTCTTTCTTCTTATACGCAGAGTAGGCTATAAGCTTACCCCTTAATACTGCTTTCCATGCATCCCACAATATGTTTGGTGAGACTGTTCCGTTATCATTAATTTGCATATATTCTTTCAATTCTTTCTTTATATATTCTTTACAGTGTTTATCATTCAGTAAACTAGTGTTAAGTCTCCATAGTGTGTCCTTTTTCCTGTTATCTAAATGCAAAGTGAGATATACTCCTGAGTGGTCAGAAACATCTCTCACACCTATCTCACACTCACTTATCCTATGTCTGTCTGTAGTTGAAACAAAAAAATAGTCCAGTCTGGAATATTCAGAGTGGCGGGAGGAATAGTAGGTAAATTGCCTATCTGAAGGGTGGAGTTCCCTCCATATATCTATCATACCAGACTCCTTCAGCAATTTATGCAAAGATTTTGAGTGTTGATTACTCCTCTTAAATGGGTTTGTGGAATCAAGTTTGGGATTTATTTGGATATTCCAATCTCCTCCACAAATCAAAGTACCTGATGATTCTTGGACCAATAAATTAAATATTCTCTTAATAAAGCTTCTATCATGGGCTGGAGGCATATACACATTCAACATTGTAACTTCCCTGTTATCTATTTTGCCCTTAACCAAAATATAGCGGCCATCCTTGTCTTTAATTTGAGTTGTCAATTGAAAATTCACCCTATTTGGAATCAGTATGGCCACGCCCCTCTTACGTCCTGAAATGTGGGAGGAGTAAAATGTATTCATAAAACCCATCTTTTTCAACTTTTCATGCTCTAAATCAGTGAGATGTGTCTCTTGCCAAAAGGCCACTTGTATCTTTTCCCTTTTCATTTTAGCAATCACTTTACTTCTTTTCACTGGATTATGTAACCCATTTACATTGAGAGATATTACTCTGTATTCCTGATAGTGCATGTCTTTAGCTTCTTTCTGTCTACAGTAACCCGCTGCAACCTGGGACACATTAGCCCTAAACTTGGGCATGAACATTTAGAAAAACAAAAACAACAAAAACACAACGAAACCCTAAGGTTTAGGGATGTCACGATACCAAAATTATGAGTTCGATACCGATACCTGCCTAAGTATCTCGATACCGATACTGAAACGATACCACGGCAAAAAACTAAAACATCAGGAAAAGTATTGGAATAAATAGAGGGGACAAAACATGGAACTTAAAACTTATTTTATTGATTTAACAAGGTAATGCACAGCCATGTAGTCATTTTACTACATGCTGGTAGTACTGCCACCACGTGTGGCGCTGAACATGCTAGAACTTTTATTATCTAGTGTAAAATTAACATAATCTCTCCTGTAAACATATTTTAAAGGAATGTCAACCGTTTAAACTTATAAATAATATAAATAAAATATATTTTCACACAGCTGCTACACTATTATAGCTATTTGTTTTATCCAAAAAAAGTACTCTGTACTTGCAGCTCCTAAGCTTCATTAACATGAAGTGCCTGATTTATGGTTAATCTAGTAATATATATTATTTTCACACATAAATGTAGGCTATTGAAATGTAGGCTTATTATGTGGTGTATTCCCAGCCCCCCCCCCCCCCCCATACGTGTAGGCTAGGTGTTTTTTACAATGAATTCGTATATCATTAATAATTGGGATTATTGTAAATATTAGGATAGGTGAGATCAGATGACTGCTTACCATGTAAAAGCTTTAATAACACTGGCATTGAGGACCATAGTGTTATTAAATATTGTACATGGTATGCAGTCATCTGATGTCCCCTCCCCTAAACGTTACATGTCATGACTTTCTCCTTGGCAGAGATCTGTGCTCCAGCACATTGCCTCGTGTTTCACTGTAAACGAGTAGGCTATTGTGACAAGCGAACTTTTTCAGTGAAACAAGTTCGCTTGTCACACAATACTCGTTGGACTTATTTGAGGGCATGTATGTTTATCGTTCACGTTCGCTAACCTGTCGGTCTTTAAACTCTTTGAACAGGTCGGGGTGCCTGTCGGCAAGATGTTTAGCCAGGTTCGATGTGTTTGATCCTTTCGCTTGCGTCACGTTGAAGCACCTTTTACACACTGGTTTGGATGTGTCCACGGGCTTGCCTTCGCTGTCGGCAACGTAAGCAAAATATTTCCATATTTCGCTTCGTGCATCTGCTTTTTCTACAAGCGTTGGTCGGCTTGCAAGACTAGAAGAAGCCGCTGCCATTTTCGCTGCGTCTGTCCTGTGTGTCGGGGTGCTGTAGTGAGGACTGAACGACTGTGGCCAGAGAGCGAGCAGAGAGGGAAGAGAGGAAAGTCGACACGCCCCCACATGAAGCAGACAGAGTCAGAGACGAGCTTTTTTTCACTTTTCACGAGTCACCATTGGTTCAAGGCAAGGCTGTGTTGCCTTCACGTGAGGTGGGAGACAGGCTCTCAACTGTAATGCCGCTGTGTCTCTCTCCTCCGCTAACAAACACCACGGTCGCACACTGACGTGGTGTTTGTTTTTGACATTTTTTTAAGTATCGGTACTAAATTAACGTGGTATAGTATCCTTTTTAACGGCAGGGAACCGCGGTACCATACTAATACCGGTATACCGTGCAACCCTACTAAGGTTATAAAATAAAATGACTTCCACAACTGGAGAACCAGTGTGCTCCCTGAAACTGAGGGGGAAACCTAGGCTAACATAAGGGCCCCTCTTAAGCGCAAAAAATAAAGCTGCTCCTATGAGTCCAGCTAATAACATACCATTCTCTATGGCAGGTTCATTACAAAGCACTCTCCTGTAACATACACTGTCCTTTTGGGGTAGCAAGTAATCAATATGTAAATTCACACAAAATTAAAGCAGGGGGCGAGAAAAGGAAAGTTCAACACATTGTCAAATCACCTGGTTTGTGGGCAACATCCCCCTCCCCCCCCCCCCCCCCCCAATCAACACTGTAGATCAAGCATCCTGGTCACGGCGATAAGCACGCAGCCTCTGGCGTATCTGCTCAGGGTGGGATGGCGCTTGTTGTTGCTTGTCTCTTACCCTCTCCCATGACGACTTGTGTTGTTTTGGTTCCGCGTTGGAACCTCCCTCCTCGACGATGATGAAGCCCCTCTTCCGTAGGTCCTCTGCGGCCTCTCTTGCGTCATTGTAGATCCTAGGTCCGCTTTCCAGGAACACCTTCAACTTGGCGGGCGGGGGGGTTTGGAATCTCACGCCTTTCTCCTTAAGCATTCTTCTTATCCCGGCGTATTCCCTCCTTTTCTTCGCTATTTCTGTCGGGTAATCGTGGTCGAAATAAATCCTCTTGCCTTTGTAAAGGACGTCCTTCTTTTTCCATGCGCCAAACAGGACTTGATCTTTTATCGTATACTCAAGGAAATTAATCACCACGGATCTCGGTGATGCTTCTTTAGGTGGCCGTGGGCCCAGCGCTCTATGACAGCGTTGTATTTTCAGATCAGTCTCGCCCAGAACAGCCAGCTCGGTCTTCAGAAGTTTGGAAACAAAGTCCGTCATATTGTCCCCCTCCTCACCTTCCGGAATTCCGTAGATTCTGATATTATTTCTCCGCGAGCGAGATTCAAAGTCTATCATTTTCGCTTGCATGGCTTCCTGTGTATTTTTCACCCCATGGAGCCTCTCGCCAAATTCAATGCAGCATTCCTCTACTTCAGCAACACGCTGCTCCGCTTCATCAACTCTTGTTGTCGTGGCCTTCAAGTCGTCCCTCATACTTCCCATGGCCTGGTTCATCTCGTCTCTGAAGTCCGTCAACTCTTTCTTCATATCCGATCTCAGCGAATCACGAAATGAGACCAGTTCATTCTTTACATCTGAACGTATCGCCTTAATCTCAGAGTAGATGTTAGCCAGCATGCTAACATTAGCTTCTGACGGCTCGGGTCCGTCTGAGTTAGCACTAGCGGTAGCCAGAGTTTCGTCTTCGGGTTCCAAGCTTGATTTGTTTGATCTTGTACTTTTATTACTGCCCTTGCCCCTTTTAGAGGGTTCCCCTTCCATTTGCCGACCTCGTATCCGCTCTAAAGACATTAATTCTGGGGAAATATCAAAATGAGTGGAGGAGCGCTTTCTCAACCTGCCGTTCTGCTTGACATGCCAACCGGAAGTCGAATCTCCAACTTACTTCTTGACAGCTAGATCCACATTTTCTTCTCGCCAATTCTCAATGGCTTCCTTGTTTTGCTCAGGAGTACAAAAAAACTTTAAGTGCCGATTTTTTACATTTGTTGTTTGCGCAGCCCACCACACAACAGCTTTTAGCTATGTTTAATTCAAGGAAAATGACGCTGGTGTGTGGAAATGAACGGAGCTCTTCCCCCGTGATGGGCGTGGCCTATTACGTGCAGTGTCTCTATTGGCTGTTGACAGAGGGGGGACAGCTTTCTATTGGCTCCTATCAGAGAAGTGAAAGCTTTCTATTGGCTGTTGACAGAGAGGTGACAGCTTTCTATTGGCTCCTATCAGAGAAGTGAAAGCTTTCTATTGGCTCTTGACAGAGAGGGGACAGCTTTCTATTGGCTGCTATCACGAGCGTGTGTGTGTGTGTGTGTGTGTGTGTGTGTGTGTGTGTGTGTGTGTGTGTGTGTGTGTGTGTGTGTGTGTGTGTGTGTGTGTGTGTGTGTGCACGTGTGTGTGTGTAAGAGGGTGTGTAGGGAAGACGGGGGCCAGCTTTGCGTCAACAGGGTGTGGTGTGGTAAGAGAGCCAATCAGCCTGCCTCTCTCCCTCCCTCCTCTCCCTCTCTCTCCTCTCTCACTCCTCTCCCCCTCTCTCCTCTCCCTCTCTCTCTCCTCTCCCTCCCTCTTCTCTCCCCCTCTCCTCTCCCTCCCTCCTCACCCTCTCTCTCTCCTCACCCCCTCTCTCTCTCTCCTCTCTCTCCCTCCTCACCCCTCTCTCTCCTCTCCCCTCTCTCTCCTCTCCCCCTCTCCCTGCTCACCCCTCTCTCTCCTCTCCCTCTCCTCTCCCTCTCTCTCCCCTCCTCTCCCTCCCTGTTCTCTCCCCTCTCTCCTCTCTCTCCCTCCTCTCCCTCCTCACCCCCTCTCTCTCTCCTCTCCCCTCTCTCTCCTCTCATCTCCCCCTCTCTCTCCTCACCCCCTCTCTCTCCTCTCCTCTCCCCCTCTCCTCTCCCTCCCTCTCTCTCCTCTCCCCCCTCTCTCTCTCCTCTCCCTCTCTCTCCTCTCTCGCTCTCTCTCCTCTCCCCCTCCTCTCTCTCCTCTCCCCCTCTCTCCTCTCTCTCCTCTCCCCCTCTCTCTCCTCACCCCTCTCTCTCCTCTCCCCCTCTCTCCTCTCTCTCTCCTCTCCCCTCTCCCTCCTCTCACCCTCTCTTTCCTCACCCCTCTCTCTCCTCTCTCTCTCTCTCTCCTCTCCCCCTCTCTCTCCTCACCCCTCTCTCTCCTCTCCCCCTCTCTCCTCTCTCTCTCCTCTCCCCTCTCCCTCCTCTCACCCTCTCTGTCCTCACCCCCTCTCTCTCTCTCCTCTCTCTCTCTCTCCTCTCCCTCTCTCTCCTCTCTCTCTCCGCTCCCCTCTACCTCCTCTCACCCTCTCTGTCCTCACCCCCCCTCTCTCTCTCTCTCCTCTCCCCCTCTCTCTCCTCTCTCTCTCTCTCCTCTCCCCCTCTCTCTCCTCTCCCCCTCTCTCTCCTCTCTCTCTCCTCTCTCTCTCCGCTCCCCTCTACCTCCTCTCACCCTCTGTCCTCACCCCCTCTCTCCTCTCTCTCCTCTCCCCCTCTCTCTCACCCCTCTCTCTCTCCTCTCCCCCTCTCTCTCCTCTCCCCCTCTCTCTCCTCACCCCTCTCTCTCTCCTCTCCCCCTCTCTCTCCTCACCCCCTCTCTCTCCTCTCTCTCCTCACCCGCTCTCTCTCTCTCTCTCTCTCCTCTCCCCCTCTCTCCTCTCTCTCTCTCTCCTCTCCCCCTCTCTCTCCTCTCTCTCTCCGCTCCCCTCTACCTCCTCTCACCCTCACCCCCTCTCTCCTCTCTCTCCTCTCCCCCTCTCTCTCCTCACCCCTCTCTCTGTCCTCTCCCCCTCTCTCTCCTCACCCCTCTCTTTCTCCTCGCCCCCTCTCCTCTCTCTCTCCTCTCCCCTCTCTCTCCTCACCCCTCTCTCTCTCCTCTCCCTCTCTCTCTCTCTCTCCTCTCTCTCCTCACCCGCTCTCTCTCTCCTCTCTCTCTCTCTCTCCTCCTCTCCTCTCCTCTCCCCCCTCTCTTCTCCCCACTCGCACTGTCTCTATCTCCTCTCTCTTTCTAGCCCCTTTTACACAGCCTGTCAAAGCTGTGATTGTTGTGGGATTATTATGCCTCACCTCCTGTGTGAGAGTGGTGGATCATTTTGTTACGCCTTTCGTTCCGCCAGTGGAGATAATCATCGCCCCGAATATACGTCTGTCTGAAAGGGTACCTGCGGGAAGACGGATCGAAGCTCAGCTCTCATAAAGAAATGACAGGGGAAACCACCTCACACAGCAATAAAAAGGGGAAATGTTTAAATGAAAGTATAAATTAAGTAGCCTATATGCGATCCATGACGGGGCGCCAGGAAGAATGCTCCCTACCTACAGTTTATGAGTAAGTAGGCTAGCTAGGCTATTTGATGCTCAAACAATGTTGACATTAGTAGGCAAAATTCTCTACCTCACGGTGAGAGAAGAGAAGATCTATACTAGGGATGTTCATTTTGAAAATGTTCCATAATCGATAATCGGTGAAAATTAACGATCAATTATCGATTATCGATCATATTAGATGTGTGTTTTGGGTTATTTTAAACGGGTGTACCATTGGCATCCATTATATGGCGATACTTACGACTGTAGCTCACTGTATACTGCTCGGACAGTGACGGTAAAGGCATGTTGTACCTTGGTTATGTGGAGGGATATGGCAGATGAGCTAAACTCCCGAAAAGGTGGCCTAACCCTTTAAGGCTGGACAGTGTGTGCCTTGTTTATACTATTGTACTTTTATACTGTTATACTTCTCTAACTATTTGTTGCACTACACAGCAAAAAAAAAAAACTTTTTTCTCTCAGAAGTGACACAATTTATGCTTTTACTCTTTATCTTTATCTTTATCTTTATTGTTTATTGAAGCAGGGACAGTACACAATAAATATATTGCACCAGAGATAGCTAAAAGCTCATTTGCATCTGTAGTCCCTGGGCACACACAGTACATATCAAATACAGCAATTACAGCAAATACTCTGAAGGCAGACCAGCCCAACTTCCTGTCCCATTCCACCTAACACTGGGCAGACCTTGGTTGGCACAGCTATACCTAACTTCCTGTCTGTTGTTTGCTAGCTAGCTCGCAGTATCTTGACACTGGTAACTGCGGAGGAGGAAATTATTCATACTCTCAGACAGAGCGAGGCTGTTAACATTACAGTCGCTACGTTGCTACAGTCCCACGTGTTGTTTTGTTGTGACGTGTCCTAAATGCAAGATTTCACCGTGCGGTGATAACGTTTCTGTGTCCTTGAAATGCATGTGTCTGTCTCGAGACTCCTGTCAGCTGAGCCAGAGATCGGCTGAGCTACAAGTAGCGACCTGTATGCTAATAGTGTCTCACGGTAGTATAGTGTCTCACGGTAGTATAGTGTATCATGGTAGTATAGTGTCTCATGGTAGTACAGTGTCTCACGGTAGTATAGTGTATCATGGTAGTATAGTGTCTCATGGTAGTACAGTGTCTCACGGTAGTACAGTGTCTCACGGTAGTACAGTGTCTCATGGTAGTATAGTGTCTCACGGTAGTATAGTGTCTCACGGTAGTACAGTGTCTCATGGTAGTACAGTGTTTCATGGTAGTACAGTGTCTCACGGTAGTATAGTGTCTCATGGTAGTATAGTGTCATTTAGGGATGGGAATCGAGAACCGGTTCTTGTTGAGAACCGGGTCCCAGTGGATCAATTCCTTGGAATCGTTAGCCAAAATCCTTAACAATTCCACTATCGATTCCATGCGCGATGACGTCACACGCTGCGACACGCACGCAACGCAGCCTTGTTTTGTTTAGACCGCAGCCACCGGTCTAGCCACCGTCTAGGCAGAAGCGAAAAGATGACCACAGTGCCACTTGCAATGCTTGCAAAACCTCTATTTCGTCAAAGGGGGGAAATACTAGCAATATGCAGAAACATTTGTCCACACAGCATGCAATAATTTTGGAGGAATGTCACGTTTCTGATGTGCTACGGGGTAGGGATGGGCATCGAATTTCGAATTTTCGAATAATCGTTGTTATTATCAAGGTCGACTTTTATTATTGAAATTCGAAATTCGAAATTCGAAAAAAAAAAAAAAAAAAATTGAGTGAAATGTTGCATTGTCTCCCCTGATTCTAAGTATAGTCAAATCGCTTGGTTTGAGCAAGTAAAACAATTTTTATAAGCATTTTAAGCAAGGTTTAATGAAAAATGAATGGCGGATGAAATCCCATGAAGAGGGAGAGGGGGTGACTTTGGCACCCCTTTGGCACTCAGACCTGAGCCTACTAAATATTTAATGAACCACTCATGATTGTCAAAACTGTTTTTTATTTTCGAAAATGTCAATGTCATGTAACATGTTCTTTACTTCAGTGGTGCAATGCTTGTTTGAGCTAAAAATCCACAGCAGAAGCTTTTTATATTAATTAAAGCCGTAGACTTAGAATCAGGGGAGACAATGCAACATTTCACTCACAAAAAAAAAAAAAAAAATTACATTTTTTTTTTAATTTTCGAATTTCGAATTAAATTCGAATTTGGCCAGCGAATTTCGAATAGTGTTTTTGCTAGAAATGCCCATCCCTACTACGGGGTGACGATAACGTGGCTAACAGCAGCGCGGCTAACGTTAGCGCTCCTCCAGACCCTGGCTATTGTGTGTTTATTGTTTGTGCCATTTGTTTCATTGCGTAAACCAGATCTCACCAATACTCCATTTCCATCCATTTAATTTAGAGGATGATGACGTTCAGAGTCAGACTGGTTCAGAGCCTGGTAGTCGCTCTGGGTCAGAAGCTGCAGCGAGTACTTCTTGTGCTGCGCACTTCTAGCCCCTCCATTCACCCAGGCAGGGAAGAGTAAAATGACCGAGGCGAGGGTAAACGAATGTCACCGAGCAGTGACTAGTTTGTCTGACATGCCAGCTAAAGTAAAATGTCAAAGTTGCATGTTGTCATTCTAACCACTAGTTCGGTTTCATTCATTCCACTATATATTTTCTATAGGGAGATGACAAAGATGCTCAACCCAAAATACAAACCCCCAAACAAAGCCAGTTTAACAGACACTGATCCCTGCTTGGTATGGGACTGAAAAGAGCAATCTGATCTCAGAGCTGAATAAGAATACATAATTATAATGATAATAATATAAAAGAAAATTAATGTTAATAAACCCGTTTGTACTATTTTTTTTTCCTTGCCCAATGAGAATCGATAAGAGAATCGATAAGGAATCGGATCGATAAGCAGAATCGAAAATGGAATCGGAATCGCTAAAATCTTATCAATTCCCATCCCTAGTCATGGTAGTATAATGTCTCACGGTAGTACAGTGTCTCATGGTAGTATAGTGTCTCATGGTAGTATAGTGGCATGGTAGTACAGTGTCTCATGGTAGTATAGTGTCTCATGGTAGTATAGTGTCTCATGGTAGTATAGTGTCATGGTAGTATAGTGTCTCACGGTAGTATAGTGTCTCACGGTAGTACAGTGTCTCACGGTAGTATAGTGTCTCATGGTAGTATAGTGTCTCACGGTAGTATAGTGTCTCACGGTAGTACAGTGTCTCACGGTAGTACAGTGTCTCACGGTAGTATAGTGTCTCATGGTAGTATAGTGTCATGGTAGTATAATGTCTCACGGTAGTACAGTGTCTCATGGTAGTACAGTGTCTCACGGTAGTATAGTGTCTCACGGTAGTATAGTGTCATGGTAGTACAGTGTATCATGGTAGTATAGTGTCTCATGGTAGTATAGTGTCTCACGGTAGTATAGTGTCTCATGGTAGTACAGTGTTTCATGGTAGTACAGTGTTTCATGTAGGGCTGCAACTAACGATTATTTTGATAATCGATTAATCAGTAGGGTTAGTTGTCGATTAATCGATTAATCGGATATATTGAAATCGCTCAGAAATGCTCGATTTAACCCTTTGATGCATACAATTCCAACATTACGATGATTCTAGTAGTCCCTGCAACATAAGTCTGCATCAAAACATTCTTGTTTATACTGTATTCATTAGTGGTTTATAATGGAACACTTCAAACTTGCATACAAAAAGGGGGAAACCACAACCAAGTTAAATTGTAGAAAACTGTTTTTATTTACTCAAGAACATGAACCGAACCAGTGCTATTTTTCTTTTTTCTGACATTGACTGTCCATCAGTGTGGTACATCTTTTTTCTTTGTCCCCTCTTCTACTGTATTCAGTGGTAAACTTTATTTTAAACTTGCAAAGAAAATGAAGAGGTTTTTTTGGTGGTACATCTTTTTTCTTTGTCCCCTCTTGTTTATAGTATACTGTATTCACACTGGTTTCTTTCAAACTTGCAAAGAAAAATGGGAATCACAAAATCACAGTTAAATTTAAAACACAAAAGTTAAATTGAAGATAACAGATTCACCCCTTCACCTCCCCTCTCCTTCACTGCCTCCTTCCTTCAGCCCTTCACCTCCTCTTTCACTGCCTACTTCCTTTAGCCCTTCACCACTTTACTTCCTCTCTCCTTCACTGCCTACTTCCTTTAGCCCTTCACCACTTCACCTCCCCTCTCCTCCCTCCAGATATCTTCATATCTTCTTAAATAAAGTGCTTTAACGGACCTGCTCCTGGAATGTGTCTTCATATTTTCGCTCCATCAGTTTTGTGAAGAATGTTCTTGAAGGAAGAGTGTAGCCAGGGTGGAGGGTGTTAATCATGGCAATGAAGCCTGTATCTCCAACCATTGACATGGGCCTCATGTCGGTGACCAGCATGTTCAGGACACTGTCTGTCATGATGGCTGCTTGCCTTGGTGTACAAGCCGCATTCCCCACAACGAAACGCCTCATGGTGAGTTGTTTTTTTCTGAAATGAGAATAACAGCACTATTAACATAAAACTCAATAAAACTCACTCATTGATGATTTAGTTGATAATTGCTTATGTAAAGAAGGCCTTTATATAACAGAAGCCTCAAATGAAATTTGTCTTAGCTCACTCCTTACATTAAGATGCGCGCACACACACACACACACACACACACACACACACCAATGAACAAGGGACAACAACATCTCTTTTAGCCTTAGTTTACAGACCAAGTCTGCTCTACCACTAACGTTAGCAAGTTAACGTAACGTTAACTAGCCGGTCGGCTATAACGTTAATGTTGTCGACCTGGATGCGGGCGGAATGCGCATCGACTGTTAACGTTAGATAAACAAAACAAACTATCTGCTGTGACATTTCCACTTCAAACAACAATACACATGGGTCTAATAATGTAACACTAGTTTACATGCATATCGAGTTTGTAGTAGAATAACGTTAACGTACCCCGCTGCTGAGCTCCCTTGGCACCATCCAATGATCCAACATGTTTGCGTTTAAGGTGTTCACGCAGGGCCGTTGTGCTTCCATGCCATGCAAGATCGGCTTTGCACATTTTGCACGTAACAGACTTTTTATTTCCAGTTAATATGAAGTGCTCCCAAACTTGCTAAGTTTTGGGTCAAGCTGCTTTCTCCTCGGCCATGTTTCAAAGTTGTTTGTCGTTTACTGCGCGTGCGCAAGGCGAGTGACGTAGTCGGCTCCGCGACAGCGGGGCCAGGGAGTGACGTGGCCAGCACTGCGCCGCAGCAGCTGCGATCAGCTGCTGTTTTTTATCAACAAAACAGATGGCTCTGCGGTCCAACTAATCGCGAGGCAACGAATCGATAATCAAATTCGTTGCCAACGAATTTGATCATCGATTTTAAGCGATTTAATCGATTAGTTGTTGCAGCCCTAGTTTCATGGTAGTATAGTGTTTCATGGTATAGTACAGTGTCTCATGGTAGTACAGTGTTTCATGGTAGTATAATGTTTCATGGTAGTAGTGTCTCATGGTAGTACAGTGTTTCATGATAGTACAGTGTCTCACGGTAGTACAGTGTTTCATGGTAGTATAGTGTCTCATGGTAGTATAGTGTCTCATGGTAGTATAGTGTCTCATGGTAGTATAGTGTCCCATGGTAGTATAGTGTCTCATGGTAGTATAGTGTCTCATGGTAGTTCATGGTAGTATAGTGTCTCATGGTAGTATAGTGTCTCATGGTAGTATAGTGTCTCATGGTAGTATAGTGTCTCATGGTAGTAGCGTCGTTTAAAGCAGCTGGTATAGTAGGCACCGCGGTAGATGGTAGGAACCGGTAAACCGTACAACACTACTTTGAATTGAATTAAACTTAATTGTAACGTATCAGAGATTAATAGAATCATATTGAATACATCCTATATCGTTCTGTATCAAATTTTAATTGTGCCCCTAAAATTCTTTATGTGCTCCTAACTTTTTCAACTCAGGAGCATGTGCTTCTTGGGAAAATGGTAAGCGTCAAAGCCCTGCTCCTAAGTGAGCACATAAAGAATTTTAGGGGCGCAATGAAAATTCAATACAGAATGATATAGCACGTATTCAATACGATTCTAGGCTCAATCCCCATTGTGTTAACTCAGTTGGTGATAGATAGTGACTTAACAGACATTTATTCACATGAAAGTCTTTGAGCGTATCACTTTAAGAAATTGCCAATATGTATACAAAATGACAAAGAAGGTAATGCTTGAAATGTATTATACCATGGTCTGGGTGAATACTCGATTCTGATTGGTTGCAGGGTGTCCATTAAAAAGTGATAATGTACAGTTGGTAAAGTAGTTCGGCCAAATGGTCTGTTCACCATTCATATCAATGCGCCATAGTTTCAACAGGTCCATCCGCTCTAAAACTTCCAGGATGCTTAACAGCTTTTTCCCACAAGCTGTCAGCCTGCTGAACACTACCCCTCGAAACACAACACAACCCCCCCCCCCCCCCCCCCCCCCCCCCCTCCACTTCGCGGAGGCAACCTCAGCTGCGCCTCGGACCGGTTCACGCCTCTGCGTCGTCCCTTAAAAAGTGATAATGGACACCTCGTCGGGCATTAACCCTTACTTATTGCGCTGCCAAAATTCGTGGT
The DNA here is from genome assembly GCF_964638095.1 of Poromitra crassiceps. Lineage (NCBI taxonomy): Eukaryota > Metazoa > Chordata > Actinopteri > Beryciformes > Melamphaidae > Poromitra > Poromitra crassiceps. The sequence continues at coordinate 51,642,458 of NC_139623.1, forward strand.
GAAAAATGTGGGTGCACCTAAATTATGTGCTGGTGCACCTAAATTAAAAAGTAAGGTGCACCGGTGCAACCAATGTAAAAAGTTAGTCTGGAGCCCTGTAACAGTATGTTATCTGACCTGGGGCACAAAGACAGCTGATAGACCCTCACAACAACAGGAAGGACGAGGAGAAGGGAAGCCCACAATGACCAATCAGGTGTTTACTGGCTGCGGGGTCAAAGGTCAATGCTATGGTGCAATGCTGGTTAGCAGAGCGAGAGAGACAGGAGGAGAGAGAGAGGGAGAACTCAAATAAAAGCAATTTCCCGATGCCCGGTAAATCAGGGCAGGGTATTTACTGGTTTTACCCTTCTAGACATGAGGCATCGTTGTTTCTATACTTGGGGAAATGTTCTGTGTTTTTGCTGAGTAGAGCGGGGGAAGGGGGGGGGGGCGATACGTCATGTGTGTTGTCACAGTGTCACAGTCACAGTGCTGCTGCCTGCTGCACAGAGAGGCAGACAGAGAGACAGAGCGCAGAAAAGAGCAAGATATAGGCTACAATTCTCTGCTCTGCATCTAAATAAATGTTTCAAATGCATTTATTCCTCTAGTGGTCTACTCTTTACAGCTCTATAGTCGATCTTTATTCCAATGCTCTCATTAAGAGATCGACTTTGCAGCGGGAATATGCCTATAGCCTATTTTGTTCGGCATTCAACAGGCGCACGTCATTCTAGGCAAGCTTGGGATACATTCGTTATTGAAAACACAGACAACATGCACGCTCCTATCTGCATTTGCGGACACAATATGAGCCAATATTTCCTCGACATTGCCTTGATGAGAAAACAATGCAGCTTAAAATGTGTGTGGGCATTGGGGAATGAACTCACGACAGTGGAGAGAGGAGTGTGGGTCTCTCTCTCCTACTGCACGCATTGATCAGAAGGGGGAAACTGGCAGAAAAAAATCAATACTCACAATTCTCAAATTAATTATTGAACTAACATGTCGGATTTAGTGTTAAAAAAATCAGCGGAAATTAATTTTAAAAGTTCAGAATGAAAATGTGTTGCTGGTGAACGAATTTCCACTTTAAAGAGCGCACCACTCAACTGGCAGATGGAGGAACGTTTACTTGTTTACTCACCAATTTGGCTCTCTTCCAAATAATCCAGCCACGTAACTACATCCATTCATAAAATTATTAAATAGTACAGGGACAGTAATGGTTTGTAAAAGTGCCATTTAACCACCCGCCCGCTCACGGCATGTTCCAGAAAATGAGCTGGGAGCTGCTCAACTAAGCCGCTCTGCCAGCTAATGTGCATTAGCAAGTCTGTTTCATTGCATTAGAGTGCATTAGAATGTCTCTTTCACGCGTGATTTCTAACCCCACATAGGATAAGCAATAACCACGCCCTGTGGCGCCGGGATTGGCCAGGAGCATTGAAGCTTGGGACTAAAGCACCTGGGTTTTTTCATCTTTTAAAATAAAGATGTTTAAAGGAGGACTTGCCCCCTAGATATGTATTAGAACAGTGATTTGAAAATACCTATGGAAAAAACCAAGAAATGACATACTCTTGTCTATACTAGACTCTTTGGCTGTGTTCAAGTCAAGATTTTTTTTCGGAAATCGACGCCATTACAGTTTGCCTACTGCCTCAAAAATAATTTATTTGAGAGGGGCAATATCTTTATAAATATCAACAACTAGCCAACGCTGGTGGCCTGTATGGAAACAGAAAATCTGAAAATGGTTGAAAGTTATATCAATTTGGTAATTCAGTGGCGAACTAGAAATTTAATTATTTTTCTGCATGTATCTCTATGGCAGCGTGTCAAACTACGTTACGAGAGCAAAGTGACATGGGCTCGTTACAGCAGCACACCGCACAATAGGAGAAACCCCCCGCTCTGGGGTAACACAATGCGAGATTTCTCCACGTCATTCCCTCGTACAACTAGCGATAAACCGCGCAATGAAATCCGTTTTTAATTTGCGTTTTGGGGCTTTTCGTGATTCTTGTTAAAAGTTACTGCAGCGCAGGGCAGTGTCAGACCTCCATGTGAAGAGCTCCGCCCGCGCGTCCCCGCTGCCTGAGCACACAGCAGCTCGTGCTCGCGCTCTAAAAGGCAGGGTGCCTACTAGGGGTGGGAATCGCTGAGTAGCTCACGATACGATATCGTCACGATACTTGGCCCTCGATAACGATATTATCACGATACTGCGATACTGCGATAATCGATATATTGGAAGACGATACATCACGATACCTGTGTAACTGAAGAGAAAAAAATACCCCTAAAAGGCAAGAAGCAGGTATTATGTATTTATTAGCAGAATTGACATGAACTCTCTCAGAGTTCACTCACTCACTCATACCATTTTCGATACCACGGAGGAAAAGTTACACATTAAGTCTTTTTATTATTATTATTAAAACAAGAAAACCTATATAACCTACCTACCTATATAATTTCTAAAAGTAGATATTAATGATCAAACATTTCCATTCATGTAGCCTACAGTATTTATGTTTTTGTTTCAACTACAAACATAAATAAACGTCAACTTGAAACTATGTTTGAACTACCACACACAGCATAATATTTTAGCCTGTTTATTAACTCATTCTCTGCCAGGGTCATTTCGGTCTGTGTGCTCCCAGTGCCAGGATTTTGAGCATATTTCCTGATCTTCCAGGACCCACAGAATATTCTGTGCTAGGAATACAATTACACAACATATCTCACAATAAAGCAGAGACTCTCTTCTTACCCCTTGTAAAAAACTGAAACTCGACCATGTTTCCTTGTTTAGTTACAAGCAGTGGAAGTTAGCTTGTTTTCACTGAAAATGCCCTCCTTTGTAACAGAAAATAGGAGAAAAATAGGTTTTTAGTGAACGACACCGTTTCAAGCAGAACTCTCTTTTGAGCCTTTTATTTTTTGCCTCAGTGACACATCAGACATGTACAGTATTTGTTTTCCCCAAAAAATAAAAATAAAAATAAAAAAAAGTTTTTACTGACTTTTACTTCCTGGAACTTATTTACCAGATAGTCCAAGACTGGACGGACCAAATGAACCCTTATGCTCGCTCTCTCTCTCTCTCTCTCTCTCTCTCTCTCTCTCTCTCTCTCGTCTCTCTCTCTCTCTCTCTCTCTCTCTCTCTCTCTCTCTCTCTCTCTCTCTCTCTCTCTCTCTCTCTCTCTCTCTCTCTCTCTCTCTCTCTCTCTGTCGAGTCTCACACACACGCACACAGGAATCACAGGCAGCTGCTCAATGGCCGCAAATGCTGCTCAATGCACAAATGGCCGCTCATGATCGTCACTCACTAACGGACTCTGTTTACTGCTAAATGGGTGACTATACTATAAATACTAAACGTGATTTAGCGCTTCCTTTCATCAGTTTGACTTGAAACAATGTCACAGGCTGGGAAAGGGTCTGATCTAATGTAAACAAGCAAAACATGAAAGTACGTCCGAGTACGTCCTTGGCACAGAACGCCATTGTAAAAAGTACGTCCGAGTACGTCTTTGGCAGAGAATGAGTTAACACATTCCCTGCCAACAACGTATGAACACGTTTTCAGAATCCAGCTGTTCCCTGCCAACAACGTGTTTACACGTTTTTGGCATCGATTTTTTTTTTTTGACGGTGGGTTGTGCATCTAAGCCTTTTACATCTCTTATATAATTATTGGAGCCACCGAACGTTTACAACCCATTCCACCGACCCACTAAGTGGCAACAGTGCTCTCCTCGCTAGAGAAAGGAAAGCATTTTTTTAACTTGTCAAGCCATTCTCAGCCCAGCCATTCTCCTTTTCGCGCTGATTGCTGGCGATGCGGGATTGCAAATTTACATAATAGATTCAGCCGATCTACTATGATCGGGTGATAGATAACAGGTGGAGGAACACACTTTGAAACACGCAGCATAAATATGACCAGAATCGCAAAAGCTTCTCTCAACCAAAACTCCAAACGAGCGAGTCCACCCCGACTTCCTCAAACAGCGGCCGTGCAGACAGGCCAGACAGGCACAGGAGAGCAGCAAAGCACTGACTGGTGACAAGCTTGTCCGCCCACGGAGGGCGGAGTTGAAGCAACTCGAGAGGGAGGGAGAGAGAGAGAGAGAGAGAGAGAGAGAGAGAGAGAGGGGAGGGAGAGCGAGAGGGAGGGAGAGAGAGAGAGAGAGCGAGAGGGGGAGGGAGAGAGAGAGAGAGAGAGAGAGCCAAAAATGAATGGTTAAAGTGACAGTTCCATCCAATTTCACAAAAAGCCGTTTATCTCTGAATATTCTTTTTCACGCTAAAACCATGCTGTATTCAACTGCTAATGCTTACATAACTACTAACTCTACAAACTAACTCTTTTAGACAGAGAAAGTACACATTCTATTAGTACTTTTGAGATATTGTATGTTCACAAACTCCAAGCTGAAACGAATCCTCGGCTCTTATAAAATGAGCCATAATCCTCAAAAAACGGCTTGGCAGAAGCTATCTACAGCAAAAAAAAACGTCTGGCAGTCAATGTGTTAAGAGAATTTTTTTTTTTTTTTTTTTTTCATATCGATACTTGGTGCCAGTGTATCGATAACGTATCGCAAGTGGAAATATCGCGATACCGTGAGTATCGATATTTTGTCCCACCCCTAGTGCCTACGAGCTGCTGCCTGGCCGGCAGAAAGGGCTCCAGACTCGGTGTGATAATCCTCTAACAGCATTTGAGCTTATTCAGGTAAGATATTTATAATGTAATGACACATTCAGCGATAAACTGTCTACAATGAAGACATATGTCAAATATGACAACGTGGTGTTCAGTATTTTAACACGTTGACTGCCAATGACGAGATATCTCGTCTTACAGAATCCAACCGTTGAGTGCCAAAGACGAGATATCTCGTCTTAATTTTTTTTTTTTTTTTTTACGGTCGGGCGTGGATCAACGCTCCCCCCGTCTCCTATAAAAATATTGGAGTCAGCGAACGTGTACAACCCTGTGTACAACTAAGTGGCGACAGTGCTCTCCACACTAGGAAAAGCAGAGCCAAAACTGTAGGGTAACGCGCGAGGAAACCATTCTCTACTGTAAAATGGATTGGCGAAAACGCTTTCACTTTCGCGCATTATCACGCTGGGAGCTGGCGGTGGGGGATTCCAAAAATAGACTGGGTGGAAAACACAGTTTGAAACACGCAGCATAAAGCCTAGAATCGCACAAAGCTTCATCAAAGCTCTCAAACCAAGAAACAAGTGAGCCCTATCCACACTCGCTGCCAGGGAGGGAGGCTGCTCAAACTCGCAGCAGCAGCAGCAGAACACTCACTTGTGACAAACGCAGGCTGAAAGCCACCAGACACGCCCACGGAGGGAGGAGTTTGAAGGAGAGGGCGTTCAGAACTACCGTAAATTCCGGACTATAAGGCGCACCGGTGTATAAGCCGCACCTTCAGAGTTGACTATTTTTTTCTTATATAAGCCGCACCGGACTATAAGCCGCGGGTGTTTTAATGGTATTTTTTGTTTTTTTTTACAGTGCACACAGTGTCCGCGGTGTGGTGAAAAGAGGGCAAGAGAGGAAATTAAAACAGAAGTGGATTTATAGTTAGAAAGAGTGCTAGCTTTTTTATTTTAGTTACTCACAGTACTATTGACCAGTCCAACTCAAAAGATATTCGGCAGTTTCACTTTGAGCTCTTGTTCCGCCGCTGTCCATCAATGGTTATGACGAGTCTCGCTGGGTACAGTACGCCAAAGCGGTATCCATTGACTTTAACCTTTTCGATGATGCTGTTGTATGTTGCGCGTTTCTGTTGCACCAACGCGGAGAGGTCCTGCCGGACGAAAAAGCGCGTACCCTCCCAGGTGAGGGGCTTCTTCCCCGCAGCCTGGAGGATGAGTTGACGGTCGGGCCAGCGGAGTAGGCAGATGAAGATGGCCCTCGGTGGCAGGCCGGGGTCTGGACGTGGCCGAGGCGCCCGGTGTGCCCTGTCCACCTCTGGTGGTTTCTCGCCTTCCTTCAGGTCCAGGATGTAACACAGGATTTTGCCACGAAAGCGTCCATGTCACCAATCTCAGCTCCCTCTTTTACATTGATCAGGCGAATGTTATTTATTTTACTCCTGCTGATTAAGTCATCAACCTGCGTGTGCAGGGTTTCGATTTGTTTTTGCATTTTATCCACTTTCGGACTCACTGTGTTGTTTTTGTCCTCCAGTGCGCTGATGCGCTTTTCCGCATTAGAAACTCTGTTCACGATTGCCTTATTTTCTTTAGTGATTGAGTGGATGGACTTCTGCACGTTTTCAAACTTGTTTTCAAGCTGCTCAAACCTCTGAGCGATGTCGGACTTAATCGATAGTGTTTCACGGAGTAAAAGTTTAGCCCAAGCCGTGTATCTCCAGCCTCCAGCAGGTGAGTCATTTCCTCATTCATGGCCGTGATTGCTTCGTCTTTTTCTTTCTGCTTACCTGTGTTGTGTTATGTTATGTTATGTTATGTTGTTAAAAGAGGGCAAGAGAGGAAATTAAAACAGAAGTGGATTTATAGTTAGAAAGAGTGCTAAATAAGAGAGATTTTTTTTTTTTTTTTTTTGAAAAAATCCATAGATAAGCCGCACCGTTATATAAGCCGCAGGGGCCAAAAAAGGCCAAAAAACGGGAAAAAAGCCGCGGCTTATAGTCCGGAATTTACGGTATATTGTTTAGATGTCTGATCTCTCACTGATGCCAAAAATAAATGGTTAAAGTGACTGTTCTGCCTGTTTGATTGAATTTCACAAAACTGCGATTATCTCAGCTTTCACTCTCAGACGCTGAAACCATGCTGTACTCAACGGCTAATATCTACATAACTACTAACTCTACAAACTAACTCTTTTAGACAGAGAAAGCACACATTCTATTAGTACTTTTGTGAACTTTGTGTTCACAAACTCCAAGCAGAAAATAATCCTCGGCTCTTGTAAAATGAGCCAGAATCCTCAAAAAAACCCTCTGGCAGAACCTACCTACAGTAAAAAATAAAAAGGCACACACACACACAGACACACCGAGAGAGCCCAGCTGCTGCTGCGCACGCCCCCGGAGCTTGGGGCTCGTCCATGAGGTTACAGTACGACTCTTTCCCGCCCGCTCCCGCCTGCCTGGGCTGGAGACAGCTTCCAACTCGGACTGATAATATATACATCATCATTCGAGCTTATCCAGGTAAGATATTAATAAAGTAATGACACATTCAGCGGGAAACTAAC
>NC_139623.1:51649912-51657412 GCF_964638095.1 Poromitra crassiceps
GGTAAGTTCTCCTTTAAAAAACTATTGCTTGTTACATTTTCAGTGCTGTACATTTTCTCTGGGTAAGAATTGAGCTTGAAATTAACGATATGATACATTATATTATATGAGCTATGAACGTGAACACAACACCGTTTATATTATTGCATGTTTTGTAGATTGTGTACATTGTGTAGATTACAATTATTATGCTTATTATTATTATTACTATGCTAAGGAAGGTAGGTGACCATAATTCATTTCAATGTCCGCTCTCAATGTCCACTCTCGAAATCGCTGTCCGTTCTCAAGAGCTATTCAGTTGGTTCATGAAATCGCTGGGCTGCGTGCCCTCCAGTGTTTGTGGTGTGGGAGATTCCAGCTGTCAAAAGAAAAAGACAAAAGACTTGCTCCTGGCCAATCCCGGCACCACAAGGGCGTGGTTATTGCTTATCCTATGTGCGAATAGAAATCACGCCTCTTTCACCCCTCACTGCTACTTAGCTTAGCATTACTTAGCATTACTTAGCATTACAATGGCAGTCTATGGGACAGCTGCCTACCCCCATTCAGTTGCCCAAAATACACATTCCAACAGCACCAGAAACATTCACATGTATATGTTGTGACTCGTGTACTCACCACGCGATGAAATAATAATCCAAAGTTACTTCCTCGTTTGCCTAAGGCGCATGCGCTGTGTGCAGTCATCAGTACAGTGCATGCGCCTTGAGCAAACGAGGAAATAACTTTGGTCACAGAGGGAACCCTCTTGGAACCCTCTTTGTTAGTTCTTTTGCTATGGATTTACTTTGAAAATGTCCGTTTCCCGTCATTTTGGATTACTAGGCATCTCACGCGCTACATGCACTCGATTCCTAGGCTCGCCCGCTGCACGGGCTCGCAATAACTGCACTTATCGCTGTTTAAACTCAACGAACATTGACGTGACTGCTCGAGGCGGAGCGCCACGGAGGCAGCCATTACTGTTTTGCCAGCGGCATTCCTGATTGGCTGCTTACTTTTCTCCTTTCTCTTGACTCTCCTGCTTCCTCCATGCAGGACAATAGAGAGAGAGAGAGAGAGAGGGAGAGAGACAGACACAGCGAGAGAGAGAGAGAGAGAGAGAGAGAGAGAGAGGGAGAAACAGACACAGCGAGAGAGAGAGAGAGAGAGAGAGAGGGAGAGACAGACAGAGAGAGAGAGAGAGAGAGAGAGAGAGAAACAGACACAGCGAGAGAGAGAGAGCGAGAGATGGCACTGCTTGGTACAGTGTGCCCCAGGCCACAGCGACATGGGGGAGAAGCTGCATGACATACACACACACACACACACACACACACACACACACACACATACACACACACACACACACACACACACACACACACATACACACACACACACACACACACACACATACACACACACACACACACACAGAGCGATGTGTACATATGGTGTGTAAAACATACAGATTGACGGACAAGTGTGTGGGAGACAATTTTGGGTCCTTGACACCCTGTCTTTAGACCCTGATCAGCCCACCCCATAGACCATGAGAGCCGCACTGGGAGGACAAAGTCAATAGGAGAGCCACTTTTACGCCAGAAACACCAAAAGCCACCCCAACCAAGCACATCTGCCTACCATTTTTTTGTGTTTTATTGTTTTCCACACACAGGGGGGCTGTAGCATGAGACAGACGTGTCATGTGATGTTTTAGGGGCTGTAGCATGAGACAGACGTGTCATGTGATGTTTTAGAGGCTGTAGCATGGGACAGACGTGTCATGTGTTGTTTTAGGGGCTGTAGCATGAGACAGACGTGTCATGTGATGTTTTAGGGGCTGTAGCATGGGACAGACGTGTCATGTGTTGTTTTAGGGGCTGTAGCATGAGACAGACGTGTCATGTGATGTTTTAGAGGCTGTAGCATGAGACAGACGTGTCATGTGATGTTTTTGAGGCTGTAGCATGGGACAGACGTGTCATGTGATGTTTTAGGGGCTGTAGCATGGGACATACGTGTCATGTGATGTTTTAGAGGCTGTAGCATGGGACAGACGTGTCATGTGATGTTTTAGGGGCTGTAGCCGATTTTCGTGTAGCAGATTTTCTAATTGACTTAATGTGGGAGTTAAAGTTGAGATCGGAATCAATAATAACTCCAAGATTTTTGACTTGATCCTTAGGCTTCAGGGATAGAGACTCAAGGCGTACAGTGATTTTAAGCCTTTGTTCTTTGGGGCCAAACACGATCACCTCAGTTTTGTCTTTGTTTAGCTGTAGGAAATTCTGGCACATCCAGTTATTTATTTGATCAATGCACTGGCACAATGATTCTATGGGGGGCATAGTCAGCTGAGGAAAGAGTTATATACAACTGAGTGTTGTCTGCATAGTTATGATAGGCTACTTTGTTTTTTTGCATAATTAGGCCTAGAGGGAGCATATAAAGGTTGAAGAGAACGGGCCCCATAATGGATCCTTGAGGCACCCCACAAGTCATCCTAGTTAGGTCAGATGTGTAATTGCCATTGGAGACGAAGTACTTCCTGTCTTGAAGATAGGACTTGAACCACTGGAGGACCGTACCCGATAGCCCAACCCAGTTTTCCAGTCTGTCCAATAAAATTGAGTGGTCAACAGTGTCAAATGCACTCAAATGTGATGTTTTAGAAAATTTAGAGGCTGTAGCATGGGACAGATGTGTCATGTGATGTTTTAGAAAATTTAGAGGCTGTAGCATGGGACAGATGTGTCATGTGATGTTTTAGAAAATTTAGAGGCTGTAGCATGGGACAGACGTGTCATGTGTTGTTTTAGGGGCTGTAGCATGGGACAGACGTGTCATGTGTTGTTTTAGGGGCTGTAGCATGAGACAGACATGTCATGTGATGTTTTAGGGGCTGTAGCATGAGACAGACGTGTCATGTGTTGTTTTAGGGGCTGTAGCATGGGACAGATGTGTCATGTGTTGTTTTAGGGGCTGTAGCATGGGACAGACATGTCATGTGTTGTTTTAGGGGCTGTAGCATGAGACAGACGTGTCATGTGATGTTTTAGAGGCTGTAGCATGGGACAGACGTGTCATGTGATGTTTTAGAGGCTGTAGCATGGGACAGACGTGTCATGTGATGTATGTGATGTTTTAGAGGCTGTAGCATGGGACAGACATGTCATGTGATGTTTTAGAGGCTGTAGCATGGGACAGACGGGTCATGTGATGTTTTAGAGGCTGTAGCATGAGACAGATGTGTCATGTGATGTTTTAGAGGCTGTAGCATGGGACAGACGTGTCATGTGATGTTTTAGGGGCTGTAGCATGGGACAGACGTGTCATGTGATGTTTTAGGGGCTGTAGCATGGGACAGACGTGTCATGTGATGTTTTAGAGGCTGTAGCATGAGATAGACGTGTCATGTGATGTTTTAGAGGCTGTAGCATAGGACAGACGTGTCATGTGATGTTTTAGGGGCTGTAGCATGAGACAGACGTGTCATGTGATGTTTTAGAGGCTGTAGCAATGGACAGACGTGTCATGTGATGTTTTAGAGGCTGTAGCATGGGACAGACGGGTCATGTGATGTTTTAGGGGCTGTAGAATGGGACAGACGTGTCATGTGATGTTTTAGAGGCTGTAGCATGGGACAGACGGGTCATGTGATGTTTTAGGGGCTGTAGCATGGGACAGACGTGTCATGTGATGTTTTAGGGGCTGTAGCATGGGACAGACGTGTCATGTGATGTTTTAGAGGCTGTAGCATGAGACAGACGTGTCATGTGATGTTTTAGAGGCTGTAGCATGAGACAGACGTGTCATGTGATGTTTTAGAGGCTGTAGCATGGGACAGACGTGTCATGTGATGTTTTAGAGGCTGTAGCATGCGACAGACGTGTCATGTGATGTTTTAGAGGCTGTAGCATGAGACAGACGTGTCATGTGTTGTTTTAGAGGCTGTAGCATGGGACAGACGTGTCATGTGTTGTTTTAGGGGCTGTAGCATGAGACAGACGTGTCATGTGTTGTTTTAGAGGCTGTAGCATGGGACAGACGTGTCATGTGATGTTTTTGAGGCTGTAGCATGGGACAGACGTGTCATGTGTTGTTTTAGGGGCTGTAGCATGGGACAGACGTGTCATATGTTGTTTTAGGGGCTGTAGCATGGGACAGACGTGTCATGTGATGTTTTAGGGGCTGTAGCATGGGACAGACGTGTCATGTGATGTTTTAGGGGCTGTAGCATGGGACAGACGTGTCATGTGATGTTTTAGGGGCTGTAGCATGGGACAGACGTGTCATGTGATGTTTTAGGGGCTGTAGCATGGGACAGACGTGTCATATGTTGTTTTAGGGGCTGTAGCATGGGACAGACGTGTCATGTGATGTTTTAGGGGCTGTAGCATGGGACAGACGTGTCATGTGTTGTTTTAGGGGCTGTAGCATGGGACAGACGTGTCATGTGATGTTTTAGAGGCTGTAGCATGGGACATACGTGTCATGTGATGTTTTAGAGGCTGTAGCATGAGACAGACGTGTCATGTGATGTTTTAGGGGCTGTAGCATGGGACAGACGTGTCATGTGATGTTTTTGAGGCTGTAGCATGGGACAGACGTGTCATGTGATGTTTTTGAGGCTGTAGCATGGGACAGACGTGTCATGTGATGTTTTAGGGGCTGTAGCATGGGACAGACGTGTCATGTGATGTTTTTGAGGCTGTAGCATGGGACAGACGTGTCATGTGTTGTTTTAGGGGCTGTAGCATGGGACAGACGTGTCATGTGTTGTTTTAGGGGCTGTAGCATGAGACAGACATGTCATGTGTTGTTTTAGGGGCTGTAGCATGAGACAGACATGTCATATGTTGTTTTAGGGGCTGTAGCATGGGACAGACGTGTCATGTGTTGTTTTAGGGGCTGTAGCATGGGACAGACGTGTCATGTGTTGTTTTAGGGGCTGTAGCATGGGACAGACGTGTCATGTGATGTTTTAGAGGCTGTAGCATGAGACAGACGTGTCATGTGATGTTTTAGAGGCTGTAGCATGAGACAGACGTGTCATATGATGTTTTAGAGGCTGTAGCATGAGACAGACGTGTCATGTGTTGTTTTAGAGGCTGTAGCATGAGACAGACGTGTCATGTGATGTTTTAGAGCCTGTAGCATGAGACAGACGTGTCATGTGTTGTTGTAGAGGCTGTAGCATGGGACAGATGGGTCATGTGATGTTTTAGAGGCTGTAGCATGGGACAGACGTGTCATGTGATGTTTTAGAGGCTGTAGCATGAGACAGACGTGTCATGTGATGTTTTAGAGGCTGTAGCATGAGACAGACGTGTCATGTGATGTTTTAGAGGCTGTAGCATGGGACAGATGGGTCATGTGATGTTTTAGAGGCTGTAGCATGGGACAGACGTGTCATGTGATGTTTTAGAGGCTGTAGCATGCAACAGACGTGTCAACATGCAGTTAAGCAACGTCAAACGTAATGGTTTCCTGATGCCGGCAGCTTCGTCATCATGAGGGGACGGTGGGAAAAAAGATAACTATAAAATACCAGTAACAATACTGTGTGTCTAGAAGCTTATCAATATTCCAGTACTGACCAATCAGGAACCAGTACCGGTCCTGCCCCTTGCCCCACCCAGACAGAGAGAGAGAGAGAGAGAGAGAGAGAGAGAGAGATTCTGTGTGTTAACCATATGAGAATGACAGCGCTATAAGAGCAGGGCAATGCGATTGTTGCAAAAACTCCAAACACTAATGAGCTAAATTGCTAAGTAAGGTTGCCTGCTTGTTATCATTGGCCTGACATTCACATTTGAATGTCAGGAGTGCTGTACTGCTGTACTGCTGTAGTGACTGCTTTATGGAATTTGACCAATGGTTTGACAGTGTGTACTCAGTGGAAATGTAGGAGGAAGGGATTTGTGTGTGTGTGTGTGTGTGTGTGTGTGTGTGCATGTTGATTTGTCTATATGAAGGAAATACAGACCCCGACCCCTATAGCTCTATAGCTCGTCCGGTGCATTCTCATACACACACACACACACACACTACAGCAGCCCCACGTTGAGTTTGCGTTTTCTTCCAAAGCCTCCCTCCCTGGTTGGGGGTCCAGCAGCCCCCCTCTCTCCCTCCTCAGGGCCTGTGTGTCTTTCGTGTGCGTGTGCGTGTGCATGTGCATGTGTGCATGTGTGTGTTTGTTGGACTCCAGTTACAGGAGTTGTGTGTTTGGACCCTCCACTGGAAACTAGGGATGCACCGATCCACTTTTTTTCATTTCCGATCCGATTCCGATATCTGAATTTGGATATTATCTGCCGATATCGATATTATTCCGATATTTTCACTAGCAAGGAGGTGTGCGCCGCTGTCAAAGAGTGGGAACGTATGGCTTATTTGATCCGAAATGGCTAAAAATAGTAACTTTGTGTGGTTGCATAGCGGCGATATTTTACAAAAACGAGGTGAATGTCAATTCACTCGTACTGTATGGGCTTATTTGAGCCGAAATGGCTAAAAATAGTATGTGGTTGCATAGCGGCCGCTTTTGTTTTGCAGGCTAAACGTCCAAACCGGAACTCTTATTATTTGTTCATTCACACAGAGAAATCAAAGTACAGGAATGTACCTAAAAAGGTACAAAGGCTTCGTCGCCCCAGCGGTACCCTGGTAGAGTACAGGACTGTACCTTAAACATTGGTACATTGTTGTACCTTCTTGTTTGTACCTCTAAAAGAGCATTTCTGTACCCCTAGTGGCAACATTGTACCTTCTTGTTTGTACCTCTAAAATAGCATTTCTTTACCCCTAGTGGCAGAACTGTACCTTCTTGTTTGTACCTCTAAAATATCTTCAGGAGTTCAGTGCATGTCATCCGAGTAACATCTGGATATCTTCAGGAGTTCACTGCATGTCTGAAAAGGGCTTATGCCATCCCACAGCCGCAAGGAATTGTGGGAAGGCAGTATTACCCGCATTACCTTGCTCACACGGAAAAATGCGTTTTTCTTCAGCAACCAAGCAACAGATTTTCAACACTTGTTTTACCATTGAAAGGTAACTTGTACTTGCTAACAAATTAATGTTTCACTCACCAGTAGCAATGCCAGTGAAGCTTAATGTAGCCTACATTTAAATAAAAAAAAGCCCTGCAGGTGTTTGACTTCCGGCAAGGTCAAGCAGAAGTGAAAGGAAAGGACTTAGGAGAAGTGAAAGGAAAGGACTTAGGAAAAGAGAAAGGAAAGGAGTTAGGAGAGACTATTGGGATTCAGCCCAGGTATCCCACACTGTCTTCTTGCTCCTGGTCATGCAGATGCTACCATGTCACAACCTGTGTGAGGACAAGCACTTGAGGTGTTACTGTGACCTCCTTCTCACAATGTCACTGAATTCACCAATAACTAATGATGTTGTATATGATATCGTTGAAATCCTTGGCCATGAAAACATATGGGTAGACATCACCTTTTCTGTGTTTCATGTGTGGTTCAGGAGATATCATTCAAAATACAT